>NC_058408.1:127450490-127745875 GCF_002201575.2 Neomonachus schauinslandi | reverse complement strand
ATTTATTTGATAAGAGAGACACAGCGAGAGAGGGAACACAAGCAGGGGGAGTGGGAGAGGGAGAAGCAGGCTTCCCGCTGAGCAGGGAGCCCGATGCGGGGGCTCGATCCCAGGACCCCGGGACCATGACCCGAGCCAAAGGCAGATGCGTAACAACTGAGCCACCCAGGCGCCCCAGGATGTAGCATCTCTTGACATGCTGCACCTTCTTCTCAGAATTGGCTTTAGCATGATATTTGTCTTAACCTGATATCCCTTAGGGAAGACTGAGCCCAGGATGCTGGGTCATAGGCATTGCTGAGGCTGCCCAGAGTTCAGGGTTAGGGAATGCATGTATTATTCTGTTCTGTCTGGTTCCTAGGGGCCGGTTCCATCTTGGAGGAATTTTGCTTTTTTCAGGGTTTGAGACATTCACTTCTGGGCCAAGACCTTGGCTATAGATATTTCAGCTGCAAGCACAGCCCACATGCATGAAAGGCCTGGATTATTTTGTGGGTGACTGCCATTGCTGAGTACTGGTCCTCCTGCTGACAGAGCTGACAAATGGAATTAGAAGCAAAGGAGCCAGCCGATAATAGGGTCCGTGGGACATAGGCAGAGGGACCTTCAGGAGCTGAGTGTCTGGAGGAAAGGAGACTGAGCGTGGAGCCTAGGCCAGATCTTTGCCCTAGCTGTCCCTTCCCCCCCCCAAACTTGAGGACACAGCCCTCCCTGTGTTCACCATCATTACTCTCCCCTCAGAAATTCTTGGCAGGCAGAAGTGTTTGCTACCAAGAGAAGTATGTCCTGGCACAAGACTGAATTGGTGAGAACAGCCTAGAGGTACTTTGTGCCCCTCAGGAGGCCATCTTCAATCCCTCTGACCAGTCCTGACTCTAGCTTATTCTCTTCACCCCTACCTTCTGTTAGAATTAAGTCTCACAATGGGACTCCTGAGTGGCTCAGTCGGTTGAGTGTCTGCCTTCAGCTCAGGTCATGATCCCAGGGTCTTGGGATCGAGTCCTGCATTGGGCTCCCTGCTCAGCGGGAAGCCTGGTTCTCCTTCTGCCTGCCACTCCCCCTGCTCGTGCTCTCTCTCTCTCCCTCTGGCAAATAAATAAATAAAATCTTTAAAAAAAAAAAAAAAGAATTAAGCCTCACTCATTCCTCCCAAGTTCCTTACTGAGCTGGGAGCTCTCCATGATGTCATAGACTTCGCTCCCTAGTCAGATCCAGTTACAAAATAGCTAGCACCCAGATTACCACAGTGAACAGTCTTTCCCTCTCCTGGTCTCTCCTTTCTGCCCAGCTCACTTCTATATTGATGTAGTGCCTTTCCCCCTAAGTGTCCTTGCCTTTAATTCATGGTCTTAACAACTGAAGTCACATCAGAACTTCCTTTTGGAACCACAGAGATCCAAGGTTCCTGGAGTCAGTGGAGGTCTGAATCCACCCCCCATAGAAAGTTAGAGAAAGGGGAGAGACCCCTCATCAGAACAAAAGATGCAGTCAGCTCTAGCTTAGTCAAGAAAGTGTCCCCTACATCCCAAGGCTGGAAGGCCCAAAAGTTCGATCCAGGCAATGGATGGGAAGACTGAGTTGGCATGGAGAGATGAAAACAAGTGGCAGATGGTGCTGAGGAACATCCCGGGACTGAAGAAATGTGGTTCCCAGAAAGGGAAAAAGGAGACATTGGCAAAGTCTTACTCAGCAACTGTGACAACCTGGCCAAAGAAAGCTGCAAGATATGGCTGAGAACACATTTATGGTATCAGGATGCTGCTGAGCTCAGACACTCACTGTTCTGTCACTTCTTCTTGTGCTCTTTTACCATAGCCAGAGTAAACAGCCTTGGTGGCCAGGAGGGATGGGTCAGGAAAAGCCAGGAATAGAAGAGATTAGAAAATGGTCCCAGAGGGCGCCTGGGTGGCTCAGTTGGTTAAACCTCTGCCTTTGGCTCAGGTCATGATCCCAGGGTCCTGGGATCGAGCCCTACATCGGGCTCCCTGCTCAGAGGGAAGCCTGCTTCTCCCTCTCCCTCTGCTGTTCCCCCTGCTTGTGTGCTTGCTTGCTCTCTCTGTCAAATAAATAAATAAAATATTTTTTAAAAAAATGGTCCCAGAAACTTGAGGAATTGCTGAGGCCAGACCTTTTTCTGGGTGATAAGTAGTGAGCATAGTCTGTGGAGAGACTGAATCCAACCCCCAAGGGCAGCAGGAGGGGCGTGGGGCCCGAGTGACGTAGGCTTTGAATGGCTTAAGTCCTGCCTGGCCCTTGACCTCCCCAGGTGCTCGAGGTAGTACGAGCCAACTATGACACGCTCACACTGAAGCTGCAGGATGGCCTGGACCAGCATGAGCGCTACTCGGAGCAGCACAAGGAAGCTGCCTTCTTCAAAGAGCTGGTGAGTCTGCCCTGCCTCCATCTCTGCCTATGTCTCTTGAGGGCCCTTTCCCAGCCAGTGGGTTATACTGTGCAGCTGGGCATCTAGGGAACAACCACAGTTTGCCAAAGGCTGATGAAGTAAGACTTGAGGGGTCTGCTGAGATTGGGTGTGGAACTTCTCTTCCAAAGCAGCCCAGGACCAGGCAGTGAGAGAAGATATTCCCCAGGGTACTGGTGCCAGGCGGGCAAGGGTGAGGGTTAGGGTTCTCTGAGGCAGCATTGCCCGTCCATCTCTCTTCTGCAGCCATGGAGACAGCCCTTGAACAGCTCCAGCTGGGCCTGGGGTTTGATGTGTGTTCGCAATGGCAGCTCTGGCTCATTACTCCTTATCCTGTCCTCCAAGCAACTAATGAGAATCATTGATTCTTCTCCTCCTTATGCAACACTTCTTCCTAAATTCCTAACCGGCTTCTGGTCTGAATGCCCTCCCAGTCTCGTTCTCCAGTCTTCACTCCCCATCCCCACCCCCCCTTCCAATCACTCAGCTGCCTGCAGCCCCCACCCGTGGCCACCTGGAGCCAGTGAGCATTTGCTCTGCCTCCTCCTCCACCCCCCAGTCAGCACTGCCACAGAACCCGGCTCTCCCTGTTGATGGTCTCTGTCGTGCCCTGTGCTCAGAGCTGCTCTCGGGAAAAGCTAGACCTGCCTGTCTCAGTCCTGCCACTCCACCCGCCTGGTTGTAAATGAACATTGTGGCTGGGGGCTGAGACCAGGACACGCCACACCTCCTTCCCATAGCTCAGCCCTCCCGCTGCTGGGGTAGAACGCGCCTCCTTCCCCTGCCGTGTTCGTGATGAAGGTGCGGGGTTGTAGATTATCTGTCTTGTACTAAACGCAGTCCAGCTCTGACCCTGACGTGAGATGCGTGAGATTTTGGACTTGCCCAGGGTGAGGAAGATCTGCTCTGCAAGTGAGTGAGTTGGGAACAGGGGGAAGCCATTAATATAAAGAGAGCAGATTCGAGCATCTTTATGGGGTGCATGGCAAGTCTTTAAGTTGATGTGGGGGTTTTACTAGGGGTGCAGATTTCACAAAGAGAGTAGGACATTGGAGATGAAAAGACTGTGGAGGAGAGAGTTAGAGGAGCTCTGTCTCAGGCCCTTTGGTACTAGGCACGCCTGACTCAGTTCTCCTTATAGCTATACCTCTGACACAAGGGAGCAAAGAGGGTCTGTTCTGACTCGGAGCTAATGGCCTTGAGCTGCCTGCTGGTTGCCATGCTGCCCTTTCCTCTGCCTCCTGCCTAATGACTTCATTACATTTCCCACAGCTAAGCAGAAATTGGAGGAAAGCTCCCTGGTCTTTGAGGCCCAGGGTAGATACGCATGCTTTTTCTCCTTTTTCCCCCACTTTGTCTCTCATACACCATTCACTTCTGTTTCCCATGAACGATGCTCCTTCAAGAGTGCGATAGATTCCTCCTAGAACCCACTCAGAGTAGGAAGTCTGGCCCTTTGACTCCTTCTCCACAGGTCCTTTCCCCACTGATATGGGCAACCCTTCCTGCAAGGGCCTCAGTCTATGGGAAGAAAGCACGTGAGGGGAGCAGTGGGCACACACAGGGATATGCCCCAGTCTTTTCTCTAAAGCAGGGGGGCTTCTTTGTGGTATGGAAAGAGTGCTGGACTGGGAGTTAAACCTGGGTCCTGCTTCCAAGCCTGGGGCTCACAAGCTGTATGACCCACTTCCGGTCATTGGCCTCCTTGGATCGTACTCCTGCCATCTATGCCAGACAGGGGCTGCATCTCTAGGTGTTCTTTCCAACCCAGGAAAGTAGATAAATAGAGTGAGAAGATCAGAAATGCATTCTCTGGCATCATTTTCTCCTCCTCTGTCAGACCACTGATCAGACCAGTCCCCCTCTGCATGGCCAAGGCAAAGACAAAGGCCTGAGCTCACCCTCCTTCCCTGTCTGTGCTTACCTCTACTTCTTCAGGTCAGATGCTCTTCTCACATCCACTAAAGTTTCTGTCTCTCAGCCCCTCTTCTTTCCTTCTACTTATATGTAACTGTTTGCTGATTTACCTGCAGAAATGATAGCTGTTAAGGTTCATCTCCTAAGAGAGAAACATGTAGCACTGCATCTTGGCTTTGTCCCTCAGGCACTGCCCTCTGTTGTGTGTAACCAACTCTCTCCTCTGTTTTCTCTCTGCCTATGCCCTCTCACCTTCCCCAACCTTTTCCCAGGTTCGATCCATTAGCACCAACGTCCGGAGAAACCTGGCCTTCCACACACTCAGCCAGGAAGTCCTGCTCAAGGAGTTCTCCACTATCTCCTGAGGCCACGCAAATCTGAGCAGCTGCTGACTGCCCTTACCCATGAGGCTCCTGGGCTGCAGGGGGACTGAGGGGAGAGGGGCTGTCCCCAAGGTTGGAGAATAACACAGATACCGAGTTCTCTCGGTGAAGGCCGTGCTTCAGTGGAGCTTGGACAGCAGGGCCAGGAGGGGCAAACCAGGGATAATCTTATTTGGGGAGGGTTTGGGTGGGCACAGGGAGAAGCCTTCAAGAATATGGGGACTTCCAGCATGGGCTCCCTGGATACCCCCTCACATTTCCAATTGAGATTACAAATTGTGGCTGCTGACTAATTTTCAGGGGCTGTTGGGGGAAGTCTTAGAATGATGCCAACATCCTGAGAGTCAGTGGTTCTCCAAGGCTTCTGAAAACAGACTCTCAAATGTAGATGGAGCCAGTTCTGCTTTCTTTGGGCCTGGGGCTGAGCTGGGCTTGAAATCTGTGTCCCCTGCCCCTGCAGGCACTCTGTCCAGTCATTAGGACCCTTAGCTCAGCTCAAGGTAGGGTAGGAATGGAGGACCTTTTTTCTACTTTCTAAATCTGGGAGACTGGAGACTAGAATCTGCCCAATGCCCTGCTGTCCGGCCACCAATTTCTGGATTTGATTCTTGGCACCAGGAGTACCTGTTAGCTTCCCCTGCCTTCCAACCCATTGATTGGTCAGCACTATAGGGTCACAACGTTAGCTTCTAATTTTCAGTCTGGTTTAAACTGTCTTTAGGGTGTGTGTGTGAAATAAACATTGACAGGTTTTCTGGAGCCCTCAGGTGCCTACTTTGCTGGTTCCCTTTCCAGCAGCCTCCCCACCTTCCCAATCACCTTCTCCTCTGGGAGCCTCTCCTGCCTCTGCTGAGCTCCCCTCCACTGTTCCGCCCCCTCACCCGGCTGTTGTTTACAGCCAGCCTGCCTAAGAATTTCCTCTGGGGAGGAATCTGTTCCTGCTGTGGTCTGGTGCCTGGAAGGGAGAGAACCTGCTGGGGGCAGGGTGCCCTCCATCTCAAAGGGGCCAGGTGAGCATCATGGAGAGGCCATTCTGTCTGCCCATATTCAGGGTGGGGCGACAGGCGAGTCTTCTGGCCTTTGGGAAGTTGGCCCATGATTCCTCCTCTGGACAGCCTCCATTGGACTACTGTAGGCTTTCCCTACCCCTTGGCTGCTTTCAAAGTAGCTGCTCTGAGATTCCCCCCTTCTAAAGCACTTTCTAAAGCCCTTAGGCTGGCAGGGAACAAGCAGCACAAGAAGACTGGGAGTAAGTGCAGGAAACCAGCAGTGAGAGCAGGTCTGGGACCTCCCTGACTGCTATTCCTACTTAGCTTCAAATCGCTTTAGGATACTTGCCTTCCCTGGGAACCAGAGTGTGGCTCCAACATGGAGCAGATATGCACGAGTTCCAGAGAACCCACCAGCACGCTGCCGTACATAGACGCAGATTTCTGAGAGATCAGGGGCTGAGTCATCTGATCGCTAGATGGCGTAGCTCAGCCTGGGGCATATAGTGTTCTCCACAGTTATAAACCCCGGAGGAGCTGGAGCTGGAAGCTGGTGGCAAGTTGAAGTTATTAAAAATTGATTTGTATGGGACGGTCTTTTTAGTGTCTTTTGTTCGTTTGCTTTTCTTCATCTCTGTTACTCTGACCTCATTTCTCAAAGACAGTTAAGGTAATCTCCCAGGTGCTGGTCCCGTCTGCCTAGGGGACCCCTGCCTACCCTCACTCTCCTCCTAAGTCTCCTGGCCCTAGTGGAAGCCAGTTAGGTTCAGAGAGGTATAGTCTCCCTTGCCTTTGCTGCTTATGGTCTCCTTTCCTATGAAATGAACAAGGACATGAAGCAGAGGCAAAGGACTCCTTGCCCTCCATTGTAAAAGTCCATCTCTTGGCCCATTTACATATATCTGTTCTAAGAACTCTGAACAGGATCCCCATCATCATCTAGAATTCACCCCCTAAAGGGGCTGCCCATGCTCTGTCCGTGCCCCAATGTCTATGCCAGGTCTGTGGAGAACCCTCCAGAGCCAGGGGAGAGCCAGGAGCAGGGCATTGCTCCCAGAGAGAATCCTTTTAGCTGCTTGTCCCCGTCTCATGCCTGAACTCCTACCACAATTCCTGCTGAGTTAATTGAATCAAGTGCTTGGAAATTAAATCCAATTGAAGACATTAAATGTGCTGGGGTCACTTTAGCTGAAGCTTTCAGTCTCAGCAGGTCACTCCTCCAGAGGAGCAGTTGGGCAGGCAAGAGGATCACATGGGACATTGCCACCACATCATCCAGACCCACCAGACACTGTCTCCCCACCCCCCCACCCCCCTGCCTTCCTTCTGGCGGGTTGGGGGCTCTTGTTCTAGTAGTCCAGTGAAGAGCCTGGGGAAGGTCAGACAAGTAGGCTCAGTCACTCAATAGCCATTCCTGGGAGAGCTGGAGGCAGCCCAGCTCAGTGATAGCCCTTGGCTTCAGAAAAGGAGCTAATCCAGGGGAAGGGGGCCTCATAACAAAAGCATTTCTTCCCACTCTGTATCCTCACCTGGATCCCCCACACCATTCAGTGACTCCCCAAATCTTCTGGAAAATAGAAGGAATCTAGGACAAGGCAGGTCACAAGAGAGAAGGGCAGGAAAGTTGAAAGGGAAAAAGGAACAAAAGAATAAAGTCTTGAAAAACACCTGGTTCACTCTTTTCCTTTTCTTCCTGGTGGGCCAATGGGGGTCATTAGATCAGGGAAGAAGGTACCATCAGAGTGAATGTAGCCCAGAGACGGGTCTTGCAGTGGCTGAGAGTTGGAGTCTTTCTGAGAGAAGAGAAAACTAGTCCACTGGCCTGAGATGAGCCTGTTAGAGGCTGGGCTGATCTTTGCTCTGCATCCCTAACCCCCTCCTAGCAGGGTGGGCACTGGCGGGGAGCCACAGAGACCCGTACATGGGAGGAGAACAATAGAGAAGGTAGGGGTTGACATGGAGACTGACCTGAACAGGACACACAGACTTACCCTGGCTGGTGCTGATGGTGGGAGAAGGAGTGCCTAAGAGTTGGGGTGGGGGGGGCACGGTTTCCTCACAGTGGGTCTTTTCTGGCCCTGCTCCCTCCTCCACCGCCAGGACCCATGGCTTCAGGTTTAGGGGGTAGTGTTGCTGGAGAACCAGTCTCCCTCCCCGCACTTCCCAGCTCACCCTTTCACCGGGTTCCTCCCCCGAGCTGCAAAGAGGAGGGGGCGGGGGGTAGGGGGAGCCAATCCCGGCAGCGCCAAAGGGGGGAGGCGGCGGTGACAGCCGCGGGGAGGGGGCGGGAGGAGAGAGGCGGCTTGGCTCTGGCTCCGTGCTTAGCTCCGCTCTGCCTCCGGCTCTGCGCTCACCTACTGCCCAAGCCTCCGGCTTCTGCCCCAGGACCCCCGGCAGGACCCCAGTCCATCCCAGACTCAGCCCCAGCTCAGACAGCGTGCAACGCCGCCAGGGGGCGCCGTGTGAGCGCCCTATCTTGGCCACCCGGCGCCCCCTCCCACGGCCCAGGCGGGACGGGACGGGGGCGCCGGGGGCCATGCGGGGCCAAGGCCGAAAGGAGAGTTTGTCCGATTCCCGAGACCTGGACGGATCCTATGACCAGCTCACAGGTGAGTCAGGGGCTCAAGGGTCGCGGGAGGGAGTGTAGATTCCATCCCCGCAGACCCTTAAGCCTATCTGACCCTGGCCAGGCCCTTATTCACACTCTACCCTATTCCCAGGCACCCTCCAGGTTGTTCCGGGCGGCAGGACACCGGGGTTCAAAGCCTTGGGTCCCGTGGGGGGTGGGGGAGACAGGCGGGCAGGTGGGGAGAGGCAGCAGGTGTGGGCGTGTGTGACACAAAGCTAGGAGAGTGTCTGGAGTGGGAGGTGTTACGTGCGTGAGCGCCTGTCATTCTTTGTGTGTGTCTGTGTGTATATGTGTGTGCGCCTCCCTCAGCTGGTTGCCATGTGCCCTAGGCTTGGTGATAGGGTGAATGTGATTTTGTTGGCTGTGCAATTGTATGATCTTGTCAGATGTTTGAGGTTGTGTAGGACTCTGTTGTACTAATGAAGTTGTTTTGACCATGTGTCTCTGTTGTATGTGCAACTCTGTGCTTTGAGTGTGTGATTCTGTATGCAGTGGCATGTGACAATCAGAATGTGTCAGGGCTTCACTTTATGGGGGTATGTGTCTTTGTAAGACTTTAATGACTGTGGCCCTCCTGGGGCAAGCATTTGTTAAAGTAGATTGTATTGTTTTGTGATTGTGAGACTATGCAGATTATATTGGCAGTTCATGCTGATTGTGTACTTTCATGTGGCAATGTCTGCAGTGGGGTTCTGTGTCTGTGACTCGTCTTACCCTTGCTTCCTCTCTGGTTTCCTGGTGTAGAAGGGGGCCTTTACCGCACACCACTGCTTCCCTATGTTTTCCACAAATAGCCCAGGTGGACTCAAGGAGGGACTCTAGTGTCTGCCCAGCCTGGCTCCCAGGAACAGCACCTGGCCCTTATGGGGAGGCTTTGGTTAGTGTTTGGGTCATTGCCCCCTGCCCCCAAGAAAGTACTGAGATATCATTCTTTCAACTGAAGCTCCTTTAACCCTCAACAACCCTCTCAGAACTTCATCCAATCTGAAGGAAAACATTCCCTCTTGCTTCCCCTCCAGACCCAGAGATAGAAGCTCTTGGCCTGGAAGGTGCCGTGTGACCTTCCCAAACTACTTTGCTGCCCAGGCGTGCTCTGTCTCCCACAGTATGGAGTACATCTGTGCCCTCACATATTCCTGGGTTTGGTAGGCAGACCTACGTGTTTGTGTGGGTGACTGTGTCACCTTGTATACATTTCCATGTGTGTTTTCTGTCTCATTGTGCAGCCTGCCCAGGAACTCCAACAATGAATGGGAGGAGGGAAACTGTCTCCTGTCTCTGAAATAAGTTGGGCAGGTGGGGGGAGCCCATGACCCTTGTCTGTCCTGAGGGGAGTGAGGTTAAGTCTCCAGGATGGGGAAGAGAACTAGGATCTAATTGAGACACTTGAGAAAGGGTCTCCCCTACTCATTGACCCTGGGAAAGTCCTAGTTCCTATGCCGAGACTCCCAGAAGGGAGAGCCCTTTGGCTCAAGCAGGCCCCAGATGTGACCTAGATGTGGTTCAAACTGTGATGGAATCCAAAGGTCCAGCTCTGCCTTGACCTGTGTTCTCACCAACCCAGGATCCTTGGGAGTTTAGGGCCCCAAGTTGCTCATGAGCACCACATTAGTCAGTGTTTGCTTCCTGCTTTAATTGATTCTCCCCTTTAGTGGAACCATCCCCTCCCCACTTGGCTATTTGAAAGAGAGACTGGGTGAAGGTGGGGAAGTACTTGTATTGCAAGGTGCAGGAATGAGCTATTACTTTTGCTCTCTGGGTCTCACTTTTCTCATCTCTAAAATGGAGGTCTTGCCTGTCTGCCTCCCAAGGGAAATAGGTCAAATGTTGACAAGTGTCAGGAATGGTGTTCATCATCAGCATCCCCACTGTAGATAGCTCCACACACGACTTGGAAAGTAGAAACAGCACTACCAGGAGCTCTCCTTTCGAGGGAGGGCTTATCTTACAGCAGGAGACAATTGTGGTTGGGACTCCCCCTGATAAGGCGATAAGGTGCTGGGTGCCTGGAGACACCGGAGTTGAAGCCCGAAGGGGAGTCGTTGTCCGAGGTGCTGAAGAGCCTTCTGGACGGATGTACTGCCATGCCTTCCTAGTTCCCAAAGTTCCTTCCCTGTGCAGGCGGGATTCCTGGGATGGACATGGGGGTGGTCTTTGGCTTCCGTCATTCTGGTCCATTAGATTGACAGGGAGGGAGTCCTTAAGTCATCAAGGCATCCTGGGTATACACCCGATCATTTTCCTCCCCCACTCCTCCAGACTCAAAGCTGGGGGAGATTTTTTTTTTTTTGGTGGGGGTGGGGAGAATCTGAGCCCCACCCCGCCCAGATCTACCCCCTCTGGTCTTCCAAGCCTGGTAGGGCTACTTGGAAGTATGGCGTGGTGGGAAAAAGCAGCAATCGGTGGCAGTCCTGTCTAAGCCGGAAGCTGGGGGAAGATGAGGAGAGAGTTGGGATCTGGCTGGCCAAGGCCTGAACTCGGGTCCCTCTGCTCGTAAATATCGTTTCCCCAGTCTAGGGCGCCCCCATGTGGTCTTAGAGCAGCCATGCTTACGGAGCTGATGCCAAATGGGGATGTCGCCTCCAAATCAAGGGGCAAAATTTGCATGGAGTTTGGAGGTGACTCTCGCCTAAATCATAAATGTAGGATTTTTAGCCAAAAATACAGGATCCCGGTCGGAGGAGTGGAACTATGTCTCTCCTGTAGGCTGTCCCAGCAGTTTGAAGCCGTCAGTGGGTCCTGAAAGGGTTTCCTTTGGGTACAGCCTGATAGGAGTCCTGGAAAGGGTCGGGGCTGGGACTGAGGGGAGGAGAGCTTTTCCTTCATGCATTTGGCTGGCGGTCAGCATATGATGGGAGAATGTGAACCCACTGGAGCAAGACAGAGGGACACAAAACCGAAAGTTATGAGAGAAAGGGATTTGGAGCAGCCTCTTTTGCCACCCCACTACAATGTGCAGTTCCTCCTCCTTCCTCTTGCTCTCTCCCATTGGTTTAGGAAGTATGGAAGTGTGGGACGTTGCCATGACGACTATGTCCTCTTACCCCCCATGGCTTCTCCATGCCAAATTGGGAGGAGGAGGTGTGCGACAGGCAGAGAAGGAAGGGCTGCAGCGGGGCAATAAAGAGTAACGTTCATTATCCCCTCCGCCAGCTCCTTTTTCACAACCCGTAGGTGCCTCCCCTCCCCATTAGAAATCCAGAAAACATTCCCAAAGAAGGCTGAGAG
Organism: Neomonachus schauinslandi; assembly: GCF_002201575.2. NCBI lineage: Eukaryota > Metazoa > Chordata > Mammalia > Carnivora > Phocidae > Neomonachus > Neomonachus schauinslandi. Next base: position 127,734,307 of record NC_058408.1, on the reverse strand, counting down.
AGTCCGTCCTCCCCTCCCCCACCCCGCCCAGTCTAGGAACTTTGAGGACGGGTGCTTCAGATGACGGGGCCAGGGTGCGTTTTCTCCCTTGCAGCCCAGAGGAGAGAGCGAGCGGAAGATTCTGGTCCTGCCCGTCCGGCCCTCCCGCGCCGCCCATGCAGGGCCCACTGGAGTGGGGGCGGAGACCCGACCTCCCCGGGCCTTGGGGGCGGAGCTTCGCCAGTGTGCTCTCAGCAGAACCATGAACCGATGCCCCCGCAGGTGCCGGAGCCCATTAGGGCAGGCAGCGAGATCCCTCTACCAGCTGGTGACTGGGTCGCTGTCGCCAGGTATGAGGAAGGGAGGAAGGGGCTGGACCCTTCAAAAAGTGAGTGAAGTGGGATAAGAACCTTACAGAGGTGGGGAGGGGAAGGGCCCCTCACAGAGATGGAGGGAGCAGGATCCCTCAAAGGAAAGGGTTTAAAGGGCAAGCTCCCTGACAGAGTGGAACTAGGGATAGGGTTTCTTATAGTGAAGGTGGAGGATAGGGGTCTTCAAAGAGGAGAGGATAGGGGGCATCATGGTCCCTCAAATGGTGGAGGAGGAGGCAGGGCTTCTCACTGAGGATAGAGGAGGGGGCCTTAGCAGGTGGATGTAAGGGGCAAGGCCCCTTGCAGAGATAAGAGGAGGAAGCTTGCAGCAGAACAGGGAAAAGGCAAACCCTTTACTAAATTGCTTAGTTTAATGGGATCTTAAGATGCCTGGGGTCAGTGTCCAGAAGGGAAAAGTCCTGAGGTGGGACAGGACCAACATAAAGTCAGCTAGTGAGTTCATGAATGATGGGATGAATAGACTTGCGTGGCATAAGGATTGTATGTCACCATTTTGTCTATCTCTGGGAGTCTGTACGAACAGGGTTATACATCACTCAGGTTGTAATCACTGGGTCTGTGCATCCTCGGGGTTGCCTATCTTTGGGATTCTGTGACACTGAAACTGCATGTACCTGGGGTTTTGTGCTTTAGAGTTGGGTTGAGGGTTCCTGAGTCACACTAAGTGAGTTGTGTAGTCTTCACAAGATTGTACCTTGGTGTGGGATGTGTCGAATTTATGACATGTGGATTGTGGATATCATATCATGGTACTGCTGAAATTTACGCACACCTCCACCTGGGTTGACTCAGGGCAGCCTGGGCAAGGCCCACAGAACCTAGCATCACCTCTCCACCCGGCCTGGAGAGACCAAAACCACCTAGCCCCGTGGCATTCTGGGATCTGTAGTTCTCTGCCTCTCTCCGTGGTAACCTCTTGAGCCCCTGGAGGCCTCTCCTTGCCATGTGTCCCCAGAAGGAGGGGAGTTGGGGCTGAGCTAGAGCCATGCTTGGCAGTCTCTTGGGGAGCATGCGTCCCTCAAGCCCCCTGCTTGGACCTGTCTCCAGTGACAGATGGCTGGAGCCCGGCAGGGCCAGCTCTCAATCATAACAGGAATGACTTCCAGGCCCCAAAATAGCCCCAAAGCCTAGGGAGTTCATTAATCACCTAATGCAGCTGGGGGCTGCCGTGTCTTCTGGCCTGGCTGGGGATGGAATGGGGCTGGGGAGCTGAGAGAAGAGCTCTGGGGTCTTCACTGGCTGGGGTCTTCACTGAGGGGTCAAGGACTGATGAAAGTGGTACAGCTACATAGGGTGGGTCCCCTCATAAGGCAGTATTATTCCAGGTTTGAACTGTGAGAGATAAACAACTAAATGTTAGGAGTATCTCTGCAGTGAGATTTGAGGGGCCTAAGGAGGGCCCACCTAATGCTTCAAGATAGTGTTCCCTTGAGCCCTCACTCTGCCTGAAGTGCTTCCATTAAGACTTCATTCCCTTGGGTGAAGAGCTAAGTGACACAGGGATGCTTAAGGACAGATCTGGGCAAGTTTCTCTTTGGGCCCTAGGACTTGAAAGGTCTCTCAGTGGGGAGGAAGGAGAGTCTGGAAAACAACTCACTCTTTCACTTACAGACCTTCCCACCAGGGCCCTGGTTGATTAAGAACCCCGAGTCCCTGTGAGGCTAGGTCAAGATCTCTGAATGTTGAGGGTGAGGGTGAGAGACAGAAGAGGAGGGTCCAGGGACAGGGCAACAGCCTACAAGGCTGTCAATCTCTCTATCTGTGAATCAGCAGCAGAGAACCAGAAGATGTGACTGTGCTCCCTCTTTCATTCCAGATAGTCTGGCTTGTCATTCAAGGCTCTATGGAATCTGAGCCATTTTGGTCTTATCACTTACGGCTCTCCCAACACAAACTAAGCTACAGTCATCCAAGGTTCCTTGACCCCACACACATTGGAAGGACAGACTGGCAGATCTTTGGTCCTGGTTTAAGTCTTGATCCATCCTTCTCCATCTGTGCTATCTTGGGAAAATCACTTCCCTGAGCCTCAATTCTTTCGTCTGCAAAATTGGTATACTACTACTCACTCTGACCATGTCAGCTGTAAACACAGGAGTAATAGACCCTACCTCTCAGGTTTATTATGAGGACTAAGTGAGATGATATATGTAGTGTCCAGGACACAAAATGTGCTCAATAAATGTGGACCCCTTTGTTAAGGTAGACTGTTGACATTTAGCCATCTTTTAAGAACCAGCTCAAGAAATACCCTCTCCAAGTTTTCCCTGGCCTCCCAGTTAGAGAGCTTTTACAGTTAAATGAGCTTTTATAGCTCATTTCATGGCCTGCCTAGAACAGTTCCTACCACATAGTAGGCACATAACATATTTTTTGAGTGAATAGAAGCCTTATAGTTCTCTCAGTGGGCTGTCTCTCCCTACCCAATGGAAGCCAGAACCCTGTTTAGTTCACCTTTGTTCCACAGAGCCTGGCATTCAGTTTATATAAGTCCAATTTTTAAACATCTTTGCCCTTTAGGAGCTTGGAATCTAGTTGAGGAAACAGGACTGATCCAGAAAGATCTGGGTTCAAATATGCATCCTCTCATCTTAGCTAGGTGACCTCAAGCAAGTCTCTTTATCTCTATGGCCCTGGTTTACCTCATCAGTGAAATGGGCACAATACTATTCAGTCTACCTACCTCATAAGGTTGTCATGAGAAGCCATCAGGATAACAATGTTTGTGGAAATGCTTTGTTAATTGAGAGTTATAGAAATGTAAGGGGGAAGATGTTATGTTATTAATAATGTGCAAACACTTCACAGTTACTCTGTGCCAGGAGTTATTCTAACAGCTTTCGATGTATTAATTCATTTACTCCTCCCAGCAACCATATGAGGTGGGAAACAGGCACACAGAGGTTAAGAACTTGCCCAGTTAATGGCAACTGACAAAACCAGGATTTGAATCCAGGGAATCTGGCCCTCTGGCCCACACTATTCCCTACCATGCTATGCTGCCTCCTTTTACTATTCCCACTTAATAACATTACAGAATTCAGTGCTAAGTTTTGAAGGCCCAACATTGAGTTCACTAGAAATTCAGGTAGTTGGGAGCCTGCTGAGGACTGGAGGTCCTGTCAGGTAAGAACTAGAGAACAGAAGGAGAACAGAAAGGAAGGCATTCATAGCAGGAGCAAAGGCACAGAGATAGCACCGAGTTTGACGTGTTTGGGGGACAGTGAGGAGGCCAAAGTGGCTGGAAAGAAAGGAATCTGCTGATGAGGGTAGGGGGAATTAAAGGCCAGGTATGGAATTTGGACAGTGATAGGGAGATACTTGCTGGTTTCATCTGTAAATCTGTAACCTCTAAGGAGTGAGAAGCCAAAAACAGTCCCTAGATTGACTTCTTCCTGGAGGAGGGGTGGAGGGGCAAGCAGAGGACCAAGCCAGCCTGTGGCATACCCTTCTTCCCATGCTTTCCACACTTTCCACAGATGTTGCGGGGTGGGGGATGAGGAAGGGGTAAAATAAGGTATGAGATGGACGCCTGACCCCCAGTGGTGGCCATGTAGAACTGCAGATCAGTGAACTTCAAATGAAGTCGTAGGGACAGTCCCACCCAGACTTTCACCCCACCGCTGGAGGTGAGACACACTCATCCCAGAGCTGGACAAGGGAGAGGGCTCCCTCTGGGGTCAGTCCCCCTAAACTGGGCCTCCTGAGTGGGCAAGCTGGCTAAGAAGGGAGCCAGTGTAGTGTGACGATTTAGAGCACAGGCTCAGCGCCAAACTGGGTTAAAACTGAGGCTCTGACTCTTACTGATCTTGGTGATTTTCTTAACTTCCTTTTGCCTTAGTCTTACCAGCTGTAATGTGGAGGTAACGGTACTTCCTTCATAGGTTTATTATGAAAATTAAATGTGATCATGTCTGGGGGCACCTGCAGGGCTCAGTTGGAAGAACATGTGACCCTTGGTCTCGGGGTTGTAGGTTCGAGCCCCACGTTGGGTGTAGGGATTAGTTAAAAAATAAAATCTTAGAGGCGCCTGGGTGGCTCAGTCATTAAGTATCTGCCTTCGGCTCAGGTCATGATCCCAGGGTCCTGGGGTCGAGCCCCACGTCGGGCTCCCTGCTTGGCGGAGAGCCTGCTTCTCCCTCTCCCTCTGCCTGCTGCTCTGCCTACTTGTGCTCTCTCTCTGTCAAATAAATAAATAAAATCTTAAAATAAATAAATAAATAAATAAAATTTTAAAAAATAAAATCTTTTAAAAAATGTGATAGAAGGGCACGTGATGTAATGAGCATTGGGTGTTATATGCAACTGATGAATCACTAAATTCTACCCCTGAAACTAATAATACACTATATGTTAACTAAATTGAATTTAAATAAAAAATTTAAAAAAACATGATCATGTCTGTAAGCACACAGCGTGTGTTACCTAACACAGTGTATGCTCAGTCAGTGTTTGCCAGCACCAGCCGTAGTTCAGAGGCTCACTGGCTCTGCGAGCCGTCCCCCACCCACCCCTACAAACACGCACACCCACACAGGCACATACACACCACCACCACCACCACCACCACCACCACTGACAGAGAGCAGGGAAGATGGGGGAGGGGCTCCGGGAATGCTCCAGGGGGTGAGGGTAGGTGGTTTCCTTGGAGGGTTCAGATTTCCCTCCTCCTCTGGGCTTCTCCATCAGCTCCGTAACAGTTTTCAAGGAGCAGGCAAGGCTTTGGCAGATCCTGGCTGAGAGGAAGGGAGGAGCTCACTCTCTTCTCTCCCAAGGAATCTGAATCTGTGGGGCCCAGAGGTAGCCACAATAAGTCCTCTCCCCAGGGGGTCATGATAAGGCTAAGCAGCCTTGTTCCTGCCCAGGCTATTGGACCTAATCCTCCTTCCCTTGGGCCTCAGTTTCCCCATCTGTGGCCTGTGGAAAGAGAGGGCTTCCCGCCTCACAGTCTCCATGGCAACCACGATCGATGTTGGCGGTGTCCTCCTGGCTGGAGAGGTCACTGCCTTCCCCCCGCTTATATTCTCATACAGCTCCACGCAGATACAATTACACAATCACTGTAGACCCATAATCCTAATATAGGACACATCTGTACTATCAGTCTTCAGACCTACACCCACAGCCCTGCTAAACACGTACCCCTCAAACCCCATACACACTCAAATACTCCAGGGCACGCACACACACATACCATGGACAGCCAGGTCACTTACCCATATAGACAAGACACACACCTAATAGACAACACACGATCATGTGTAAACCACACACAGAGACACACATAAGAGGAGAAACACCTACTCTCCCTACACTCAGACACAGGAATGCACACAAGAAAACACTTATATTCTGCCACATACATCTATTACTTATACATGTGCAGCTCATAGTTTCCCTCATACACACACATACACTGCCCTTCCCTGCCCTCTCCCTCAGCATAGCTCCTCCCTCTGCCCTTTCCCTTTGGCAGAGTAGCCACAAGGTGTCTGGGGGAAGCTATCCTCAGGGACAGAGGCAGGTCACTGCCTTCCTCCTCTGGCCTGGCCTGTTCTGGCCCATATCCTTCTCGCCAAGGGCTCCTGAGATGCCAGTCTGTAGGCTGAACTGGCCCCGTAAAGAGGAAGAGGCCGTGGCTGGGAGGCGTGTGGGGCAGAGGCGGGGTGAGGGGGCGGGGAGGGAGGAGATGCTGGGAGGGAGAGGGGGAGGGAGGCTGCAGGCGGTCCCTACACGGGCTGGGGAGCCTGAGGGGGAGGTGGTGTGAGGAGGGCTGCCAGTGTGTCTGAGCCTCAGCTGGTGGGGGCCATGCCCCAGGCCCACGATGAACCTGGAAGGGCTGGAGATGGTTGCTGTGCTTGTGGTCCTCGCTCTGTTTGTCAAGGTCCTGGAGCAGTTTGGCCTTTTTGAGCCTGTCTCCTTGGAAGGTAACCCAGGTGTCTGGCTGTGTCTGGGTTGCTGACTGGAGGAGCAACAGCCCGCAGCGCTGGGGAGGGCGTCACTCTGCTTTTATGACTGGGGGCAGGGGTAAACATGTTAGTGATGGGACAGGGCTTCTGGGGGAGGTGTGGAGGGGTGCTTGGGGAACAGGACATCTGAGAGAGCTAAAGAGGGAGATTCAAGGAGTGGGACTGGGGGAGGGGCTTCTAGGGGAGGTGAGGAGGGAATCTGGGGGCTGGGTGTCTGAGGGAGGTGAAGAGAGAGGGCCAGGGGCCAGGGTGTTTTGGGGGGGTGATGAGGGGCACAGCATGGGAGGACTGGGGTATGGAGATGAGGGGAATCTATTGGGGACATGAGGAGAGGTCTGGAAACAGGCAGGGCTATCAGGAGTAGAGGAAGGAGGTTCCAGGGATCCTGAGATAACACCAGACTTCGGGGGAGTCCCTTTGGGGCCAGGGGCCCACCATGGCTCTGAAGACGTGTGTGACTCTCCACACTTCCATCCTTGCAGGTGTAGGTTACAGAGTGTGTGTGGACTCCGTGTGAGAGATACAGGGGGTGTGACCATGTGTTCATCTGTGTGAAAAAGGACAAAGTGTGTGACTGGGTGAGCCTTTGTATGTGACAGGGATGTGATTTAATGTGTCAGAAGGAAAGGGTATGTGGCTTTGTGAGATGGTGAATATGACTGCCTGAGGGGGACAGGTTGTGTGGCTGGGCCCCTTTGGGTACTGGATTGTGTGTGTGGCTGTTCCCAGAGTTCCCTGAGGAAATACCAGCTCCATACTCAAGGCTTGGGATGGGGGTGGGTTCAGGAGGGACACAAGTGGGAACACTGTGAATGAGACATTTATAGATCAGCTCTGACAGGAGGGTGAGGGGTAGAACAGATCAGGGACCTTGCTTCCCAGGCCCCCTTGCCCTCCCAGTTTGTCTCAGGATCTCCAGGTCCTGGGCATTGGGAATGAGAAATCACTTCTCCACATCACCCCAAAGTCGAGTGGAGAGAGTGATATTGGAGATACAGAGGGGAGCATGTTCTGCCTCCCCTGAGAGATTTGGCCTCTCCCTCCTCTTCACACCAAGAATTGTGCAGCTCCATAGCACAGCTATTCTCTAGTTCCACCAGGGACAGGAAAATAGGCAAGAACCGTGATAGGAGGGTTATAGGGTAGACACCGGGGAGAACTGAAAAGATGTGAAGGGAGCTGGAGACAAGAGGAAGGGCCAATGAACTGCCTGCTCTAGGGTTCAGTAAGAGCAGGAAACCCCCAACTCACCTTCCATCCTCTGCTGCATTTATCGGAGTGGGGTGGGTAGCAGGTTGGTCCTAGATGAACTAGGGTTCATCCAATCCTGAAACGATGAAGTCCATTTGGCTCTGACGTGCCGTGCCATGCCCTTTAGACTGGTGGGAAGAGGGGTCATCCAGGAAACCCAGGTGTTCTGTAGGCTGAAGGCAGCCCTTTCCCTTCCCACCTTTCAGAGGAGCCTAGAGGAAACGGAGTCCTGGGAGCAGGGAGGGGACCAGGGAAGGGGGGGAGTGTGAAGACGGGGAGGTTGGGAGAGGCGGCGGTGCCGTCCCCCTCCCCCCGCCCTTCCCAGTCCAGCTGCGACCACACCACCGGAGGCCCCAGACGCAATCCGGCTTCGGGAAACCAAAGTCGGGGCTAATGGAGCCCTGGGCTGGGGGCCAAGCCGCCATCGATCCCCTACTCGGCCCATGGTCTCCCTCCTACCTCTCCATAGCTCTGCGGGGGGAGGGGAAGAAAGGAAGTATCGGAGGGGGAGGCGTTGACTTTAAGCACTTACCTCCTGGGAGTAGGGCCGGGTCCTGAAGGGTGGAGCCTGGTTGGGGGGGGCGGGGCCTGCGTGGGAGCTGGGATGCCCTAGTAACCTACAACCCAAGGAAGTTGGGCCCCTCCAGGAATGGACTGATCAGTGTGCTAGGGCCCTGTGGACTCTGGTCCTGGAGTCTGGAGGTGGATGCTGCGGGAGACAGGCACACCAACGCAGAGCCCTCCCTGGGATGCAATTAGAGCTATAGGACACAGGTGTAAATAAGGGGAAGTGAGGGGAGCTGTGGTCAGTGGCTCTGGATAGCCCCACATTACAAAAAATACTCATCTCCAAGGTCTGTTATTGCTTCAAAGTTTGCTATCATGTCACCTTCAAAAACATGAGAGGGGGCACACTTTTAGGGTGGGTGAGTTAGCTGATGAGGAACTTTGTTCCACTGGTAGGGAGATTCCAGGTGCTCTGGGATGAGGGGTTATAGGAAGGAAAGGTGGGCAGAACAAACATGGGTTCTGTTGGTGATGTGCAGTCTTAGGTAACTGGGCACCTAAGTCACAATATGATATGGGTATGTGTCGTGGTGACCTTGATATGTGTCATAATGTTATAGGGTCACAGTATATTATAGTGTGCTTAACACACCGTGTCATGATGTCCCATGTGTTTTTGTATGGTTTGATCATGCTGCATGTAAGATGGCCTATGTGGGTCCTCATATGTGTGTGTCGTTTTTCCTAGGCTACATTTGTATGTTTGTATTAAGGAATTCTATGTCAAAGTGTGTGTGTGCCTGCGTGTGTGTGCATGTGTTGGGGCCTGCTTGATTAGGCCATTGGGTTTGAGTGAGTTGCTGGGTATCAAGCTGTCCTTGTATGGCATCCATCACTGTGATTTATCATTCTATGTGTCACTGTACACGCTTGTCACGCGTGAGAGAGAGAGAGAGAGACAGAGATAGAGAGGTGTTCCTACCCAGGCAGTCCTTGGGTTGGACGTCACCCTCAGACGTCCAGCTATAGCACCGGAGCCAAGGGCACTGGGTCAGCAGGCACTGAGGCCAGTGCCACCTCCCCTTGGTGGCCTCACTGTCCCCAACTGCGTCCCATTATACAAGATGCCTGAGTGGACTTTTTATGCCTGTGAAACCCACTGGGCTCCCCTCGCCCAGCCCCAGCTATTCTCACCATTCTCTTCCAGTCCTCTCCCAACACCCCTTCCCCTCAGGGTTGATTTGTGATGGTGGGGAGGGGAACGGAGGGATAGTAGAGGTTAATGTGCCTTCCTGGGGTCTTCTCTCTTCCCAGGCCACCCTCCAGGGCCCACTAAAAAAGCGCTGAAGCAGCGGTTCCTCAAGCTGCTGCCTTGCTGCGGGCCCCAGGCCCTGCCCTCAGTCAGTGAAAGCAAGTGCCTTTCCTGTGCTTCCGGGGGCGGGGCCCGTGTGTGTCGGGGTGTGGCCAGTGTGACAGAAGCGGGCCTGCGTGTGTGTGTGTGTGTGTGTGTGCGTGCGTGTGCGTGCGCGCGCGTGACCGGTGGGGGTGGGTGGGCGCCGGTAGGTCCCAGTGTGGGGAGGGCGTAGCTTCAGTGCCAGGAGCAAGCGGAATGTGGGGCGGGGCCAGTTTGGGGGCGGGGCCCAAGTGTCTGTGGGCGTCACGGGTCAGCAAAATGAGTGAGCCCCGGTGTTTGGGCGTGGCCAAACAGCCCGTGGCAGGGCTGAGGCCTGAGACTATGTGGGTATGGCCAATGTAGCCGGGCAAGACCAGTCTGCTGTGAGGTCTGTGCGTGGCTTAGTGTCTGCGACTGTGGCCTCCCGCTTTGTCCTGGGGAATGTTTTGGGCCTGGAGATGCATGTCGTCCCTGCCCTGACTGGATGGATGCAGGTGCCTACGATGGATCCCGTCTTCCTCCAGATGCCAGGACACTTGGGTTTTCCAGTCCCAGCCGGGCCCGAGTTGAGTGGCCTCACTTTGTCTCCAGGCCTGTTTCCTCAATTGGGCCTTGCCCACCCCATAGGATCATACTGAATTTTGCAAGCCACAGAGACCCATTTTGTAGTTATTGGAGAGTGTCGTTGTGTTTGATTCCACTGGGTCCCACATGGGGGTAGATTCGGGAAAATGACAGGCGTGAGCCCACAAGCATGTGTGTGGGGGGTCTGTTTCGTGTGTGTCTGTGCTCGTTCATTATTTGTGCCTCTGCGCGTGGGGCTGGGTGTGTGTGCATTGTAACACGCAGGTCTGTGAGATTTGCTGTTGCGTGTGAGGGGCGAGGTGTGTGTCTGCAGTTGGCCGGGTCTTCCACTTTCTCGGTGACAGTTCGCTCCCTTCAGCATTAGCAGTCCCAGCTTCCCTCCGCCCCCACAGACCCCGCCCGCTGGACCCAGGTGACTTACTGTCCTGGTGGGGGCGGGGACGGGGGCCTTCGGGAGCGTGGGGTGGGGGCACTTGCCTGGGGACTGGATGTTGGGAGCCTGGGGCAGGACTGGGATGGGGCCAAGGGATGAAGCCTTAGCTAAGGTTTACTGGGAGCAGGATAGGGGTGGGGTCTGGATGGGCTTGGCTGGAGCTGGGCGGGGCATGGCTCGAGCATGGCTGGGATAGGCGGGGATTGGCTGGAGAGAAGGATCTGGGCGGGGCAAGTGTGGGGCTGGGCGGATCTGAGTGGGTCAGGGAAGGCCCAAAGCCTGGACCCTCAGACGCTTCCTCTTGAACCTATTCTTTCTACTCCTCCCTTCCCGGGATGAAGATGGGGCTGGGGGCCTTCCCCTTCAACGAGGGCCAAGGGCCCGGGGGCCAGCGATGAGTCGGACCCCTGGCTCCAGGGCCAGGCCTGCCCATGGGCCCAGCCACCTGATAGACCTGGAAGCTGACCAGCGTCTTCTCCTTGCCTTGATATCCTCAGACCGGGGTCCAAGGAACTGGCAGGCTGGTCTCTGGTGTTGGAGATGGGGAGGTTGGGTGGGTCGGTGGTTTTGAAGAGGGTTCGTGGAGGCCGGGCCTGAGGCGCGGCTGTTCCCCCCTCCCCACACTGCCCCCCTGCAGACAGCGTGGAGGATGAGTTTGAACTGTCCACGGTGTGTCACCGGCCAGAGGGTCTGGAGCAGCTGCAGGAGCAAACCAAGTTCACACGCAAGGAATTGCAAGTCCTGTACCGGGGCTTCAAGAATGTGAGTGCAAAGCAAGGCCAAACTGGGTGAGGGGCCGGGCCTATCTCGGACTTCTAAGATTGGCCTGGATGCTTTAGGAATGTGAGAGGGAAGGGGAGGAGGAGGGACCCCTCTTCCCCAGAGACCAAACTTCTAGCCCGAGGCTCCTGCCAATTTGAGGCAAGGTGGAGCCTGTAGACTGGCCTGCTGGTTAGTTCCATTTTTTAAAACTTGTGCACTGAGAAGTCTTGCCTTCCTTAAAAGAACTGCATGGTGAGCCCCCCGAAGACAGGAAGCTTTTCCTTCTCTGGGAGCCTCTGGCATGGAGTAGGTGGTGGTTAGTAGAAGGGGGTTTTGTTTCTGCACTCCATCTGGTTTCTAACTTTCCTCCTACCTCCCAGGAATGTCCCAGTGGAATTGTCAATGAGGAGAACTTCAAGCAGATTTACTCTCAGTTCTTTCCTCAAGGAGGTGAGAGGACAAGGCCTGAGAGGAAGCAGCTGTCCATCTCTAGGCTGAGTTGGGGAGAGGGTTCTGGAGGGGCTGGGAATGCCAAGCAATAAGAGGGGTTCGGGGAACCCCACAGAAGTAGGAAGTCCTCTCCTGTCTGGAAGCCAAACTTATCCATGCTTATCCTACAGACTCCAGCACATATGCCACTTTTCTCTTCAATGCCTTTGACACCAACCATGATGGCTCCGTCAGTTTTGAGGTGAGCTGGAGGAGGTGGGTCAGGGAGGCCTGCTTCTTGGGGCTTCAGGGCCAGGATCCACAAGCCAAACCCATATTGGGGATTGGGTAAAGGGTATCTGAAAATACAGTTCCCCCTTGTCTCCTTCCCAGGACTTTGTGGCTGGTTTGTCGGTGATTCTTCGGGGAACCATAGACGACAGACTAAACTGGGCCTTCAACTTGTATGACCTCAACAAAGATGGCTGCATCACCAAGGAGGTGTGGAGCAACTGAAGAGTTGGAGAGCTTTTATGTGTGGGGGGAGGTGCATAGGGCCCTAAGGAGGAAAATGTGACCCATGCATGCTTCACCAGCAAGGGGTGAGGTCTGCCCTAGGCTCTAGGCCTCCTGATTTGGAGGCTGGGGGCTCTGAGGAAGGATCCTTTTCTTTCTTGGCCTAATAGGAAATGCTTGATATCATGAAATCCATCTATGACATGATGGGCAAGTATACTTATCCTGCACTCCGAGAGGAGGCCCCAAGGGAGCACGTGGAGAGCTTCTTCCAGGTGCCTGGGACTGGGTAGGCTGGAGGGTCCTGGAGTGAAGGGAAGGAGGCAAGGTCCTGGCAGGGAACTTACCTGAGTTCTGCCTGCCTCTCTCCTGTCATCCCTCCTGTTCTCTCTACCTGACTACCTTTTTGCAGAAGATGGACAGGAACAAGGATGGCGTGGTGACCATTGAGGAATTCATTGAGTCTTGCCAAAAGGTACAGACCCCTGCCCTCCACATTTCCATGATCTGGACTCAGGGTCCAATTCAGTGATGTAGGAGAAAGCTCCTTTGGGCAGAGTATCGTCTCCCTAACTTGCCCATACTCCCAAGTCCTGTTCCTCCACAACTCGGGGAGGCCTGTCCCTTCCCTACTTCAGATCTCTCTGGGTGTCTCCTTCCTTGCCACCTCTCTCTGTCTCTGAATGTCCCCATTTCAGGTGAATGTCCCTCTCTGTGTCCCTGCTAAGCTCTTTTTTATTTCTCTCTCTCTCTCTCCAATCTGCCTCTCCCCCACCATGGCTACAGGACGAGAACATCATGAGGTCCATGCAGCTCTTTGACAATGTCATCTAGCTCCCCAGGAAAGGGGGTCAGTTGTCCTGGGGGGACTATACTCTAGCCCTAGTCCAGGTGGAACTCACCCTTCTCTTCCCAGGTCTGTCCTCATCCTAGCTGGGCCCTGGGGGCTGTAGGAATCTAAGAGTCTGGGGATTCAGTGGTCCAGATTGCTGGAGCTAAAGGGGCCAGGGCATGGGCAGAGTGTATCTGTGGGGTGTTCCCAACTCCCAACAGCTCCCACCCCCTTCCTGCCTGACACTCAGTGCTGAGGGTACCCCCGCTATAGGAAATAAATGGTCTCCACCTTCCATCCCCACTCTAGAAACTACAACACTAGACAGAATGTCTTCGGCTATGGTGCTTTCCCTATCCCTGATCTCATATGCATTTCCTCTAAGATTTCCTTCTCAGAGAGTCTGTTCTGTCTATGGCACTGACTGGCCTTTCAGACCAGGGCCTTTGAGAGCCTTATAGGAGGAGGGACAAGAATGAAGAGGGAGAAATCTTAGGCCTGAGCCAGGTGGTTAGGTCATAGGTGGCTGGGGTAGAGTGCAGAAAGGCCTGGAGATTGTCAGTGACAGCTCAGGCATGCCAGACTATAGCTCTGAGCTCCATAGGTCTACCACCCCCAGGCTATCAGAATTTGGGTTCCAGGCCCTTCAGAAGACTCTGTCTCCTTGGAAATGCCCCAGAAATTTCCATACTCTCCTCAGTATTCCAGGAGAGCCTGGGATCCTGATGTCTGGCTCATGCCTAGAATTCCTTCCTCTCCTTCCTTCCTGTTTGTGTGGGTGGTGGCAGCAGCAGGGGAATATGGGTGGGAGATGTCCCAGCTGATACCTGCCGAAGTTTCAGGCTACCCTGTCTGAAGGCTACAACTCAAGTTTTCATTTGCCATTTCTTCTAGACTTGGAGGCATGGAGTGAGTCAGGGACCATCCAGTGGATGCCTTAGAAGAAAGGGGAAGGAGGGAGGCAGGCATAGCATCTGAACCCTGTGAGGGGGGGCATTCACTAGAATCTTTGATCTACCCAGGCTCTATTCCAACCCCCCACATAGTCTCCTCAATTCCTACTTAGGGTCTTCTTTTGCTCTATTCAGTCTACCCAGAGATGCCCCCGTACACACCTAGAAGGCAGGGACCACTCTTGCCATGCTGCCACCCTTTAATATACCTGCTCGTTCCATTTAGCTCACCCTCCCAGTCAGTCAGGATCTGAGGGGAAGGGCCCCGAGGGAGCCCCCTTTCCCATCAGAACACTGTTGACTGCTTTGCATTTTTGGCTCCTCTGTATATTTTGTAAAATAAAAAAATACACCAATCCAATAAAACACAATGGCTATGCACAGGCTGCTGTCTCTGCCTTTTTGTCCCTCCTGCTCCACACATACCTCACAACACTAATTCCTGTACCTACAGTAGCCTTTTAGATTCCAAAGAAAGTGCCTCTCTTTTTCATAGCATAGCCAACCCTTGGCAGGAGATTGAGACACAGGTTCTGGAAGGGTTGGAAACCTACCTGACCTCAGAGAGGTCCCCATGTGAATCTCTCTCCCACATCCTTAGAGGAGATGAGAGACAGGGTGTTAATATCCCAAAGATTATGCCAAACCAGCTGTCTTTTGGCTAGACATTCTTACAAGTTGAATCAAAAATTTCTAATTTACAGACATCTTAGTTAACCTCAAAGTGCTTTCTTTGGAGGGGGGATTCCCTTTAGTTTCTAAAGAAAGTTCCTTTGTGTAAACATCCCAACCTTGTCTCCAATATGGACATAGTTTGTGTCTATACTCCAGCCAAGAATGATGAGGGATCAGATGGGGTGGACCAAGGCACCATGGAGCAAGTGACACAAAGGGTAATAGAGACTTCCTATGTGGAATGGCTGCCTTTCTTTGTGCTGTTTCTGGAGAGGGGCCACCAGTGGTAGGTTCATCCCATCCTTTCTCTAGGGCACCATTATATGGTGACTAAGCTTCACCATCCATAGAAGGGGGATCAGGCCTTCTCTTCCATCACTGTATACATTGACAAGGTCAATGGAGGAGTATGGTGTCCAAGAGAGAAAAACTTACTTTCACAAGCCATCATTTTGTCATCTGTGTTTCCTGCTCACATTATCACACAACTATCTGCTCCATAGGATTTCTTTGGGTCACAGCCCCTCTAAAGGATCTGATGGAAGTTATGGGCCCACTGTCCATATATTTTTGTATCCCTGAAGCCCAGTCATGGACCTGAAGTTAAGAACCTGTGGTCTAGTCTTTTCTCTCAGCCTTCCATTGTACATAAAAGGAAACAGCCCCAAAGAGGGAAGAGGACCTGCTCAAGGTCACCTAGTGAGTTTATAGGAGGATTGAGACTAGACCCGGTCTCCCAAGTCTCTGTCCAGGTTGCCTTGGGACATAGTAAAGATTTGTGAGTGAAAGATGGATGCTATGCATATCATGCAGAGTCTAAACAAGTTGGCACTGTGACAGCCTCTCATGGTACCCTCTACTTGTCCTTTGTGGCACTTCTCCGTTTGTCACTATATAATTATTTGAATGATTGTCTTCTTTGATACACCATAAGCTCCTGAGGGCTCCCTGAATGCCTGGACTAGGTTTCTTGCCCCCACCCCCACCATCCTATCCTTGAGGCCTAGCATATAATAGGTATTCAATAATTATATAATTGTATGATTGGATGAATGAGCATGGTGATTGTGTGTATGTATCTCAGGTATGGAGATGGTCTCTATGTTTTAGGGTAGATTCAAGTTTAAGGGAAGTTGAAGTCTGAGGCTGAGTGAGGTGAGAAGTGTCCCAGAACCAGGGAACACAAATGGGATCCAGAAAAAAACAGCAGGTTGGCATTCTGATAATTTTTTTCTGGCCACTGGTTGGATTCTGAATGTTGTCCACTGCTCCTTCTCAAAACACTCTTTTCATGCTTTCTGGTATTTCATACTCTCCTGGTGTTCCTCTTACCTTTCTGGCCACTGCTTCTCCGCACCTGCTGGGAGACTCATCCTTTTCAACTGGAATTCTAAACGTTGAGCCCCATAGCTCAGACCTGAGTCCCTTCTCCGAATCACATCCAGTCCCATGGCTTTAAATGCCATCTATATGTAAGGGATTCCTAAATTTATATCCTCAGAATTCTCTTCTGAGCTTCAAAACCCATATATCCAATTGCCTGTTTGACATATTCATGTGGACCTGTAATGGTCAAACTTAACGTTCTTTTTTTTTTTTTAAAGATTTTATTTATTTATTTGACAGAGAGATAGACAGAAGAGCACAAGCAGAGGGAGTGGCAGAGGGAGAGGGAGAAGCAGGCTCTGCACTGAGCAGGGAACCTGATGCGGGACTCGATCCCAGGACCCTGAGATCATGACCTGAGCCGAAGGCAGACGCTTAACCATCTGAGCCACCCAGGCGCCCTTAACGTTCATTTTTTAAAAAAGATTTTTATTTATTTATTTGAGAGAGAGAGAGAGAGAACACAAGCACCGACTGAGCCACCCAGGTGCCCCATTTAAAAAAAATTTTTAGGGGCGCCTGGGTGGCTCAGTCGTTAAGTGTCTGCCTTCGGCTCAGGTCATGATCCTAGGGTCCTGGGATCGAGCCCCACATCGGGATCCCTGCTCGTCGGGAAGCCTGCTTCTCCCTCTCCCACTCGCGCTGCTTGTGTTCCCTCTCTCGCTGTGTCTCTCCTTCAAATAATATTAAAAAATTAGATATTATTTGACAGAGAGAGAAAAACTTAACATGTTCAAAATGGAGTTTTGATTCCTCCTTTTTCAGCCTTTCCATCTTAATAAATGACACCATCTACCTGGTTGCTCAGGTCTTTAGTAGTCTTCATTTCTTTCTACTACTCCTTTATTTTATTATTATTATATTTTAAGTAATCTCTATGCCTAACATGGGGCTTGCACTCATGATTCCCAGGCTCTACCAACTGTGCCAGGTAGGCACCCCCTCCCTCTACTACTTTAATCAATCACAATTCCACCACCAAAGGTGCACTGCCTGTCTCCACTGCTCTTTCCTAGGCCAAGCCATTATCATGGTTCACTCACAGATTACTAGTTATTTTTCCATCTGAAGTAGCCCTTCCTTGCTGTGGTTACTCTTTATCACATTACTTGATTTCCTCCCTTCATGGCACTTATTACAAACTGAGACACTGTGTATGTAATGAATTTATTATTGTATGTTTCTCTAATCAGAATTTAAACTGTGAGTGCAGAGCCCTATTTCATTCATTCCACAAGTATTTATCATAGGCCTACTAACCTCTGGTTCCTGTTGGAGATACTAGGGGGTTGAGGTGTGGTTTGGGGAAAGAGTGTGTGGCAGGAATTTCCCTTCAAGTTTGAAAGGTGCAGATATGGAAAGTGGATCTTGCCTAGGCCATGGACCCCAGAGTCTGGACAGTGGATGAAATAGCGGCTGCTGACTTGCTAGCAGTTGCCAAGCATGAGGCAAAGATGAAAGTGTCATGAGACTAAGGGCTGAGGTCAGCTGGAATGATAACCCCAAATCCTCCAAGGGACCACAATATCCACTGACGCTGCTTATGGCCTCCAACTGGTATCATAAGAGGTCCCCTAAGAAAATGCTTGCCTCTAACCCCCATCTCAACACCCCAGGACTAAAAAGAAAGAGGGACTATAAGAGCCCCTGGAGCTACAAGTTGGGCTACCGCTGGAGTTGAATATATTGACAATACTAAGTCTTAATGATCAGAATGAGACTGAGATGCTCATTTCACATTTACACCTCGCAAGCTGAAACGATCTCTTAACCGACGTAAATGTAAATAAAGTGCGTATGACGGGACTACAGGGAGTTCTGAGCACAAATGGCCGCAAGAGGACCCAAGTCCATCTAGGGCTCAGGGAAGGATTCCTTAAGGAAATTATGTTTATGCTAAGGCCCAAGGATTTCACACAGTTCACGCTCCCCATTCCCAAAGATGCCAGGCCTTTTCACCCCTCGCCACAATTGTTCCTCTGTTCCACCAGCCTGGAGTGCTCTCTTCGCTTCCCCTCTATTCCGTCTCACTCCTACTCGTCCTTCGTTCCAACTCAAAAGCAAAGCATGGCTGCCACCTCTCACCAAAGGAGGATTAAGTCAGTTCCTCCTCTGAGTTCCCGCAACACTTGGGTACACCATGTGGGGATTGTGCATGTACTTGCTTGTCTCCACCACCACACTGTGAGCTCATAGTGGCCCAAGAGCCCAGCAAGACGCAAGCTCAATTGGTCTCTGCCGAACGAAGGAATGAACTAATGACAATTTTTTTAAAGGGGTTAGCGCCAGGCTGGGGGTAGGGGAAAATGATTCAAGGCAGAGGGGTAAGCTGAGCTCCTTGGAATGTCATCTTCACAGAACCGATCCTGGGTCGGGCTGATGTGATGAGACAACCTATTAGAAGAATCTCAATAGAAAATAGGTCAGTTTCTTCCTATCTCTTTAAGAACTAGAGGCTTCGTTTCCGCGCCTGCGCATTGAGAGAGTAAACACCTCTTTTTCACCCCCCCATCCCTATTGCCCCAACCAGCTGCAGCCTCCTCCCATACTCCCCTTCTTCAGGAGAGGTAATGGTCCGTTCCAGGGCGCCCGGCTCGTTCTAGAGGTGGCGAACATAAATGGTACGCTCCACTACCTTCATTACCTTCCGCTTTTCTCGTATCCTCTGTTCTATTTCCCCCTACCAAATGAAGCTCAATAGGCTGGCCCAAAAGAAGGGGGGGGAGTCGGGCTGAGGGGACCGGTCTGAGCCGGTCTCCGGCGCAGGCGCAGTGCGGATAAACAGGAAGCGGGCGGTGGAGGCAGCGGTGGAGGAGATCTAGGGGCTTCGGGGGGCAAAGAGCGAAGAACTAAGATTATCCGGAGGCAGCAGAGGCTAACTGCGAACAAGAAAAGGAGGTTTGGCTATCTGCCTCCAGGGGACGAGAGGTCGCGGCCTCGCTCTCCGTTTAGGCTTCCGGCTCCCCAGCTTAGGCTGAGGCAGCGGCTGACAAAGGGCTCACGCCGGTGCCGCCGCCCTTCTCATCCGGGCATTCGGGTCCCTGCGGAGAGGGAGGGGGAAGGGTAGAGGGGGAGGGGAAGGAGCAGGAAGGGCGCGCGCTTGGAGCCGAGGCCGTCTCCAGGGCTCCGGGCCGGCGGCCCAACGGACGGAGGCCGAGGAGGACCCGCAGAGGTGGCGGCGGCCGTGGGCAGGAGGATGGTGCAGAAGGAGAGCCAGGCGGCGCTGGAGGAGCGGGAGAGCGAGCTCAACTCCAACCCTGCCGCCTCCGCGGGGGCATCGTTGGAGCCGCCAGCAGCTCCGGCCCCTGGAGAAGACAACCCAGCCGGGGCCGGGGGAGCAGCGGTGGCCGGGGCGGCAGGAGGGGCTCGGAGGTTCCTGTGTGGCGTAGTGGAAGGTGAGCGCTCTGGCGCGGGCTGGGCGACAGCGTCCTCCGGTTCCGCCCCGGTACTAACATATTCTCTCCTCCTGAAGGGGATGCTTTAGGAGGCTCTAAAAGGGTGTCACTCCTTTGGCTCTGAAACCTGACCTTGCTTAGACGAGGGGAGAGGCGCGACGGTGGGCCAGTCTTTCCTCACGCTCGCCTTTCCCCTCACGTTGTTCTGCAGCGTTGGATTCCCCGCTGCCTATTAACTGGCCGGCCCCCACCCGCCTTGTGCTGGAGCCAGGCCTGCTCCTGCGGAGGCGGCGGTGAGGAGCCTCGTGTTAGGCTCCGAGTTGTACGTCTTTGTACCTCGGGATCTTGTTCCCTAGGGTGGTCTCTTCAAATGATAAAACGTATGTAATGCTGCTGTCCTCACCCTTTGGAAAAAAAATCAGCCCACACAGATGTGCTTGTATTCCTGGAGTGAAGAGACGCGCGGTCGGCCTAGGGTTTTACGAATTCTCCCTTTGCTTAGTTTTTTTGGTTTGTTTTTTGTTTTTTTGCTGGCCAGTCCCCACGCCCCCACCCTTTGGAGTTTCTTTAGCAGCCTAGAAAATTGTCCTTAGCCAGCTGCTGTGCTTTGGCTCTGGGGGATGAAGCTTTGACTTTAATAGTGTCAGAGATACGGAATTTTAATTTAGGGCCTGCAGAAGAGGATTAAAAATGCCCTTCTGATTCTCCCTTCCCATTTCAAAAGATGCCGGCTTTTTTTTTTTTTCTTTTTTTGGTCTTTGGGGAAAATGCTTTGAAGACCATCACAGTTTATGAATACAGTGGACAGATATTCAACTGAACATTATATGGAACCATGAGTTACTTGTGTTAATTGATTTTGCCTTGAATACAGAATGTCTTTTACTTTTCTGAAGTCTTGGCTGTCTGCTTTATTAGTTGTTTCTAGTATATAATGGTGTGCATAGGGGTAACGCTGTATAAAAATTAGGAGAAATAGAAGGGTTGCCCTATTGGTTGACAGCTTCAGCTTTTCCAGTGTTAGCATATATATTCATTTGAAGGATGGGTGGTGGTTGTGGTATTTTAGATAAAGTTTATAGGGGAGAACAGACTAATATGTAGTTACAGTAAGGAGTGAAATAATTCACAGGTTAAAGGTCTTGCAGAATTTGGGGGAAAGACAAAATGGAAAACTACTTATATATTTGGAGTCCGTGTTTTTGAAAACATGATTGCTTTGTGTGACTTAATCTGTTGGTGTATTCATTGGGCTTGTTTCCGTGTAGGGAGAGTCTAGAAAAAGTATGTATTTTGTCATCACAGATCTTGGGGTGGAGGGTTGAGAAGAAGTGCTAGGGGATAGAGAAATTTTAGAGCTAGACTAGAATGCAGCTAAGGAAACTTGCCTGCTACATCTTCAGTAATTACAGAGAAAATCTTGTTGTGGTTTAAATAAGTTGGTTTGTTTTTTTCAGAATAGTATTGAAAGGAACTACTCAAAATAGAGTTGTCTGTCATCTATTGTTCCTCCTTCCATATGTATTTTTTTCTTGGTGACTGAGCACCTGATTTTGGGGGGGGGGGGGGGTAGTTCTAAGTTGGTGCCATTCTTAAAAAATGAATGAAGAAAGGAAATAACTGTGGGTATTGGCAGGATTCCTTTTTAAAAAATTTCTTTTCCTTACACACCTTTGTTGGTGATAACTCATGTAATAGCACTGTTTCCTCTTTGTGGTGACAGTTAACCGAAACCATGAACCTGACTCTCAGCAAAGTTAGGGTTTGTGAAGATAAAATGTTTCTTTTATATATTGAAGCAACTCTAAAGGAGTGTTTAATGCCTATTCCTTTAAGAGAAAAATGATAATGCCAAGTGTTGTAGGAAATCTAGAAAGACGTGTATAAAATTTACCTGATGGTTTAAGTTACTTGTTAAGCGGTAACACTGAATTGTCAAGATTGAAAGTGCTGCAGTTTCATACATAGGTATGCAATGAATTTTTCTTTGGTTGTCATTGTTCTTATTTGTGACACAGAGTAACCATCCTGTGTAGAGATTGGAGTTTAATGCATTACAGAAATTTCAGTTTTA
Organism: Neomonachus schauinslandi; assembly: GCF_002201575.2. Classification (NCBI taxonomy): domain Eukaryota; kingdom Metazoa; phylum Chordata; class Mammalia; order Carnivora; family Phocidae; genus Neomonachus; species Neomonachus schauinslandi. Next base: position 127,712,776 of record NC_058408.1, on the reverse strand, counting down.
GGTAGTCTCTTAAGTAGACTGTGTGTGTGTGAAGAGTATTTTGGGTTCATGATACAATCTTAATCGTAGTACTCCTGAGAGGTTGTCTTTACCTCTTGCAGGTGATTAGACAGAGGTGGAAAATAAAGGTTAGGCAAGATGTAGGGTGTGATTAGCACACGAGGGAGCTGCAAATACCAGGTTGGTGCTTATACCACTGCTTAAGTCATTCCTCTGCGGATTTGTTTCCTGCAATATGTGTTGGTACTGCTTTGCCCCCTTCTGGGACAGTGGAGCAAGTCACATTCTTGAATTTCCAGTTGTTCCGACCTTTGCTCTGGAATTGAGACTACTTGAGATTCCTATTTGGGCCAGCTCCACTGTTGAACTTGTTGTGAATGTAGTTTAAGGCATTTTTGGACCCTTTTATTATATCAGGAACTTAAAAAAAAAAAAAGGTTATCATAAAATTAATTCAGTCAGATTTTTTTCTAATTCTCTTCCTGATTTTTTTTTTGCCCCTACCTTTTTACTCTCCCACCGCCACTCTAAAGTCAGTTTAACTTCTCTCTCAGGTAGTAATTGTTACTGTAAGTGGTTTGGGATTACTTTGCTTCCCCTTCCTCTGTTTTAAGATTGAGATCTTTTAAAAAGTTAGGTTTAGGGGCACCTAACCCTAACCGGGTCAGTCAGTAGAGCATCCAGTTCTTGGGTCATGAGTTCAAGCCCCACATTGGGTGTGGAGATTATTTAAAGAAAATAATGAAAAGTTAGTTTTAGGGGCGCCTGGCTGGCTCAGTCGAAGGAGCATGCGACGCATGTTGTTGGGGTTGTGAGTTCGAGCCCCACATTGGGTGTAGAGATGAAAAAAAAAAACCCTTTAATTAGATTTAAACATATTTGGTCTTTTTTGGCAGTGAAAAGAGATGATGTTATAGGTGTTTTAAAAATAGCTGTTGTATAAGTAATTGTTAATGGTAGAAAAATCAGAAAATTTACCTAAGCAAAAAGGGAGTAAAAGTCATTTTATAACATCACCATCTAAAGACACCTTAATGTTTTACTAAATAGCCTTCATATACTGGTATATTGTACACGCTTTTTTACAAAATGGGATTGTACTGTATGTTTTGTAATCTGCTTTTCTCAACAGTTTACCACATTTTGAAACTTGAAAATAATTTCATTCTTACTTTGAATCTAGGATTTTATGGAAGACCTTGGGTTATGGAACAGAGAAAAGAACTCTTTAGAAGGTAAATTTTTTACTTTCTGAAGGAGAGTCTTAAACCATTAACATTTCCTTTTGTTTGAAGAAAAACTAACACTGAGTAGGCCAGGTGCGTTTTGATGATTTCTCAGTTGCAGAAGTTAATTTTACCTTGGTCTTTTACCTCTTCTTCACCTATGCCAGGGGTTTTCAAAGTTTCTTGGGGAAACTGAATAGGTTTTGGGCTTCACCTGTGTCACTCGGAGCTGTTTTTATTTAAGACTTTAATATGTTGACATTTCTTGTAATAAAATTTTTTTACATTTCTACTGGATTACAAAAAGGTTAAAAGCTACTGCTCCAGAATATTATTAGCTGTTTAAGAGATGGAGATGTTCCAAGAAAAGGGAAATATTGTGATTTATAGTCTATACTTGTTGCCTATTTATACATATGTAATCTTCTTTCCCTTAAGGCTCCAGAAATGGGAATTAAATACATACTTGTATGCCCCAAAAGATGACTACAAACATAGGATGTTTTGGCGAGAGATGTATTCTGTGGAGGAAGCTGGTAATCTTTTTCTTTTTAATCCATAAATTCAGAATATGTTAAGAAAACAGCTATATTTCAGATGTAGTTATACAAAAATTTTATTAAGTATTTCATTTTCTCTTCGTAGGTAGTTTCTTTTTCGTCTTTCTGATAATTCTATGTGAGTTGTAGTGCAGATTGAAAGAGTAGCACTAACGATGCACAGCCATGGTGTGATTCATGGTTATGCCAGTCTGACTCCAACCTGTTCTGTAATCATAAATTGTACTTTTTAACTTCTGTCAGTGGTCTGAATGGTAGGCCACTGGACAAAAGGGTGCTGAAGCAGTAGGCCTAGGGCAAGGCAAGTGAGGCGCTTGCCTTGGGTGCAAAGTTTAAGGGACTCCAAAAAAATCAGTGGTCAAGATAAATAATATCTTAAGCAATTTTTAAACCAGAATTAATGCAAAAAAAAAAAAATCCACGAACAAGATACCAAAATTTTAAGTAAAGACAGGATCCATATTACTGATCCTTTTGCTTCAGACTCAAGTATGGCTTGGTCTTGACCACTTGATTACTTGTCTTGTCTATATTTAAAATAAAGATCTCACCCTAGTCTAGGCTTATACTAAAGTGAAAAGCCATCACAAACTATCCTTGCTATGTGTCGTCTTATGTTTTAAGTACATAAAATTTGTACATAAGATAGTACATCACAGACCCTCCTTCTAAATTAGATAAGTGGTACTTTTCTTTGGGGACTTGTAAATGGGGAAACATTTTTATACTTGGAATTAAATGGTATACACATGTAGCTAACAAGATACTTGGTTACAGAGTGTAGCCAAGGCACTGAAGGCAGAAAGTTTTCTTAAATTATGAAGAAGCAATTAAAACGTATTCCATCTCCATCTAGTGTTGCTTACTACTCTATATAATTTAAGTGTGTGTTCAACTTAATTATTTTTTGGTGGTGCTGGTAATGAAATTTTATGTGATCAGTAATCAAAATATAGTCAAATGACTATCTTGAGATACCACTGAAAGTTATGTAAAGATACATCCTGTGATATATAGAATAGGATTTTATTTTACTTAGGAAAATTGTCTATCACATTTTAAAAACTTAAAGGATAAGGATTGTTAAGGCCATCACTTAACCCTGGTTGTTAAGAACATGTTTTTCTTTTTTTCAATTATAAAGTAGTTATATGTAGATTTTTTTATTTAAGAATGTCAGTTGTTCAGAGACTACAAAAACAGAAACCATCTCAAATACTGTAGGAAATAAAAATGGTTTATATTCAGTAAGAGAAGTGATGCTTAATTGAATATTTTTGAGAAATGGCAGTGAAAGGAAGAGAATGCTTATTGATTTTAGGGTGACATTAAGTCACATGAGGTTCGTGGCATTTTATATGGCCTGTTGTCACATTGGACATGACAGTTTGTAAAACTTAAGGGACTTTTCCTTTCTTGAGCTATTGCCAACTGGAGAAAATGACCTCTTCTCTTTAGTTGAAAGGTGAAGGTTCTTTAGTTTTCTGTGCTGCTTTCTAAAAACATGGACTCTTTTCTTTAGAGCAACTTATGACTCTCATCTCTGCTGCACGGGAATACGAGATAGAGTTCATCTATGCTATCTCACCTGGTTTAGATATTACCTTTTCTAACCCCAAGGAAGTATCTACATTGAAACGCAAACTGGACCAGGTAACTTCGTTACTTTCTCATTATTTGTCCCTAAATCAGTAAACACTGTTTTCTGAGTTGCTTTTATGAAGTTAAAGGGAAGGCAAACTTTGGGGTTCCTGGGTGGCTCAGTTCGTTGTGTCTGACTCTTGATCTCAGTTCATTCAGGTTTTGATCTCAGGGTCATGAGTTCAGGCCCCCTGTTGGGCTCCACACTGGACATGGAGCCTACTTAAAAAAAAAAAAAAAAAAAGGAAACCAAATTTATTCTTCTTCTGTACAATTTTTTTACTTTAATGCTCTTCACAGAAGGATATTTTGTGAGTTAAGAGAGCTTTACTGGAGGTACCAGTGCTTCTCAGACTTTAGTTTGCATGAGAACTATCTTAAAAGAAATGCTTAGAAGTGATTCTTAAAAGAATGCTGATAGGGTCCATTTCCAGAGAGTCTTAAACTGACTTGGGGTGGGAATACGGACTTGGAGTGGGGACTTATCTCAGAATTCAGGTTGTCCAGAATCACATTTTGAGAAACTCTGTATATTATTGGGTACTTGACTGAATTTGTGACCAGGGTTATAGAAAACAGGGTTTTACCTGTTAAGACGTCAGTTTCATTTGTTGATATGGACAAGAGATATAATTCAGTCTGGAAATGGTTGGCTGGTTTCCCAAGATTAGAAGGAAAACAGACTAGGTAGACGTGTAAACTGATTAGAATCTAAGTTCTGCTTAACATAAAAGCTGCACATCTTGGGATGCCTGGATGGCTCAGGTCATGATCCCAGGGTCCTGGGATTAAGTCCCGCATTGGGCTCCTTGCTCAGCGGGGAGCCTGCTTCTCCCTCTGCCTGCCACTCCCCCTGCTTGTGTGCATGCTTGTGCGCGCTCTCTCTCCTCTGACAAATAAATCTTGAAAAAGCTGCACGTCTTTTCTGGTAAATTTGCTGATACATTACACATATAAATGTGTGCATGTTTCTTTAGGCAAAGGTTTACATTTTTTTAAAGACTTTTTTTTAGGGGCGCCTGGGTGGCTTAGTTCTTAAGCGTCTGTTTTCGGCTCAGGTCATGATTCCAGGGTCCTGGGATCGAGCCCCACATTGGGCTCCCTGCTTGTAGGAAGCCTGCTTCTCCCTCTCCCACTCCCCCTGCTTGTGTTCCCTCTCTCGCTGCGTCTCTCTCTGTCAAATAAATAAAATCTTTAAAAAAAAAAAAGATTTTTTGGGGCGCCTGGGTGGCTCAGTTGGTTAAGCGACTGCCTTCGGCTCAGGTCATGATCCTGGAGTCCCGCATCGGGCTCCCTGCTTGGCGGGGAGTCTGCTTCTCCCTCTGGCCCTCCTCCCTCTCATGCTCTCTGTCTCTCATTCTCTTTGTGTCAAATAAATAAATAAAATCTTAAAAAAAAAAAAAAAAAGATTTTTTTAGAATTTATTTGAGAGAGAGTGGGGGGAGGGGCAGAGGGAGAGGAAGAGGAAGAGAGAGTCCTAAGCAGACTCCACACTGATTGCAGAGCCTGCTTGGGGCTCCATCTCACAACCCTGAGATCACGACCTGAGCTGAAACCGAGTTGGAAGCTTAACCAACTGCACCACCCAGGCACCCCGGCACAGGTTTATATTATTGATGGCATTAAGATGATTAAAAATTAATGAGGTTAGGGTGTCTGGGTGGCTCAGTCGTTAAGTGTCTGCCTTCGGCTTGGGTCATGATCCCAGGGTCCTGGGATCGAGCCCCACATTGGGCTCCCTGCTCGTAGGAAGCCTGCTTCTCCCGCTCCCACTCCCCCTGTTTGTGTTCCCTCTCTCTCTGTGGGTCTCTCTCTGTCAAATAAGTAAAATCTTAAAAAAAAAAAAAGTGAGGTTAAATTTCCATGAATATGCTTTTTTTTTTTTTTTTTAAGAGTGTGGTGGGGGCAGAGGAAGAGTGAGTTTTGTTGTTTGTTTGTTTGTTTGTTTGTTTGAGAAAGAATCTTGAGCAAGTTCCACGCCCAGCACAGAGTCTGATATGGGGCTCGATCTCACAAACCTGAGATCATGACCTGAGCAGAAATCAAGAGTGGGTCGCCTAACTGAATGAGCCACCCAGGGTTTTTAAGAGGTTATTTTCCTGTTTGTTCAAATACTACTGCTACGTTCCTTTAGATTCCTGGACTAGTTAGGTTTATGTGCAGAGATTAGTTAAGATCATTGTGTCTTTGGAACTAGAGCAGGCCTAGGTTTTTCGCCTCTTGAGTTCATTATTTGTGTTTTTGTATTTTTCTGTCTGTTTGGTCTTCTGTAATCATCAGCCAAGGAGGTGTAGGATAGGCCATATTGTTGAAGCTTTATTGGAACATAATGCATTCAAACCCAAATGAAAAATGTTTCCTAAACTTGTCTAGCTGTTTAGCATAGAAAATATAAAAACAGTAGGTTTGGCTTTGAACACCCTAAAGAAAATGTTTGATTTAGGTACAACTGTTAAGTGTCTGCTTTAATATTTGGAATCCTGTTTTTTATGTAAGCTCTATGCCCATTGTGGGGCTTGGAATTCAAGATCCCGAGATCAAGAGTTGCCTGCTCTACTGATCGAGCCAGACGCCCCTTGTATTTTTACTCTAAAATGAGCTGCTAAAGGGATGCCTGGGTGGCGCTAGTTGGTTGAGCGCCCAACTCTTGGTTTCAGCTTGGGTCATGATCTTGGGGTCCTGAGATTGAGCCCCATTTCTGTGCTGGTCTCCCTGCTCAGCAGGGAGTCTGCTTGTTTCTCCCTCTCTCTGCCCCTTCCCCTGCTTGCGTGTGCATACGCGCTCTCTCTCAAATAAAGGAATAAATCTTTTTAAAAAATGAGCTACTAAAACATCTTGGTTTTTTTGTTGTTTTGTTTTACCTTTTCTAGGTTTCTCAGTTTGGGTGCAGGTCATTTGCCTTGCTTTTTGATGATATTGATCATAATATGTGTGCAGCAGACAAAGAGGTATTCAGTTCTTTCGCTCATGCCCAGGTCTCCATCACAAATGAAATTTATCAGTACCTAGGAGAACCAGAAACTTTCCTCTTCTGTCCCACAGGTATTGTATATAATAGCTTTATATTCAACTAGTCTTAAGATTTTTTTAGAATTTATTTGAGAGAGAGTGGGGGGAGGGGCAGAGGGAGAGGAAGAGAGAGTCCTAAGCAGACTCCGCACTGCTTGCAGAGCCTGCTTGGGGCTCCATCTCACAACCCTGAGATGGTTTCAAAGAATCCTGTATGGGTTTTACTGTGTTGTCCCCTCTCCTTTTGGTGGTGTATAAAGGTAGGAATTACTTTTCTAGAAGACGTTTCTCAAGGCCTTACACTAGAGAAATTTTAGGGACTAATAAATGGCAACTGAACAAGCAAAAGATTTCATGTATTTTTAGTGCTGGAAGTATCTGAACAGTAGATTTTCAGGATTGAAGGAAGGATAGTATTATCAAAATGAAAAACTAGAAAAAAGCAAATTTACATTGCTTTTAACTTAGTCACTTCTCATTTCCTCCTACTTGTTCCTTTTTTCTGCCTGTGCATATCTGTATCCTTTTTCACTCTTCCCACTTCCATCTGGACTCTTATTTCCAGTAGTCAGCCTAGAAAACTTGCCAATTTTCCCTCCTTTCCCTCCCCTCTAGGTCCTTCCATTGAAAATATATTAGCCTCTCTTAGTTCCCTCTCAAAATTTGGCTTATAAGAAATTTCCCCCTGACTTGATTTCTTTTTCAGGAAGAGAAAAATAAGTTCTAAGAAATTTTAGTCTGAGTTTATTTAACTTTGTGTGTATGTCTGTTTTTAAGTACTATGAACCGTGAACCTTATCTCAGTGGTCTGATACTACATGAGTACTCAAATAATGTTTAATAAGATTATGTGGGAAATACTTAATTCACTGCAAATTACAGTTTACTTGCAGTTGAATACTAATAGCCCTGGGCATAATGTTGCATTCTTTCTGTTATGATATTACCAATTTGTTCTATTTGGCCTCTAATTGTTATTGAGAAATGTAGGCAGTTCAGAAGTATGTAAAAAATGCTAAAAATTCCAATTATTTCTTTAGTAAAATTGTGTTTTTAGTGACTGTAGGGTAATAAGGATCGGTCTGTATTATTTGAGGAAGAATATCAGATTTTATGAATTGAGTCACTTTTATTCTTTTGAGTTGATTCTTTAATGAACTACCCACTTCGGAATTTAGAATTGATAGACATTTTTCCCCCATTTAAAAACCCATGACCATTTTATTCCTGACTATTTTACTTAATTTTCCCTCCTACATTCAGAATATTGTGGCACTTTCTGTTACCCAAATGTGTCTCAGTCTCCTTATTTAAGGACTGTGGGTGAAAAGCTTCTACCTGGAATTGAGGTGCTTTGGACGGGTAAGTCTTTAAGATTTACACAGTAAAACTTTAGATAACTAGAACTTAAAAAAATTGGTTGTTCTGCTTAATTGGATACTTTTTGAAAACTGAGCCTGAACCAGAAAACTTTGTTGTTAAAATTCTCTTTCTTTATGAAGTATACATTCTTTATTTAGTATAAAAAACATCTCTGAGGATTTTGCAGTGAATCTGAGTATTGGTTGTTGATAAATAATAGGGAACTGGACTAAAGGATATTGATCTCAGCCTTAGGAGAGTATTTTATTTTATCAAATGAAAGCTATCACGCTGGATTGTCAGCTAGTAATCACTGTGTTGTATTATAATGGAAAAAAATTGTTCACATGAAAATTTGTTTCTTATCAGTTTGAGGAAGCCTGCACAAATCTCTTATCTTTTTACTACTATTTCCATTTCTAATAATGTGATCTGAGGGAATACTGGGGGCGGTTGGGTAAAACTGAGTAAAAAGACATGTTGTGTTACTTTGAAAAGAAAAATTGTTAGAAAGTATATATATAACAAAATACAATAAAAAAATTGAATGCAGTATATTTTGAAGAGTCATGTTTGAGGGTCTTTAACAAATGGTCATCATTATTTCTAGGTCCCAAAGTTGTTTCTAAAGAAATTCCGGTGGAGTCCATTGAAGAGGTTTCTAAGATTATTAAGAGAGCTCCAGTAATCTGGGATAACATTCATGCTAATGATTATGATCAGAAGAGACTATTTCTGGGGCCATACAAAGGAAGATCCACAGAACTCATCCCACGGTTAAAAGGAGTCCTTACTAATCCAAATTGTGAATTTGAAGCCAACTATGTTGCTATCCACACCCTTGCCACCTGGTACAAATCAAACATGAATGGAGTGAGAAAAGATGTAGTGATGAGTAAGTAGACAACTTTGGGGGGGAGAGGTGGAGTTAACTAGAGCTGTTGGCAAATATGTGTTCCTTTGTCGTCATAATTAAGAGGTTTTTAGAGTGTGTTGTTTAGTCCTGTGAATGAGATATATATGTGATTAGAAGAAGGGCTGAGTGGCTTTGGACAAATTATTTAATAACTTCTTGGGCTCAGTTCTTTGCTTCCCCTTTTTCCCCAGTTCTTTGCTTTTTTTCTTTTTCTTTTTCCCCAGTTCTTTGCTTTTAAAATGTGACTTAGTCTTTGAAGTCTGAGTACTAGACACGTAGTCTTTGAGTGTTCTTGTTATCCCTAGAATTACTCTGATTCATTTTGTGTTTTCTGGTGATTTTTATTAAATGGGATATTTAATTTAATTTGAGAGAGAGAGCATGAGCACAAGCCTAGGGAGGAGCAGGCAGAGGGACAAGCAGACTCCCCGCTGAGCAGGGAGCCTGATGTGGGACCCAAGACCCTGGGATCATGACCTGAGCCGAAGGCAGATGCTTAACCGACTGAGCCTCTCAGGCACCTCACATTCATTGACATTTAAACACATATTAAGATGTGGCAAGTGCACCTTCCTGGCACTAAGATGCAAAGAAGAAAGTAGTCCCCACTTTTGAAGAACATAGTCTGGTTTTGAATAAAGCATGTAGCCGACTGTGCTGTGGTTTGATAAATGCTGAGGTAGTTGTCTACAGAGTGCTGTGGGAATACAGAGGAGAGACTGTTTATTTCTGCTAAGCAGAAGTGGTGGTAAGAAACAGTCTCATAGAGGAGGGAGTACTTAAATTGCATCAAAGTATGCGTAAAGGTTGCTGGGCCTTAAAGTGTTGGTGGGCAAGAGATGAAAACACTGGACACTGAAAATTTGAAGTTATCTGAATTTTGGCCCATTTAGGAGGTGTGGAAATGTCACATTATGATGCTTTGGGTGTGGTATGTAGTCGTATAGTTGTGTTTTTTCCTGAGTTCTGTACTACTACTTCGAAATCTGTTTATTGGGATAATACCTCCCATTAAGGCTCATTGTGGATCTCCCCATTAAAAAATAAAATAAAATTTCAGTCTTCTCTGTATATATGGCACCTACCTCCTATATCTCTTTTTTCAAAGATTCCATTTATTTGAGAGAGAGCACAAGCAGGGGGAGCAGCAGGCAGGAGAGGGAGAAGCAGGCTCCCCACTGAGCAGAAAGCCCAACGTGGGGCTCGATCCTAGGACACTGGGAATCATGACCTGAGCCAAAGGCAGATGCTTAACTGACTGAGCCACCCAGGCTCCCACCTCTACCTCCTACCTCTTTTAAGGCAGAGCATGAAGCACATTAAGGAGTAGTAGATAATTAGCCAAACTGGGCCATATGCAGGGAAATATGAAGGAAAGCTAAGAATAGGAGGGTTTTGGATACTAAGCCAAAGAGTTCAGACCTTATTTATTTATTTATTTTTTAAGATTTTATTTATTTATTTGACAGAGAGAGGCATAGCGAGAGAGGGAACACAAGCAGGGGGAGTGGGAGAGGGAGAAAAGCAGGTTTCCCGCGGAGCAGGGAGCCTGACACAGGGCTCGATCCTAGGACCCCGGGATCACAACCTGAGCCAAAGGCAGACGCTTAAGGACTGAGCCACCCAGGCGCCCCCAGACCTTCTTTTTTCTAACACTATCCTGGTTCAGAGCTTCATTATGTGCTTATTATCTGTGCTCATATGTGGGTACTCTACTGATTTTTCTCTTCCCCCCTCAATACAGTTATTAATTTGCTTATTATTTTTTCGTAATGATTTGCCCATTAAGTTATAAGCTCTGAAGGGTTGGGAATGTTTTCTTTATGGAAATCATAGTGCCTTAAACCTCACATTCCCAGTGATTGGTACTCAGTGAACGTTTATGAATGACTTCCAGTGATTCTAAACTTAGTGTTCTGTATTTCAAGTGGGATGTTACATGCAGCAATGCATTTAGATGACTTATAGGTGAACTGGTTCAGTTAGGTTGTGTTTGCATTTTTATGTTTAAGTTTTGTTCTTTTTCCTATTCTTTGTTTCTGTAGTTGTACTGTAATAACTGGTGTTTTGCATTTGTTCCTCTTATCAGGAGGCTTTTGTAATCAAAACTGTTTTTTGTGTTCTTTCTCTTTTTTTTTGCAGCCGACAGTGAAGACAGTACTGTATCGATCCAGATAAAGTTAGAAAATGAAGGCAGTGATGAAGATATTGAAACTGACGTGCTCTATAGTCCACAGATGGCCCTAAAGTTAGCTTTAACAGAATGGTTGCAGGAGTTTGGTGTACCTCATCAGTATAGCAGTAAGTTTGGCCCTTTTAAGGGAGTTAGATCATATGGTTGAGTCCTAAAGTAAAGAACATTTGATGTGCCTATCATAGGCCCACCAAACAAAATTTAGGAAGGGATCTAGAGAATAAGGGTCTTTAAAATCTTAACTTTTGGTCTTAAGTAGGTTTTATCTTGATGGAATGCTGATTTGTTTTAAAAAGTCTTTTTTGGAATAATTGTTTTTAGATCTAGATCTTCAAAAGAGAAGATAATAATACGTGTTGGCATATTTAGGGGATGTTTATCATGTTTTTTTTTTCCTCTCTTCTCTCCCTACCTCCCTGATGGTTTAGAGAAATTGCACTTTTTTTTTTTTAAGATTTTATTTATTTGACAGAGAGAGAGCAAAGTAGGGGAAGCAGCAGGCAGAGGAAGAGGGAGAAGCAGACTCCCCACTGAGCAGGGAGCCCAATGCGGGGCTCAATCCCAGGATCCTGGGATCATGACCTGAGCCGAAGGCAGCCGCTTAACGACTGAGCCACCCAGGCGCCCCATATTGCACTTTTCTCAGGGCTAAGTATTATTTGGCATCTCAAATTGAGGTTCCAGTTACAGATATGATAAAACATTTCTCAAAAGACAAATATCATATGATCTCACTGATATGACGAATTTGAGAAACAGGACACTTGAGAAACAGGACATCATAGGGGAAAGGAGGGAAAAATGAAACAAGACGAAACGGAGAGGGAGACAAACCATAAGAGACTCTTCTCTCAGGAAACAAACTGAGGGTTGCCGGAGTGGAGGGGGGTGGGAGGGATGGGGTGGCTGGGTGATGGGCATTGGGGAGGATAAAAACTACGGTGAGCACTGGGAATTGTGTAAGGCTGATGAATCACAGACCTGTACCCCTGAAACAAATAATACATTGTATAGTAATAAAAAAAATAAACGTTTCTCTAGATCTGATTTGTTCTATTTCTAACTCTGATTATTTTTGTGGTAATTTATCTTTGTAGGTCGGCAGGTTGCACACAGTGGAGCTAAAGCAAGTGTAGTTGATGGGACTCCCTTAGTTGCAGCGCCCTCTTTAAATGCCACAACTGTAGTTACAACAGTTTATCAGGAGCCCATTATGAGCCAGGGAGCAGCCTTGAGTGGTGAGCCTACCGCTTTGACCAAGGAAGAAGAAAAGAAACAGCCAGATGAGGAACCCATGGACATGGTAGTGGAAAAACAAGAAGAAACAGACCACAAGAATGACAATCAAATACTAACTGAAATTGTTGAAGCTAAAATGGCTGAGGAATTGAAACCAATGGATACAGATAAAGAGAGCATAGCTGAATCAAAATCCCCAGAAATGTCAATGCAGGAAGATTGCATTAGCGATATTGCCCCTATGCAGACTGATGAACAGACAAACAAGGAGCAGTTTGTGCCAGGTCCAAATGAAAAGCCTTTGTACACTGTGGAACCAGTGACTTTGGAGGATTTGCAGTTGCTTGCTGACCTATTCTATCTTCCTTATGAGCATGGACCCAAAGGAGCACAGATGTTAAGGGAGTTCCAGTGGCTTCGAGCAAATAGCAGTGTTGTCAGTGTCAATTGCAAAGGAAAAGACTCTGAAAAAGTGAGTATGCTTAATTTATCCTCTTCTCTATCCTGGGTGGGTCCCCATGCTGATGATATGGAGGAAGCCTTTAATGAGTATAACTCTGAAAATTGACCACATCTTAGAATATGTTCTGTAAAGTGGATGTGGACTCTGCTGATTCTGGTGCATAGAGTTCTATAGTTTGACCTTAGAGTGAGGAATGAAGGAAAGTCATCACAGTTGATTATTTTAGAAATGTTTGTCAGTTTGGGGAGACACAGACTTACTGCGTATCTGAAGAGTTTAAGCCCAGTGATCCTTTAATGTTCAGGATATGTTGCAGGGACCTGATAATACAAACAGTTTATAATTATGTTTTAGGTTATTTTGTTTTTTCTTGCAGTTTTTTGAGTCATATTTTTATTGATCTTCAATAGATTGAAGAATGGCGGTCACGAGCAGCCAAGTTTGAGGAGATGTGCGGACTGGTGATGGGAATGTTCACTCGGCTCTCCAATTGTGCCAACAGGACAATCCTTTATGACATGTACTCCTATGTTTGGGATATCAAGAGTATAATGTCTATGGTGAAGTCTTTTGTACAGTGGTTAGGTAGGTGCACCAGGAATAATCTCTTCCTCAGATACATTGTCCCTTAAAAATGAAAAAAAAAAAAAAAAAGATTATCCCACAGGGAGAAAAATATTTAAGGAATTGACAGATTTCCAACTCTTTAAATTCTTTGCTTAGATTTCTTTCAAAGGTATAGCCATTGTTGGCAAACTTGAGATGCAAGTCTCCGTAAATACATCAAGCACATTGATTTTTCTCCCTTGGGCTAATTCAGCATAAATATCTTTAAAATGTGTTAGAAAAGTACTGACTTTAACTTGCTCTGACTGAATGCTTCCTGGATGGAACCCTGTATAGCACTTTTATCTGATTTGGAGATGAGACACTATGAATTGTGACTGTAAGCTCTCTGCTGCTTGCTGTGTCGTGGTAACATTAATTGCTGTGTTTAACAGAACAATTGCTGAAATGATCTAAGGGGCCTGGCAAGAGGAAGCTATCCTCCCAGCCCTGTGCGCATGCGAGCTTTAGTGGTAGGCTATTCTGGTGCTACTTGGTATTATTTCACATGGCTTTTTCTTTATTCCTCTACCAAGTAATTGGTTTTAGCAGGGGATGAAAATTGCAATCTCCTGAAAATTCTCTCCTCTCTCCTCTCTTTTGAAAACTGATTTTTTTTTTTGGGGGGGGAAATTCTCAACAAACTTGGTAAAAAGCACCAGCATGGCCAAGTTTCTCCAGGGACCTCATTTCATTTCCAGGTTTTCAATCCAGCTATAAGGAATATGTAATGGACTTACATACAGCACACAGCAGGCAGCAAGGCTAACTGACATGTCATAGTTTTCATAGTAGTCACAAATACTGTGATGGGTTACTTGGTCTTTGCTGTGAAACAGTTGTGTGAAACATTGTGAGCTTAGATTAAGAGTAGTAGCAATGAGATTTCTCACCTTCTGCCTATATATTTTTGGACTCTTTTTTTTTTTTTTTTTAAGATTTTATTTATTTGACACAGAGACACAGTGAGAGAGGGAACACAAGCAGGGGAAGTGGGAGAGGAAGAAGTAGGCTCCCCGCGGAGCAGGGAGCCTGGTGCGGGGCTCGATCCCAGGACCCTGAGATCATGACCTGAGCCGAAGGCAGACGCTTAATGACTGGGCCACCCAGGCGCCCCTGGACTCTTAAATATTAAAAAAAAATAATAGGTTTCCTTTGACACAACTAATTAGCAGTTAAAAGTAGTGTCTCTGTTAGTTTGAAAATAATCTTGAGTTTCTGTGTATTTAGCACAACAGCTAGAGAATTTTTACCTCTTGTTAAAAGGCTCCAAGCACCTCTTTTCTGTGATGTCTGTATTTAGGCTCAGGAAAAACCTCTATATTGGTTATTGGATGACAGCATTTGCCTTCCAGGCTTCTGGCCAGGGAGTTATAATTAAATCTCTTACAGGGATTTAAGTCTTAACATTTCCAGTGTGAAGTCTGGATTCTTGAGCTTGGGAACGTATCATTTAAAACATTTGATATTGAACTTTTAATTCAAGAATTATTCAAAATTAAATTCTTGATTATATACAGTATTGTTTCTATTTCCTCTCAGGTTTTATTTCTGTACTGTGCAAATATGGGGCAGCTTTCCCAAATTGTGTAGATAGCTACTGTACGATCTAAAGGTCAGAGCATCTTAGAAGTTTTTTTTTTTTTTTTTTAATTTTATTTATTTATTTGAGTGAGAGAGAATGAGAGCACGAGAGGGAAGAGGGTCAGAGGGAGAAGCAGACTCCCTGCTGAGCAGGGAACCCGATGTGGGACTCCATCCCAGGACTCCAGGATTATGACCTGAGCCGAAGGCAGTCGCTTAACCAATTGAGCCACCCAGGCGCCCAGAAGTTTTAAATAATTATCTTGGCATCCGCATAGCTTTACAAAAAGCTCATGACAAGGAGAGTATTTTCATGGATCTATAGTAATTTCAGGGAGTTACTGGTTAGAACCCTTTGTTTTCCTCCTCTCTCCAGTCCAGCTGGCATTCAGTCCTTTAAAGAATGTGGCTATGCAGTACTTTTGATTACTAACGACTTCTATTATCTTCTTCCCCATTGTGTACAGATGGGAGAATCCTCAGCACAAGTGTCTACTGCTATTGGATGGACAGCGGCAGATGTTCACAGCGCGTCATGATTAATTAGTTTAAATTGAAAGGTTCTATCTGTGAGGTAGCTCAGATTTAAGGGCAGTAGGCATGAACTGAAGTCACGTTTGCGCAGCGACTGAGGCATTAACCATGTTTTCATTTACACAGCTCTTCGTACATGCAGCTTTTTATTGTAATAGTTGGAAGTGCTAGTTATGTTGTAGTCTCAAAGTGGGGGGTAGGGGAAATTGGCTGATCTTAAAGTTTGAGAGTATAGTATTTTTCTGCAGTGTAAATTTACACTGACCTATGGAATGGGGCACATTCTCTTAGCCTAAATTTTGACCCTATTTCATATTTATTTTACAAATTTACATATTATGTATGTTTTCTTAAAGCACCCCTACCCCTAAAAAATGACAAACCTGGATATAATCTCTTAATGGGCCTGAATTGTGAACAAAAAATTGGTTTGCTTTGGGACTGTCTGACTAGCACACTATATCTTGTACTGATGAGACTGTTAACTTGAACAGGAGGTAGAATGCTGTCTTCAAATGGAAAAGAACTATATTGCGCTGCTTTATCTTGTCAGAAGACTAGGCAGGTGATTTTGATTTGGCCTCCAAATATTTGCTTTCAATTATTTCTTGTTGTTAGTTTCCTTTATTGCCTCTGAAGTTGGTTAAGTGGTGACCTTAGTGCTGACTTCTGGACCTTACACCCTGCCACTCTGTGCATGTGTTCAGTGCGCTGCAAAGATTATAATGGTCAGTCAGAAGAGCCAGATACTGTCATACTTTTCAGAAAAGTATGTTTTAGCTCTGGATAAATTAGGAGCATCAGTTGGCTCTCCTTAGCTCTTAGAATTTGTCTGACTGCTCTTATTATTAGCCAAGTCTAAATTGGATTGTCCTTGTTAGAAAAAATAGTTTTAATTGTGTTTTGTTGTCAACTTACTGAACAATTTCTTTTGTTTATTCTGCTGACCTTAGTTTTCTGACAAGATTAATCCCCCCCCCCTTTTTCCCTTCCTTACCCTTCCTTGTAATGTAAAATGTGACTTCAGACAGGTTTAATTCCTTCATGGGCTGTGATAATAAAATGTCTTAACCTATCTCCTTCATTTCACTTCATGATTACTGTAATTTCACTACAGAGCAAGCAGCTGGCTTGATTTTTTTTTTTTACAGCTGTATCTAGGGATATATAAACTTGACCCAAACAAACTTGAGACTGACTTCCAATAATTAAAGGGTAGAACTCTTTACAGTGATTATTCATTAATCAGAGGAAGAAACATTGGTATTGAAATTCCATCACAAATTAAAAAAAATTATTATCACAGCCTTGTTCTGAAACCCTGGATTATTATTGTTAGAGAGCTATTTCCACAAAGTGTTTGTTAGTGTGTTGGACGTTTGAGACCCCAGGAAATCCCCTTTCTCGTAACGTTCTCCGCTTGGATCTGATCTCAACAGGGTGTCGTAGTCATTCTTCAGCACAGTTCTTAATTGGAGACCAAGAACCCTGGGCCTTTAGAGGTGGTCTAGCAGGAGAGTTCCAGGTATCAATATGAATTCACAACTGAATTGACATTTTCTTTGTTTTATGAGAAACCTTATGTTGCGCATCAGATGGCTGGAAGGATTGGTCTGCCGAAGGCTTTCTAGTCCCAAATTCAATTTAGTTACATAGCTGGATTTTAAATCAAATTTTCCTCCTCTTTCACAGTAATTTCTGAAGGAGATGCTGCCAATTCCCCCCGCGCCTGCGAAGCGCAGCGGCTCTAGGTATACACTTCACATTGTTTCTTTGCAGGTCGCACACCATTTTAATCTGCGCCCGCAATGCACAATGCGCGCATGCTTGTCTGCCAGTGGAAATTCCATGAGCAAAAAGGATGAATAATTACGCAAGTGAATGGTGAAAGGACTTTTGGATACTTTCCCAATTATTTTATAAATAAAACTTGTACTCTAAAGAACAGCCTGTTAATGAATTTGAACAAAATAAGAAGCGTTTTTGGTGTTGAAATTTGTTCATGGACTTTTCAGGTGCTCTACTTTTCTCCCCCCAACAGGTGCTCTGCTGCGCACAGCAAACTGAAGCGCATTGCTTTGGGAATAAAGCGTCTCCTGGACAGATAACCCTCTTCAGACCAAACCTCTCCTCCTGACATTCTGTTCTGCCATCTTTTAGTACAGAGATGGTCTATATAAGATTGGTTTAGAAAAATAGATTTGTGATACTGGAATAGATTTTTTTTTTACTATAAATTTAAATCCCCATTAATATGCCACTAAAGCTATGTAACTCACTTTGGGTAATTTCTATTCAGAAGCACCCCCTTCCCCCAGCAAAGAGGTGTTTATTTTAGTAAAGCATAGTACACCCCTCTTCTTTAGGTCTGCCTGCAGTAGCCAGTTAATGTTAAGTTGGTAATCTGCAGTGCACACCCATTTAAAGAAATGGAGATCTTCCCAACACTAATCCATCTTCTTTTTGTTTCTTCCCACAGCGTTTGCTGCCAATTGATGGGGCAAATGATCTCTTTTTTCAACCACCCCCACTGACTCCTACCTCCAAAGTTTATACTATCAGACCATATTTTCCTAAAGATGAGGTAATTGTCTGCCTACGCACTTGGTATATGGTTATGGTGCTCACTTACTACTTTTCCTTTGAACTCCCTGGTTAAAAGAATCAGTTGTGGTGCTCTCTTTGCAGCAAAACTGGAACGATCCAGAGATGATTAGCATGACCATGACCCTTGTGCAAGGATGACACACAAACTGTGAAGCGTTCCATATTTTTAATTTTATTTATTTATTTATTTATTTGTTTAAAGATTTTATTTATTTATTTGACAGAGAGAGACACAGCGAGAGAGGGAACACAAGCAGGGGGAGTGGGAGAGGGAGAAGCAGGCTTCCCGCAGAGGAGGGGGCTCGACGCGGGGCTCGATCCCAGGACCCTGGGATCATGACCTGAGCCGAAGGCAGATGCTTAGACTGAGCCACCCCAGGCGCCCCTAATTTTATTTTTTTTTTAATTTTTAAAAGTTTTTATTTGTTTGAGGGAGAGAGAGCACGAGGGGGGGAACATCAGGAAGAAGCAGACTCCCTGCTTGAGCAGGGAGCCCAATGAGGGACTTGATCCCAGGATTTCAGGATCATGACCTGAGCCGAAGGCAGTCTCCCAGCCAACTGAGCCGCCCAGGTGCCCTATGTTCCATATTTTTAAAGGAAAAAAAAAAAAAGTTCTGTGTCTTCAAAAAGGTACTTTAGGTAGCAAAGTTAACTAAAACATCAAACACAGGAGGGGTGATTTTTTTTTTTTAAGATTTTATTTATTTATTTGAGAGAGAGAGAATGAGAGACCGAGAACATGAGAGGGAGGAGGGTCAGAGGGAGAAGCAGACTCCCCGCCGAGCAGGGAGCCTGATGCGGCACTCGATCCCGGGAATCCAGGATCATGACCTGAGCCGAAGGCAGTCGCTCAACCAACTGAGCCACCCAGGCGCCCAGGAGGGGTGATATTTAAGGAAGAACCTGATAAAGAACTTAGACTCATAACATCTTGAGCTAAGTCCTTTAAGTCCTCTGTATGAAAATCAGCTAAATTGTATTTAGAGTTGGAATTAATCAGTTTGTCCAAATGATACGTTGTCCTTGACTGATTTTCTCTATTAGTAATTCTGTAATTTTCAGTTGTGAAGTATCAATAGGCTGTTGATAATCAGCTTACAGGAAACAGCAAGTCTGTTTAAAGACTAACATGTTTAAAACATTTTGGACATACACAAAACAGAGACTCAACAGCATTATTTGCTGCATTTTGAATTTACTGCTTAACTACCTAAAACTATCCCCTGTGAAGCAATTCTCTGTGTTTCCCATAACCATACTGTTTTCTGCTGATATTAACAAATACAATTCTGTAAATAAATATTTAACAAAGCAAGGTGATATTTATGACAGGCCAGGCATTTTGTTATTCCCTATCCTAGAAGTCTGGTCTAACTTACGAGTCTATTGTTAAATTCTGTTGCTGTATTTCTTGCTTTGTTGCTTAACTAGATTATATTTTCAGGCTTCCGTGTACAAGATTTGCAGAGAAATGTATGACGATGGAGTGGGTTTACCTTTTCAAAGTCAGCCTGACCTTATTGGAGACAAGTATGTGATGAAGTATTTGGATTTGTTGGATTTGGGAGTAGCATTTCATAGCCAGGTTTATCAGGTTGAGGGGAATTGATGAGTAGAAATAAAGTTTCCTAGAAATCCCACTTTAGTTTTAATAAAATTTGAATATATTAAAGGGTATTTTCAGTTTCTTCTTACACCAGATGTAGTTTCCATAGATTGCCATTCAAGTACATTAGACCTACATCACTGAAGTCTAAAGTTTTGTGTTAGAAACTCATTCTGCCCTCTTTTTCTTCTGAGCAGGTTAGTAGGAGGGCTGCTTTCCCTCAGCCTGGATTACTGTTTTGTCCTAGAAGATGAAGATGGCATATGTGGTTATGCCCTGGGCACTGTAGATGTGACCCCCTTCATTAAAAAGTGTAAAATTTCCTGGATTCCCTTCATGCAGGAGAAGTATACCAAGCCAAATGGTGACAAAGAACTCTCTGAGGCTGAGGTAATAACAGGTTTAGAGATTATACTACAGTAATTTTTCTTAAGTGAAGTAAGCAGATATATCTTAAAATCTCAGTGCTTTCTAAATTTCCTGTAAGAAAGAATTCTTGCTGCTGATTCTTAAGTGTGATACTTTTTTTTATATCAGACCTTTTTTTTAAAGAGATTTATAATTAATTTATTAGAGAGCATGTGTGAGTGGGGGGTGGGGGGAGAGCAGAGGGAGAGGGACAAGCAGAGCCTATTCCCAGAGCGGAGCCTGACACAGGGCTGGATCCCGTGACCCCTGAGATCTCGACCTGTGCCGAAATCAAGAATCAGATTCTTAACCAACTGAGCCACCCAGGCGCCCCCCACTTAAAAAAAAAAAAAAAGATTTATTTATTTTAAGGGGTAAGGGCAGAAGGAGAGAATGACTCCCCACTGAGCATGGAGCCCATTGGTTGCAGGGGCCATGGGACAGTTGGGGCTCAATCCCATGATCTGAGTTGAAATCAAGAATCAGACACTTAACTGACTGACCCACCCAGGGGCCCCCTTAAGCATGGCATTTTCCATTGTTCCCTCAGCATGATGGAGTTTTTTTATTTGGAAGTGTTATAATACTTCCTCAAGTAAAAACAAAATATAGACAGAGAACCTTTTTTTTTTCCTCCCTGTTTTGAAGCACCAAACTTAAATGGTCTCTTCCTTGGGGACTCAGGGCAAGTTTAGGTAATTAAAATCTCTCATTTGCTTGGTTGTCAGGCTCACTTGCCTTCTCAGTAATGTATTTTTCATTGTAATAAAAAAAACAATAGGGGTGAGCTGCTCTGAGAGTCTGTTTTCAGATACGAGCACTTTTTTTTTTTTTAAGTAAGTTCCACGCCCAGCATGGAGCCCAGTGCAGGGCTTGCTCTCATAACCCTGGGATCAAGACCTGAGCAGAGATCAAGAGCCAGATGCTTAACCAACTGAGCCACCCAGGCGCCTCCAGATAGGAGTACTTGTCATGTCAGCCCTGTCCCAGCTTCAGTGAATTTTCCTCTACAGTTACAGATAAACATCAGCATATATATATATTTAAAAATAGTTCCTTTTTGATAATGTTTATGCTCAATAAATACTTTTAGATACATATTTGGAACCTCCTTCTTGTGACATTTATCTTTTTTCTTCCATGTTGTTCCTCTTTTCCTTTTCTGAAATTCTTTACTTCTCTTCCCCATACAAATGTACTTATATTCTCTTACAGTTTATTACTACTTTTTACCTTCTGCCCCTAGCCAGATGGCTGTGTTAAAAGAGGGTGGTGTGGATGGCCTCACTTACTCGGAATTACATAGATATTATAACTACAGTGTACTGATGATTGAGCTGTTGATATTTTACTGTTCCAAATCTGATAATTATAGTTTTCAGCATAGGAACATATAAAGAATAACCAGGGTGTCTACTACAACATTTTTTACATGCACATTTTGTGCAAGCAATACAAACTTAAATTTTTTAAAAATTTTAAATATTTTTAGATTTAGCAAAGATAATACAGAGTTTCTATATGCCCCTCACCCATTTTCTACATTTGTCCAAGTCTTAAGAAACCAACTTTAGTGCATTATTATAAATTCCACATTTTATTCACCTCTTTTTCCACTAATGTCCTTTTTTTGTTCCAGGATCTAATCCAGGATACCACATTACCTTTAGACAAACTTTTAAAAACAAAAATGCTGGAGTTATAAGCTAATTAATTCTTCATGTGATAATTACATAATGACTGGAAGCTTGAATGTTGTTCTCCTTTTCCTATTGCTGGGTTCTATAGTTGGGATATAGATACATAATGACTAGCTGCTAAAAGTCAAGAGATTCTTTCAAATTTTTACAGAAAATAATGTTGAGTTTCCATGAAGAGCAGGAAGTGTTGCCAGAAACTTTCCTTGCCAACTTCCCTTCTCTGATAAAGATGGATATTCACAAAAAAGTAACTGACCCAAGTGTAGCCAAAAGCATGATGGCTTGCCTCCTGTCTTCACTGAAGGCTAACGGTGAGTACGTTATTTGTGTAGTTGCTGGTGTTTGGGCTAAGTGGGGACAGGATAAAAAGTAAATTACGGTGAATTTACATTCCCTTCCCCACCATTTATGGTTTGGCTTCTGAGTTATTAGTGGTGTGAGAATTGCATGTGTATTAATAATTGGAAAATGCTCCTTTGTTACACTATAAATGCTTGTTTTGAGCTCCGTTGAAATGAGACATGAACACATTGAGGTTAAATTTATTTTGCCAGGAGACTCACTATGATAATTGAAAATTAAATGAACCTTGGGGAGAAACTTCATTTAGGAATGCAGAGTTGCCAATTTTTTTGAGTTTGTTTGCCAAATTCAACCTTCAGAAATACTTTGCTTTATATTAGTGGTATGAAAACTTTTTCTGTAAAGGGCTGGATAATAAATACCCTAGACATTTATTTATTTATTTATTTATTTATTTATAAAGAAGATAGGAAGGAAAAAAAGGGGGGGAAATAATTTATTTTATTTATTTATTTTAAAGGTTTTATTTATTTATTTTGACAGAGACACAACGAGAGAGGGAACACAAGCAGGGGGAGTGGGAGAGGGAGAAGCAGGCTCCCTGCCGAGCAGGGAGCCCCGGATCATGACCTGAGCCAAAGGCAGATGCTTAACGGCTGAGTACACTCTATGTCCAGTGTAGGGCTTGAACTCAAAGTCACATGCTCTACCTAGTGAGCCAGCCAGATGCCCCTATATAATATATTCGGTTTTTACACAACCTTTAAGAAGTGTAAAAAACTATTTTTAGTTCTTGTCCAATACAAAAATGGACGGCTTGAGACCAATCCTTAGAGGGTTGTTGATACATGGGAATGCACTTATTTGCATCTTTGTATCATTTGAGTCAGTGGTGTCCCCTTTGTGGAATTATTTATTTATTTATTTATTTTTAAGATTTTATTTATTTATTTGAGACAGAGAGAATGAGAGACAGAGAGCATGAGAGGGAGGAGGGTCTTGAGGGAGAAGCAGGCTCCCCGCCAAGCAGGGAGCCCGATGCGGGACTCGATCCCGGGACTCCAGGATCATGACCTGAGCCGAAGGCAGTCGCTTAACCAACTGAGCCACCCAGGCGCCCTGTGGAATAATTTAAACAACTCTGAAGATAGCATAATTCTCAGTGTTGTGCTTTGGACAGAATCACGCAGGTATATGAGGTATGTCTTAGAATATACAACATACTCTGATTATATTGGCTTGTGACGTAGGCTGGAATGGCCTTTGCCCTTCAAAGGTACTTTATATTAAAAACATTAAACAGGAGCGCCTGGGTGGCTCAGTTGTTAAGCATCTGCCTTCAGCTCAGGTCGTGATCCCAGGGTCCTGGGATCGGGCCCCGCATCGGGCTCCCTGCTCCACGGGAAGCCTGCTTCTCCCTCTCCCACTTTGCCCTGCTTGTGTTTCCTCTCTCACTGTGTCTCTCTCTGTCAAATAAATAAATAAAATCTTAAAAAAAAAAAAATTTAAACAGGAGGTATTCTCTGCCTTGCTCCATGTATTTTATTTTGAGGTTTCTTAGCCTTTTCCTCAAAAGATTTTCTTTCTGGGGAAGAGTTTCACTGACAGTTGAATTTTTTTTACATTGAGGTATTTTTGACAGTTAAGAATTGTATATATTTAAAGTGTACAATTTGATGATTTGAAATCGTGAATAATCACATTCAAGCTAGTTTAACATATCCATCACTGAAGATAGTTGCCACTGCAGTATTTGGTATTGATAAATATTAATATTCATTGAATATTAATATGAATTTTAAAAATTGTGTTATGAAATTTAGGAGCTGTTATAGACAAGTTCTACTATCATCTATTTGAAATATATTAAAAATTCATCACAATTCCTAGCCATGATTCGAACTGACCTTTACATTTTTGAATATTTGTTTTATTTCTAGGCTCCCGCGGGGCTTTCTGTGAAGTGAGACCAGATGATAAAAGAATTCTGGAATTTTACAGCAAGTTAGGCTGTTTTGAAATTGCAAAAATGGAAGGATTTCCAAAGGATGTGGTTATACTTGGTCGGAGCCTGTGACGTTTGTTGGCACTTTGAACTGTCCAAAAGTCTCTTAACTTCACCTGGTGGGTGGTGGTTGGGGTCTTCATACAGTTGAGCCTCTGGAATGGCAACAAATCAGCCAATTGGGATTGGAAACGAAGACTGTGTAAAACTCACCAATCACACTTTGAGATTACTCACTGGTTGGAAGATAGTATTGATGCAAATCCTGTTTGAAACAGATGTGGGCCTCCTTTCTGGGTCTTGTGTTAGGTGCCAAGACCTCTATATGGGCTTATAGGGAGGGGGTCTTCAATAAATGTAGTCAGCACTGTGTTCTGCATCCAGTGTGGTTGCATTTCTCATCTAATAAGAGTAATCAAAATAATTTGTCATCCTCTTTGGCTTATTGAATGAAATGTCTTTCATTCTTTGGGGACATGTCAGAAGTGAGAAAGATTTAGTAGGTTTCAGAGGCTTCAGGGTAGAGATTCCAAGTGGGATGATTGTTGGCATAGTTTTAAGCTGAATAAATGATTTTAATTTGGGGCAGTTTTTCTGCTCTTTGTAAAGCCATGGCCAATTGTCTCTTGTAGTGACCATTGGTTCAGGCATGTTGTGCTTTTGTAGGGACAAATGTGCAGTTGTTTGTGGCAAAAGCTTAAAAATGGCAAACTTGTAAATTTTTGTATATAAACTAGTTGTAACCTGACTTTTGTGTTCACTGTTTTTGTAATTTTTTTTTCCTTTTGAAAATGAAAGGGTGTGGTTCAGGATGGCACTTTGAATAATGTAAATCAGTGGAAGATGGATTTTCTTACTTTTCCCTTTGTTTTGTTTTTTGGGTTTTTTTTGTTTTTATTTTAGAAGTTTTATTATTTTTGAAGTGCCTCCCACCTAGGGCTAGGCCATGACCACTTTGGGTACGAGAGCCTAACTTCATGGGACTCAATCTGTTGCAAGGTGCAGTCACTTCTGGAAATTAACCTCGATGCAGGTCAGCATGTGAAATGTTAGTTTTGACATCTGTCAAGTAGGGTTCAGGGACTGATTGGTCCCATATGCCTTGAGATCAGTTGTCCTTTAATGTCAAGACCTGTTACAACTGGTTTTATTAAATCAGAGTCTTTAATTCTTGCATGTTTGTATCTAATTTTTAAAAAACAATGAGCACACTTTAACCAATGACTTATGGTTACCCTTTTCTTTTTCCTTTAACCACAGATTCTGAAAGCTCCATGTATTTTGATTTAGATTTGGTGTTTTTAGGGGTTCTGAGCATGAGGCTAGCAGGTAATCTCTGCAGGATTCATTTTTTCATCATGGCTGGCTGACTTTTCCATGGATTCAGAACAGTATTTTGTTATCTTGCTTCCCTGCAGTTTTGTTAAATCGGCTGTTTTACTTTGATCTGAGGTGGGAGGGGCAAGGAGAAGGAAACCTGAAACATTTTCCTTCATGAAGTTCCTTCAGTGTGGGCTTGGAATCTTAAAGCATTGTACCTAGTGGTATCTAGTGACTTTCAACCAGGGCCTGTGAGTGTGCACTGAATTTGTAAGATGAAGGGAGGGGAAGAAGGAGACCTCTTCGTTTTCAGGGTAGAAACCTTTAACTGATAGAAGGGTATGATGTTGGAAAGCTGGAACCAAGTTTGCATTTTCAAGGGCTAGGGGGAAGGGAAGATCTCTACAAAATACTGTTTAAAACAGCTTAGTGCCACTTGGTTGTCTCTTTTAAGTACATGTTGTACACTAGTAGACAGTTCTAGCATTTATCTGGAGGATTTCAGGGTCAACCTATGGAATCAGGATTTTTAGCAAGTTTGCTTGTGGTTTTATCTTGGCTTTATAATAATCATTTGGCTGGTCTTCTGGTCATAGATGCTAACTATGAAACAGATGTCCAGGCCTATACTTTCATCACTCTAGGATGGTAAAGTGCTACGCTCTCTTCTATGGTTATGAATATTATATTAAGGTTGGAATGACATTTCATTGATTGTTTAGATCACAGCTCAGTTCCTGTAGAAAACGAACTGTAAAACTATCTGAAGACCATGCAAGAGGCAAAATAAAACTTGAAGTGAATGTGTGTGGTGGTGTACTGTGTAAACCTACTTCTTGTTTCTGCCTGGTACCTTTTCTCGTGCCTTTCATGCCTCATCTATAAGCACGTATTCTCCACAGCTGTTCCAAGTTAGGGGCTGCATCTTCCCATTCTCATCTTCAGCAAAAACACTTCCTTCCAGATTTTCCTCAAGGCAAGCAAGGTAAAAGATGAAAGTAGACTAGTCTTGGCCAAGCCACTCTCTTCCCACAATTAACAGCCTGGGCGTGAGTTAGGGCAGCTAGTTTGAATGAGTTCCCTTAATCTAGTGGGATAAGGAGTACAGTTTCAGTTTATCAGATTCTTTGGTCAAAAGGTGAATGATGGGGGTTGGAGAGTTGCCCTGCCCAAACTATGTGACAGAGGAGTCTTAAGGTGGAAGGATGTTTGGGTTGATTCGTAATAAGCTCCAAAACGTGCCTGCCAGGAGTAGCATCCCCAAATCTGATGTGATATCCTTTGCTAGCAAGCTCCAGCATCAAGGCAGCATCTGAAGCTTAATAAAGCTATGCCTTCTGGATAGTAAACTTAAGGTTTTTAGAGCAGGAAGCATACTAGGAAGAGGACCGAGTAGTTCAAATAGAAAATACCTGTAGCTGAAAAGTCTTTCAGGATCCTCGGCTCTCCTGGAGCAAAGGCAAATAGCATGATTCCTTTGCTTTCATAAGAAAAGCGCTGCCCTGAAATTCGCCTTTACAAGGGGAGTTGGAAGTGTTTACACTTCTGTATCTATTCTCCCTTTAACGAAAGCTTACCTGGATCGGGGGAGTGGAGACAGCAGAGGGTGAGAGGAACTAGAGAAAATGGAGGCAGGGGCCACCTTCGGGAGCCGTGGTCATGGAAGTAAGCAAGGGTATTAACATTAAAAAGAAAAATCCATGCTTCTGTGATGTTACTCCCCGCAGTCCCGACACAACAGTCTGACCAGAGGCCGGACGGGCTCCCCAGGACCGGTTGCGCCCCGGTCCCTTCTCTCTCAAACGCCAGCGGCTCCTTTAATGGGCGGGGCCGGAGCCAGCGACGAGTCCCTTCGCTTTGTACGTGTCGGGGGCGGAGTTCCCAGACGGCCCTTGCAGCATGGCCGCCGGCGCCGCCGCCGCCTTAGCGTTCCTGAGTCAGGAGAGCCGAGCCCGGACCGGAGGGATCGGGGGTCTGCGGGTCCCGGCTCCGGTCACGATGGACAGTTTTTTCTTCGGTATTGAAGAAAGGAGGGGATGAAGGTGGTGCTGGGGCGGTCGGGCAGGGCTGAACAGGAATGCAACGTGGGTGAACACGACGTGGGTGGGGACGAAGGGGGCCCCCCCCGCACGCTGCAGCCCAAGCGGAAGGGGGCGGTGCGACCCTTCTCCTTATGTGCAGGGAGGGGCCCAGGGCCGAGTGCCCCAGGTGTTTCTAAGAAGTGGGCCCGTAAATGGCCGGTCTGACCTTGGCTACACGTGACAGAGGTTTGGTGGAACGCTCAGACACACACTGTTACCTCTTCCAGGCTGTGAGCTCTCCGGCCACACCCGCTCTTTCACCTTCAAGGTAGAAGAAGAAGATGATTCGGAGCATGTGCTGGCTTTGACCATGGTGAGGGGCGGGGAAGGGTGGTGAATAGTTGGTCCAGAGCAGGCAACTCGGGGGGCCTCCACCTGTCCCCCCAATCCCTTTTACTGAGAGTCACCTCTTCCTGACCCCCACATGGGCGATTCCCTGGCTAGGTGATCCGGGGACCACTGGGGCGGGGCAAGTTCTAGGGTAGATGCCTCCACTTGTGGTGCCAACCCTTGTTTGGGGAGACCCAGAGGCCCTGTGTACCCTTCCCAGCTCTGCCTCACTGAGGGGGCCAAAGATGAGTGTAATGTGATAGAAGTCGTGGCCAGGAATCATGACCACCAGGAGATTGCAGTCCCTGTAGCCAACCTCAAGTTGTCCTGCCAACCCATGGTGAGTTCCCCTGCCATGCTGGGTGATGGAGGTGGGGGTAGGGCTAGGGGTGGGGGTGAGGAATTGAGGACTGAAGGACTAACTTATCAGGAGGTTGGGCAGGCCAGGCCTTCATCCTTGTCTTCCTTCCAGCTCAGTTTGGATGACTTCCAGCTCCAGCCACCTGTAACCTTCCGCCTAAAGTCAGGTTCTGGCCCTGTGCGGATCACTGGGAGGCACCAGATTGGTGAGAGCCCTCTCCTTTGCCTCTAGTGGATTCTCCATCGGGTCTCCCCCACTGCTTCACACTCCTGCCCCATCCCAGACTTATCTCCTAGTGCAGGTCCCATACAGGCTATACCCTCCACTTTCTGTCCTACTCGAGCTTACCTCCTGCATGAAACCTGTCCCAACTTCTCCACCTCCATTAATGTGGTCTCCTTTAGCTCTCTGTCATCTTAGTATCTGAGGTTCTTCCCACCTAGATCATAAGCTCTGGGAGGTCAGGGTCCCTGCAAGCCTGGCACCACAGGGCATGAATAAATGACATATGGTATGAAGGGGGTCTGGCTTGAACCTCCTCTTTCTTTACTGCTTACATTTCCACCAGTTACTATAAGCAATGACGTTTCTGAGGAAGAAGAGAGTGAAGAAGAAGGTAGTGAGGAGGAGGAAGCTGAGTTGTGCCCCATCCTGCCTGCCAAGAAGCAGGGGGGTAGGCCCTAGCCTCCTTGGTGAGTTGGGGGAAGGGGTCCAGCAAGGTCTGGGATGAAGTAGGACAAGCAGGTGAAGGCCTAGATGCTGACCCCTTGTTTGCTCTTCTCAGGTCAGCTAGCTACATGTGCCATGCACCATGTTCCTGTACAAGTTTCAAGAAATTTAAATGTGTCTTCTCCGTTGAAGAGGATGGGTGGGTGGGTGGGGTCTTGGGCTGGTGCTAGGAGAGAGGGTGGTCCTATCCCTCATAGAGCCCTGGTATTTTTCTAATCTTACGGCCTACCTGGGACTTCCCTTTTCTCCAGGATTGGGAGGAACTCTGAACTTCTGTCCTCACCCTCTCTCCCCACTTGGCCTATGAGATTGGAGATCAGCATCTGAAGCTCAGGACTGCACATTTTTAATACTTTTTACATTTTTGGATAAAGGTTGAAATAAAGTGATGTGGAGTTTTTTGCAACTCATTTGTGTGGCTTCTTTACCTGCTGGTGTGGCATTCCCCTAGGGACCACCAGGTGGCACTGTGGCAGCATCGAGGGTGGCCCTGGGCCTGGGGAGGGTGAAGAAATGTGGGATCCTGCTATCCCTAGGACCCCGGGGGCAGGCCAGGCCTGGGCCCCAACTGCCTTGCTAAAAGAGGACCTCCCAACACCAAGCCCATTCCCAGTCCCTACAGGTGGGGGAGGGCCATCCCAGGAGGTTATCAGCATCCAAACAAGGGGCTTGGGCCTCTGTCAGCACTCAGGCTGATGGGCAGGGGGGCAGATAAGGGGGCTTAAGCAGTCCAAGGAATGTGCATCCCTAGATCCACGAAGGGGCTCAGGCCCTGAGAGGGCCTGTGAGGGGTAGGGCAGAAGCCAGTCTTTACTCCTCCTTCCAGTCTTACGGGCTGTCTCTGAGCGGGTCTGGGCCCTTAGAAACCTGATTCCGGGGGCCAGATGGAGGGGGCTGGCCAGATTGGGTGACAGGGAAACCAGAATCCGGGTGGCCTGGCATATGGGGGCAGAGAGGGGCTCCTGGGATTCAGCCTCCTGGGCTAAGGGGTTCCTGATTCCCAGCACATTGCCTGGTCTGGGGGTCTCTGGTGCCCGTAATCAGGTGTTCTGAGGTTTGACTGCTCCTATGCCAGGAAGAGAAAGGGAAGTACCTGGTGTGAGCATTCGTGTGTATGTGACCAACTCTGGGGTCAGCAGTTCAGCAGCTGTGTTGATGTGGGGTGGGGGGCGCGTATTTCAGTGTCCCACATACAAACAAACAAACAAGAGGTTAACTCCTGAGACAGCCTGGGGCCAGACATGCTGAGGATGGACAAAGTACAGTGCCTGGTGGGGTGTGGGGTGGTAGGGCCAGGCCCACTCCCTCCCACACTGGCTGCTGGGCAAATGAGTGAACAAGTGGGAGGGGTCCCTAGGTAAACCCGAAGAGGCTGGTATTGGGGCAGGTAAGGTAAACTTTGGGGAGTGTCCCACAACACGGAAAAGCATTCCCACTTCAACACACATCCCTGGAGTAGGTTCCCCCTCCCCGTGGTGAGGAGCTCTAACTTCCCTTTTCTCTCAAGTTGAGGATAAAGGAAGGTGATATCTCTCTGTGTTGCAGTGATCGGGGTCGCAGGCCCCTTTCTCCTCTCCAGGAGGGCTTTGCTGAAGTGCTTCCATCGGAACGAGCGTGGTGGGCCGACCAGGCTGCAGACCGTTCACCTTCCTGTGGCAGGGGTCCCGAGGGAGGGGGAATTGCAGCTAGCGCCCTCTGGTGGGCGAGATTGAAACCGCCTTTGGCCGTGGGCTCCCCACGCCGCCTTGCAGGGGGGCTACGTGAGTGATCTCGCCCGTGAGTGGCCTGGGGGGCCGAAGTTCAGGCTGAAAGCGAGGAGTAAGTCACTGAGGCTGACTCTATTGGTTCTTTGATTGATTGATTGATTGATTCGTTCGCTAGAAGAGCTCTTGTTAGAGCCCTTCTCTTCTTCCTCTCACCCATAACCTCCAGAGGCCTCGGCACGTGCTTGGTTGGGGGCGCGGGAGACTGGCTGAGTGCCGCGAAAGTCATCGCTGGGGGAAGCCTCCCCAACCCACCCATCTACGCCCTGTGCGTGGCCCAGCTCGGACATTTACCCCCTGCGAAGCCGCTGAGCGCTCATTGTAAGCCTTGACTGTTTGCTGGGTGGCTCTCCCCGCGACCCAGGCAGGCGCCGAGCGCGCTCCTGCCCGCAGTAGGGGCCCAATCCACATCTTCCCCTTCTTGCAGGACTTTCCCGGCCCGAAGGGGCGCCCGGCCGACAGAGCTGGGAACTGTTTTTTCTCCCTCTCCGCCCCGCCTCTCGGTGCCCGTTCCGTCGGCTCAGCGCACAGTAGGAGCACTGCCAATTCGCTTTGGCCGGGAGCACTGAGGGATGAAGGCGTCCGCCGGGGTTTGCAGACTGCTGGAGGACGGGCAGGCCTGTATTCGGGGGGCGAGGGAGACGACTCCCAGGCAGCGGCCCCAAGTGCTTAACGTAGTCTCGGCGATTTGCATTTGAACAGTCGGTGGAGAGTCGGCGGCGCTTTGAACGCCAGGCGCCGGAGGCGCGCAGGGGAGCTCTCGGCAGTCCGGGCGGCCCCGCGCCGGCTGGTGTGGATGTGAGGGGCCCAGGGTGGGCCGGGGGCGAGGGATGCGTTCGGAAAGAGGCTGAAGGTGTGTGTTTGGGTCCCTGCGAGGGCGTGTTTGCGGAGAGGGGCTGTTTGTGTTGGCGAGGAGTGTGTGTTTGTGTTTGCAGGAGGCGAGGGCGAGGGTGAGGGTGTGGGTGGGTGTGTGTGTGTGCGTGTGTTTGCGGAGTGTGGGGGCGGCCGGGAAAGGTGGCCGGGCTGTCACTCAGCGATCAGGTTGACAGGCGCTCCCTCATCAGGGCTGGGGAGCTCTGATTGCAGATTCGAGGAAACAAAATAGCAATTGTAATTACGGGGCTTTGATAAGATAAAGGAAGGAGCGAGCTGGCCGGGAAGGGAGCAAGCGAGGGAGGGAGAGAGTGGCTTGCTGGGGCCCCGACGGAATATTTGCATCTGTCACTCACCGGGCGTGCCGGGGCGGTGCCGGCGCCCTACGTGAGGGTGTCCCCATCTGCTCCCTCCCCCCTCCCCCCACACCCCCACCACAAGACATAGACTTTTGGGGAGATGAGAAGAATCTCTAAAACTGATGAGGGTTCATTTCGGGGGAAGTTCTCAAAATGTAAAGGAATTCTGTCCTATAGAAAGGCCCCTTGATAGAGGTTAAAGTGTATACTAAAACCTTGACCTCCACACTTTTAGGTCCCAGGACGCCCATCTCTCCTGGGGAGTGGGTTAAGATCATTGAGGCTCAGCTCAGGGACTTCAGAACCAGGGTTGTGGGAGCTCCAGAACCAGGGTTGGACCTGAGTCAGATGCTGTCTGGCCTCCATCCCCACCCCAGGGAAGGGCTGGTGCCCAGAGTGACTCCAGTTGTGGCTCCAAGACTATGCACGCTGAGCATGGGCTAGACTGCCCTGACTCCGGCCTGGGTCCTGCTCCACGCTGTTCTCATCAGACTATTTTCAGAGGGCTGAGTCCCCAGTGGGGAGAAGGCCCTTCCCACCCTCTGCTCTCCATCTCTCCACTCATTCATTCATGCACACAAATAAACATTTTCAGGGGCCTACTATGTGCAGGGCATGCGTTTAAGATGGTGAGCATCCTGCCTGATTGCAGCAGTACAGCTGGGGGGTGGAGACTCGGCAAGCAGCCTGCAGGCCTCTAAGACAGAGGACAGTAAGGAAAAGAGCTGGTTTGGGCTGTGGGCACCAGAGCCCACCTCACCTGTCTCCCTTCTAATGGGCTCACCTCTTAGTGGGGTTGAGAGGAGACAGTGCAAGTCCAGCCTTTAGCAAATATGAGTGCTCAATAAATAGTGGTGCTTATGATTATTATCCGAAGGCAAGTCTTCCTGGGGAAGCCACTCCT
Source organism: Neomonachus schauinslandi (assembly GCF_002201575.2). NCBI lineage: Eukaryota > Metazoa > Chordata > Mammalia > Carnivora > Phocidae > Neomonachus > Neomonachus schauinslandi. The sequence continues at coordinate 127,680,091 of NC_058408.1, read as the reverse complement.
GGGCTGAGGTCTAAAGTCTCAGCCAGTTTCTTCATTGTTCATTCATCAAATGCCAACTGCAGAACAACCCTGCCCAGGCCAGTGCCATGAGCTGCAAGTTCCGATCTAAAAGACGTGGTCCTTGCCTGGAGGTCTGTGTGTGCAAGAGCCAGAAGAGTGAACAGACTCCTGGAGCGGGGGGTGGGGGGACACGGGACAGGAAGGCTCAGGGAGTCTCCTTCTCTGAGGAGGGATGAGGTCTTGAGACAAGTCCTCTGACTGTTCTCCCATCTATGCATTGCTCAGTGTTAGCATTATGGTTGGGAGTAGGAACAGGTGGGGCATCGGGACAGGTGAAGCACGGAGAGAGGGAAGGTAGGCAGAACTTGATTGTACTGCTGGGCAAGGACCTGCCTACTGCCCCTGGCCTAATAGCTTCCCAGGACCACCCCAACCCCTCCAGTCCAACCCCCAAGGACATGGGGTGCCAGTGGGGCAGGGGAGGTCGTGGGTGGATGCAGCAGCTGGGTAGGGCATCAGTGGCTCAAGCTGCTCCTCAGAAATGTCAGTCCCAGGGCGTCTCTGCCCACCCAAGCTGCTGCCAAAGAAGCACCCATGGCTCAGGGTTTCCAGAAGCCTCTGGGGGGAAGCAATGAGGGGCTGGGAGAGGCTTGGACACTACTTCCTTCAGGGACACCCCCCTCCCATGCTTGACACAAAGCACCAGTCCACGTCTAGTCCAGTAGGTGTGTAAATGCCTCAGTGCACAAATACTGAGGCTCAGAGAGGGAAAGGCAAGGCGGCCTGGATCTGAGTCTCTTCTCCAGGAAAAGCAGCTCACAGTCGTTATTTTTGCCCCCTCCGCCTGCTGCTCTGGGAGGGCGGCAGCGACTATAGGTCCTGCCAGGGACCCACAAGGGTGGCTCATGGTGCCTCTCAAGCTTCAGGTTAGTGTGTGGGGGACGGACGCAGGAGTGAAGGTGATAGTAAGGGAGGGGACATTCCTCGCTCTCAGGGTCTTTTTGGAGACGGGGCGAGACAGAAGAGACCCGCAGCAAGGGTTACTCAGCACAAAGGCGGGGGTGGGGGTTCGGGTCCCCGTCGCAGGGAGCGCACAGCCATTCCCTCCCGCGTCAGCGGCCACTTCCAGGGGACACACAGGGCCGAAGCACACAGTAGGTGGCTCAGAGACCCGCCGCCTAGTCTGAGGCATAAGCGGACCCGGCCCCACGGTGGAGACTTGGCACCTTCCGACTCCGGCGCACCCGCGGTCCAAGAAGCCCAAGCCCGAGGCGCCCCCCCACCCCCCCTCCCCGCGGGTCCAGACCCCTAGAGCGCGCAAGGGGTCAGCCCCGGGATGGGGGGGCGGCGTCCCCACCGGCCCCCCCCCGCCCCTCCCGCGGTCCTCAGACCCCTCCCCTAGCCCAGACCCCCAATCCCAGACCCGCCGGCCGCCCCGCCCCGGTCCGCCCCGCCCCCGCCCCGGGCTGCGTCCGGGCCCCAGCTCCCAGCCGGGGGCTGCGGGCTCCGGCCGCCCGCCCCGCGCTCCCCCCTCGCGCCCGGTGCGGCGCCCCCCGCCCCTACCCCGCCCCCTCCCTTCCCACCTACCCACCCACCCTGCTGGCCCGTTACCCTCCCGCCCGCTCCGGCTCCTGAGCAGCCAGCGGCCACCGGCTCCGGCAGCGGCGCAGAGCCAGTCGGCACCGCGCGGCGCGGCGAGCTAGACATTCCACGGGACCCGCGGAGCCGCGTCCGGACCGCCGCCCGCCTCCCGCGCTCCAGCCTTCCTCGGCCGCCGCCGCCCTCGGCTCGTGCGTCGCGGCCGCCCGCGGGCCGGCGCGATCCCGCCGGGGTTCTCGGTGCTCCCCGGGCCGCGCGCCATGGGCAGCCCCCGCTCGGCGCTGAGCTGCCTGTGAGTACGGCCGCAGCCCCCGCGTCCCCGCCGGGCCCGCGCCGCCGCGCCCTCTCCGCTCACCCCGCGCCCTCTCTCTCCCGCCCGCTTTTGTCTCCCACAGGCTGTTGCACTTGCTGGTTCTCTGCCTCCAAGCCCAGGTAAGGCGCACTGCGCGGCGGCGGGGCCCGGGCGGGCCGGCGGGGGCCGCCGGTTGGCAAGGTCGGGCAGGGGCCCGAGGACCGACCCTGCGGCCAGCGCGGCAGGGCTGGAAGGAACCTTAGGATTCCAGCCCCGCACTTGCCCTAGGAGGGAGCTAGGGAACAGAGAGGGAGCGCCCCGCCTAAGGTCACACAGCTGGTGTGCGGCGAGGCTCGAACCCAAGGTTTCGGACTCCAGCGCTGTCTCCCGCGCATCCTAGCCACCCCTAACCTGGGGTGGATAGGGAGCTCGAGGGGCAGCCACACCTGGCTGCCGAGGAAGGGGGGAGCTGGGGCCTGGGAGCGTTCGTTGTCAGAAGTCCCGGTGACCGCCGCAGGGACTCTCTCCGCGGCTCTCTGGGGAGACTTGTGGCGGGTCTGGCGGAAAGATCAGGTGCCTAGGCTCTCTGCGCTCTCAACATTTGCTCCGTAAATTTGTCTTTATAAATGTCAGGGGTCGGGCAGCGCTGTCTCCCTACTTACAAGCGCCCTGCTTTTCTAGGAAGGCGTGGTGGTGCGTGGGGGTTGGGGGGGGGCGGCGGCGCTGGGCAGGGAGCTTGCTTCCCTGATCCTGGCCAGGAGTCCCAGGGTGTTTCCCAACAGGTAGGTCCAGATCGTTCCGGGATCATCCTTGCTAGGCTGGGTCTGCCCGACTTTCCTGGGTTGGGTGTTGTGGCCCGAGCTGGCATGTTGTGGGGGACCACCCAGCCCCTGCCGGCGGCCTGGGGTAGTGGAGGCGCGTGCAGGGCGATGGGGGCCACTCGGGCCCCTGGGCAGAGTAGCATTATAATGGCGTGTTGTGTATTTTTCAATTTCCTAAAGGTAACTGTTCAGTCCTCACCTAATTTTACACAGCATGTGAGGGAGCAGAGCCTGGTGACGGATCAGCTCAGCCGCCGCCTCATCCGGACCTACCAGCTCTACAGCCGCACCAGCGGGAAGCACGTGCAGGTCCTGGCCAACAAGCGCATCAACGCCATGGCAGAAGACGGGGACCCCTTCGGTAAGGCGAGCTGCACCGGGCAGGGTGAAGGTAGACTGTAGAACATGCCCTCCTTCCCCTGGCTGGCCTGCCCTGCCCGGACCCGCCCGCCCCATCTGTGCTGGCCAGAGGCCTCTCCAGCTCAGAGGGAAGGAGTTAAGGCAAAAAAGCATCTTGGGGGTCAGATGGAGAAGAGAGGGCTAGGAAGGGGACCCTGGGGAGTACTTGGCCCACAGGTACCCCTTCCCTGCCCAGCAAATGAATGAATCCAGGAGTCTCCCTTTCCACCTCCACCATTCACACACCCCTCCCCAGGTGCAGGTGGAGACAGAGGATTCTGCGGGAGGGGCCACAGGTTTAAGGGAAGCGCTTGAAAGAGGATATGTCACCAGGGTCCAGAAAAGGAGAGTTGGGAAAGAGAAGGGAGAAAAATCCCCACCCCACCCCCAGCCCTTCCAGCTTGTACAGGGGGTGCCACAAACCTTTGAATATTTTGATCAGAAGGGCCAACTGCACATAGGCACTGGGCTTGGGAAGGGGCCCTTTCCACTCCACTGACCCAGGAACCCAGGTGGTGGTCGGAACCGGGCTCCTGACTCCTCATGGGGTGGTGAGTCCAGGGAGCTACTGCAGGGCAGAGAGGCTGAGGACTGATTGATTTCTAAAACATTCAATATTCCTGCCTTGAAACCAGGCCAATTTCCAGAGTCCTGGACGTACCAAGAGAAAAGCAAGCCCTCTGGGCGGCTGGTGTTGTTTTTAGAGAGCGATTATTGTGAGTTTAAAAACCTTTAAATAATGACCAAGTTAAACAAGCATGAAAGGAGAGGGGAAGACTCTATTAAAATGTAATAAAAAGGTGAGGCATTTTAAGAGCTAAGAAGAAAAATGAAGAATGATATAAAACAGAAAAAGAACGAGCCTTTTTTCAGATGTGGAGTTTGAAAGGAGTTGCAAGTCTGTAAATGTTAAAAAAGAGGTTCAAGATTGTTCTCTATGAATCTCTGGAGAGACCCCCGCGTCTGGCAGAGCGATTAAAACTCTTCTTACTTTCACCTTTTTTAACATTTCCTGAATACTTTCTCCTCTTCGCGAGCCAGTTTGGGGGATCGAGTATGTCTCACTGCATTTTTTCTGCATCGACGTAGCTGACTTCCCTTCAAAGCTGGAGAAGGAGACATAATTTTCCCGGGATAAATCTGTCACTGGGGTGGAAGAATAGGTTTGAAAATGTTAAGCTTTCCAAAAGGCCGTTCGGGAAAGCCGCCGCAAACTGCAGCCCCAGCTCCCCAGCTCCATCCAGGAAGGGGAGTGGGGGCTCTCAGTGGAGAGGGTGGGGGGCGGCCTGCCCGGTGGCCGAGCTCCCCCGCTGGGCTGGCAGGGCCAGCCTGCCGTCCCTTTGTCCCTCCAAACTGGCTGCTTGCTGCCCTTCTCAGCTTCCAAGGAAAGGGAACGAATGCTTAGCTCCTCCTGGGTTTACTCCACTAGAGCAAATGGTCCAGCATCCTTGGGTTTTGGGGAGGGAAGAAGAGGCTACGCTGGCCATGGCGGAGCTCATCTTCAGCCCTCAGAAGTCTGATGCCCACTTCTGTCCTTACAAGTGTAGGAAGCTTTCCAGGTTCCCTGATCCCTGCCTGCCAGGCAGGAGTGGGAGCTGGAGGGCCCACGAGCAGAGGCGTTGGGTGTGCAGCTGGGACAGTATGAGTCTGGGGGAGAATAGCAGAGAGGTCCGAGTTGCTTCCCTGCGGGTCCCAGGAAGGAAGAGAGGGATTGTTCCAGCCCCGTCTGCCCCATTTGGCCGGAATCCTCAGAGTGGGATCCTCTCGCCCCTTCTCCCGTCAGTGTCCCTCCTGGCCCTAGCAGCAGTGACTCCTTGCTCTGGAAGGCAGATCAGGAGAGGGATGAGCAGACTGGCTGGGTCCAAGAGGAGGTGGGTGGGAGGGGAGGTGACAGCTGCATTTCCCTGGCTGACTTGGAGCCAGACTGGAGAGTTGGCCATTGGGTCCCAGCTCTGTGCTTATGTGAAGGGGTGGGGGGCAGTCACAGGCTGGGCAGTGAGGGCTGCCTTGCTGACCTTGGTGCCCATCCCCCCCATTAATTTTGGGGACAAAGAAGGCGCTGCCTTGTTAGTGCAGGCTGGGAGACAGCTCTGGGAGTTCCAGAACTGCTTTCTCAAGGAGGGAAAAGGAGTAGAGAGGACAGGAGACCCAGCCCCTCCTGTCCTATTCCCAACAGCTAAGTCAGCCCTCATTCCCTTCTTGGGGACAGCCTCAAAGGGAGGAATTACACAGGGACAAGACAGGGACCAGGACTTCTGTGGCAAGTTGGCTGTCTGAGGGGAGGGCACAGGGGAAGAAGACACAGAATTCAGCTCCCTGTCTCATCAGCTTTCCAGACTGAGAGGCAAGCATGCCTGATTTTCTCCCCTCCTCACCCACAGAAAGTGTTTGGTCACTGGGGTGAGAAGCCCAGCTGTGATGGGGGTTGAGAGAGAAAAGACTATTTGAGTCATTGCTTTCTGGACACTGGGGCTGGGGACAGTGGTGACTGGGAAGCGTGGAGAAGAGCAGAAGCCTCCTGGCTGGGGTCTGAGGTTCTGGGGAAGCAGCTGGTTGTGCTCAGTCTGCGTGTGTAGGGAGAGTGGTCCACATGCCCGTCAGAGCAGGGGTGGAGGGGCGGTGGCCAAGGCTGTGAGTTAGAACCCGAGGTGTCAGAAACGGGAGAGAGTGCTTTTAGGTTTCGCCTCAGAACTCATGTCACTGCTGCACCCCAGAAGTTTCTAGTGGTCTGTGAGGCATGTGCACATACTGCTTTGAGTTTGAAGGATTCCCAGAGATCTTCTGATGAGAGTAGAACTCTAGTCATGAAGCCTTGACATGGAAGTCAGTACTGTCCGGTTTTAGACGAGGGTCTGTTCAGTTTGATGGCTCCAAGATTCCTCTGCAGAATCCAGTTTGTGCTTCATGATCTTGTCCATCCCCCTGTGTACCGCCAGGTGAGGGGCCTGAGGCCCAGGAAGGGGACGTGATCTTTCCCAATGTCGCACAGCATATCGGCAGCTGGGCTGGGGCTGGAGCCCACGTCTTGGGTACCTGCTCTTGGAGCAGTTGCTACTGGGATGTGACAGGTCTGAGGGTCAGCTGGGGTGCAGATGTGGTACAGTGGGGGTCAGGGCGCTTCCAATAACCATCCCCCCACCTTCCCTGACAGCAAAGCTCATTGTGGAGACAGATACCTTTGGGAGCCGTGTTCGAGTTCGAGGAGCTGAGACTGGCCTCTACATCTGCATGAATAAGAAGGGGAAGCTGATCGCCAAGGTGAGGCCCCAGAAGGAATGGAGGGTCCCTGGGGCCTGGGGAGGGGGCTGGGCTGGCAGAGCTCCTCCAGGATCCCAGAGAGACACAGGGCCACCTTGGGGTTACCTAATGACTGGGTGGGGGTTGGGGAGGTGAGAGAGAAGGAAACTGCTTGAGAGATGAAAAGCTATAAAGGCCAAGGAGGAAGAAGGAAGGCTAGGGAAGGGGCTGGTGGGGGGGTTGGTAAATTCCATATATCTTTTTAACAAATCGCCAAATTGCTTTGCTATTATGTCCAATTACATGGTACCAGCATTTGGAATGTTCGGTAAGCCGCAGGCCCAGCCCCTCAGCCGAGCTCTGAAATGGCCCCATTAGTCACGGCTCTTCTCCAGCCTCAAGCTCCCTGCTTCCTGGGCTCCGTGTCTCCCCGAAGGCCTCCCCTCCCCCATGGGGTGGCTGCCCTGGGGCCCCTGGGGTCCTGAGGGGCGGGGGGGGGGGGGGGGGGGGGGGGATGTGTGGTGCAGCTGGGGAAACGGGTGCGAGCCGCTCGGCCAGACTGGTGGGCAGGAGGCCAGGGCAGGCAGGGTCTGGGCCCCCTCTCTGGCCCTCTGTGTTGGGGCCCAGCCCCTCCGGAGACAGCCATGTGTCACTGCTGCCCGGGAGGACAGGAAGTTGCCGGGTGGGCTGCGGCTTGTGAGGGATTAGAGAGCGGGTGCCCGGGCGGGGGTGGGGCTGTCGCTCGTGCCCACCCTGCCATCTGCTGGGGTGCCCACCTGCTGTCTGGGGCCGCCTGCCCTCTGCCTCTGCTGGGGTGGGGGTGGGGTGGGGGTGCGGCTCGGGCCGGAGCCCAGTAACGCCCGCGTCTGGCCCCACTACCTGCAGAGCAACGGCAAGGGCAAGGACTGCGTGTTCACGGAGATCGTGCTGGAGAACAACTACACGGCCCTGCAGAACGCCAAGTACGAAGGCTGGTACATGGCCTTCACACGCAAGGGCCGGCCCCGCAAGGGCTCCAAGACGCGGCAGCACCAGCGCGAGGTCCACTTCATGAAGCGGCTGCCCCGCGGCCACCACACCACGGAGCAGAGCCTGCGCTTCGAGTTCCTCAACTACCCGCCCTTCACGCGCAGCCTGCGCGGCAGCCAGAGGACTTGGGCCCCGGAGCCCCGGTAGGCGCGGCCGCCCTCCCCGCCGCGCGGCGCCGCTGCTCGCGGGGGAGCACAGAGAAACTCCGGGAGCCGAGGTCCGCGCTGCTGAAGGCTGGGGAGGAGCTGGGGGAGCCCCGGGTTCTAGCCTTTGATAATTGTTTGCCGTTGGGTTTTTTTTTGTTGTTGTTGTTGTTGTTGTTTTGTTTTGTTTTTTTAAACAAAAGAGAGGCTCTATTTTTGTATTCCATTTGGCTGTGGTGTCTGTCTTCTTCACTTTCGGGAAGGCCGGCAGTGGCCTAGACTGGGATTCTGGCGGGGTTCCCTCCGGGTCGGGGGGGCTTTTCCAGGCCAGCAGAGGTGCTCCTGAGATCCCGGCGCCTGCAGGACAAGCTGGCTGGGCAGCCGGGAGCCCACTCCCCCGACACCCAGGCGGGGGCAGGGAGGAAAGGGTGGGGACTTAGAGCAGGTTTTTTAAGGCTGGGTGTGGGGAGGGGGTGGATGTGTATTAGTTGTTATTAAATGACTGAAATATTTATTTAACTTGCGTATTAAAAATGTGTGTTGGAGAGCAAGTCCTGTGGGGGTCGGCCCCTCCCCCTTCCCCAGCTGCCGGGGCGGCCCTAACCCTAACCAGTTCCCGCTGGAGCCTCCCTCCAGCCTGACTTAGGACCTGTGCCTGTCATTGTTATGGAGGGGCTCTCCTGATGGGACAGAAGCAGGGAAAGGGGCAATAAGAGGCTCTTAGCTGGTCCTGGGAGCTCTCAGACCAGGACCTCCTCGCTCCTTGGGGGAGTCATTGCCAACACTTCCCCTAGCCACCTCTAGGGCAGAAAAGAGGGCTCTGCTCGGACCAGAGCTGCTTTCATGGTTTCAGTGAATCTTTATTTTTATTTTTTTAATATTTTATTTATTTATTTGTCCGGGGGGGGGGCGGGGAGTGGCAGGCAGAGGGAGAGGGAGAAGCAGGCCCCTGCTGAGTGAGGAGCCTGATGTGGGACTCGATCCCAGGACCCCAGGATCATGGCCTGAGCCGAAGGCAGATGCTTAACCGACTGAGCTGCCCAAGCGCCCCTCAATGAGTCTTTAAAAAGTGCCTCTGTGTGTGTGTCTAGATCTGTGTGGAGGGCAGGCTGGAGATGCCAGAGCTGGTGCTTTCTGAGTATCAGGCTCCAGCGGATGAAAGAAAAGCAGCTGCCAGGGCCCAAGGTGGGGTTACGCTGGAGGGCAGACTGCCAAGACTGGTGCTGGTGACTGAGACACGGAGCGGTGCTGACTTTTGAGGCTCTGGTTAGAGAGCTGTGAGCGGAAGTTGCTGAGCTTAGGTGCTGCACCAGGGACCATGGCCCTGGGAGAGGCTGCCGACCCTGGAGAGATGGTGCCCAGAGGGAGAGGAGCTGGGCAGGGGACCAGGAGGGAAGTTCACGGGTGGAGAGCAGGACTCAGACTCTGGCCCCGGAGGAGAAGCAACAGCTCATGGGGTCAGAAGGACTGGCGCAAGACGGACCTGCTGTGGAGGAAGGAAGCCCAGGCCGCGCTAGGGCGATGATGGAGCAGGTCACGGTGTGGGCACAAGGGCTGGCCTGTGGTGGGCAGAGAGCTGTATGTTTGGATGTGGACTGGAGAGCCAGGCATCACAGCACATCGAGGGACAGCCCAAGCCCAGAGGCAGCAGGTCTCCTGAGGGCAGAGCTGGCCCCGTCTTCATAACTGAGGCCTCCCATTCGGGCCGTTTCTGCTGCCTTCTTTTGACAGCGCAGCTACCGGGCCAATCCAGAAACCTCTTCCCTCTGGGCCTCTGTTCCTCGGCACTTCCTTGGAGTGGGGGGCACCCCAAGGCTTCCTAACCACGTGGGCCTCCCAGAGCTGAAGCCGCAGGTTCCAGGGTCAGGCCATCCAGGTGGACCAGGAGCTCCATGACTCAAGGGGAAGCCTTGGAGGAGAGAGGCTGGGGATACCCTGGGCTCTGGCCATGCCACCTCCTCTGGCTTGCTATGGGGGTGAGGGGCTCTGGAGAGAGGAGGTGTCTCCCAGGCGCATAGACACCAGGGATGTGGGGAGGGGCTTTAGACATCTCTGTTCCAGCTCCCCCAGCTCTTAGTGCCTCCTCCTCTGCTCCATCCCCTCCCCTCCCCCTTTAATTAATTCTGGGTGAGCAGCCTGGCTTTATTGTGCAAGGAGCTCGGGTCTCACTGTGGGAAAAGTCACACCTTCTGAGCAGCTTCTGATGCCATGCAAATGAAGAGACCGTCCAGGAAACGCTTTCATCTGCACGGCCGCCTGTCCAGCCCCCAGCCCAGTAATTGCCCACATTTCATTTGTTTGAGAGCAATTCCTGGGGGAAGCCATAGGGTAGGAGGGAGTCTGGGGTGGGGGTGGAATGTCAGGCTCTCCCTGCCTGTGATCCTGGCCACGGAGCGGCGGCTGGTCACTGGCTAGGCCAAAGCCATTCCTGCAGCCCCCCGGGGCCAGGGACACTCGAGTTCTCTGGCGTGGTGGATGGAACTGTGCCGTGGTGGCCGTGAGGGAGAAGCGGTGGGCTGTCCGCAGAGCCAGACCTGCCTTACAGAGAGGAGGGAGATGCCTGGTGGTGGTGGCTGGGGGCAGCGGAGAGGTGGCTGGGAGGTGGGGGTCCTCGAGGCTGCCCAGGGCTTTGGGAAGGGCTGACTTCTGGCAGGACCCCGGGCCGGGGACCCATGCGAGCAGAGCCCAGAGCGGTGGGGCCAGGCTGGGCTAGAGCACCCACCACCTTGTTTATCTTCGCCTTGCCGCCTCCATAGAGCCCTCGCTAATGGGGTTTTACAGCCCACTCAAGCTGCAACTGGCCAAGAATCAATCATTACCGGCACTTAGTGGTTTGATAGTTAACAGCCTGAACTGAAGCCAAACTGGTTGTTAACTGTGATAACAACTGATTTCAAGGGGTTATTGCCGGCCCAATATGCTCAGTCCATTTATTTCGGGGAAAACAAGCAGGGAGCCGTGGCAAGGCCCAGAAAAGGGAGGAAGACTGAACTCTTCTCAGCCAAAAGGTCTGCAGCTCTGCCCTAGCGTGGGCGCTGGCTGTGAGGGTCCTGGGGGCCGCCTGAGGCCTGTGGCAGGCTTGACCTCCCAGGACTCCCTGAGGACCTGCCTGCAGGCCCAGGGGACCCACACAGAAGGCCTTCTCTTCAGTGCTTACCTCATCCTGATCCTCCCTCCTTTTCTTCTAGCAGTACTGCCCATGAGACCTTCACTGGGACAGACCAGCCATGAGGAGGAAGCAGGCCTCCGCTCGTCCCCACCAGAGGGTGGGGCTGGACCCCCTCACTCATTCCTCCTTCCCCCAGGCCTCCCAGAACCCTGCCAACTCCAAACTAGAACCTTGTCTTCCATTTCAAGGCCAGCGAAGACTCCACCCAAGCCTTGATGAGAAAGAATGAGTGAGGGCTCTCTCCTCTCACTCCACCAGGTTCTGTCCAACCCTTCCTTCTACCCTAGCCAAATGACAGAAGGGGAGGCTGTGCGCAAGCATCATTCTAGAATGCTGCTTCAGCGAAGGACCTCAGGAGTTCTTCAGCATCTATAGCTAGACAGCCTAGGGCCCGCCCGGAAGACACATTTCTAGCTAGTACTAGAAATCAGGTGTTAATTTCCAGACCAAGGCTGCCTCTTGAGGATTGTAGGTCTTTCCCTAATTCCATTCATTCATTTGATATTTATTGAGTGCCTATCGTGGGCCAGGCTCTATTCTGGGTAGAGGGACAAGCAGGAAATGAGACAAAAGCCCTGTCATTATGGAGCTCATATGGGGGGGGAGGGGGGTGCAGAGCAAATGGTATATAGTATGGCAGACACTGAGAACCACACTGGGAAAAGTGCAGAGAACGGAATGAGTGTAAAAGGAGGGTAGGGTTGTAGCAATTTTAAATAGGGTGCTCCGAGAAGGCCTCACTCAAATCTTAATGTTTAAGCAGGCACCTGACCAAGGTGAGGCTTTCAGGTATCTGGGGAGGGGCCATCCAGGTGGAGGGAAGAGCAAATGCAAAGCTTTCTGCATTTAGGGGAAGAGGAAGGAGGCCAGTGAGGTTGAAGCAAAGAAGGGAGGATAGGGGTGTGTTGGGGGGCAGGGGCGTGGAGGAGGCTAGAGGCTGAGGTGAGGCCAGAGAAATAGAAAGGGTGGTGGTGGAGGGCAGATCACATAGGGCCACTGAAAAGACTTTAGTTTTGATTCTGAATGAGATGGCAGACCATCGGGGGTCTTTGAGCAGTAGAGTGACATGCTCTGAATGAAGTTTTAACAAGATTACTTTGGCTGCTATGTGGAGAACAGGCAGCTGGGGGGGCGGGGAGGGCAAGGGAGACCAGTTACGAAGTTATTGCAGTAATCTAGGCTAGAGATAATAGCGGATTGGAGGCAGTGAGAAGAGATTGGGATTTGGGGCAGTTTTTACAAGTGGGGATGGCAAGATTTGCTGATGGATTTGAATATGGGCTGTGAGAGAGAGGGGTTGAGGGGTCTCCAGGGGTTTTGGCCTGAGCCACTGAAAGGATGGAGGGGTCATTTGCTGACACAAAGAAGATTCCAGAAGGGGCAGATTTTGAGGGGAAGAGTAGGAGTTTAGTTTTGGATACGTTACATCTCAGCTGACTAAAGAAATATGCAAGGGGAGACGGTGAGTGAGCAGTTGTGCATGAGTCTGGAATTCCGGGGAGGGGTCTAGTGTTGAAGATACAGCTTTGGGAGTATTTGGCGCACAGGTGATTTTTAAAGCAGGAGATGGAATGGGTTCCCTCGGGAGTGAGCCTAGCGAGAGAAGAGAGGAGCCCCAAGCCTGAGCCCTGGCACACTCCAAACATGCAGAGGTCAGGGCGGAGGGGGAGCCTGGGGAGGAGACTGAGAAAGTGTGGCCCGTGAGGTAGGTGGGAGGAAAACCAAGACAGTGTGGCATCCTGATGATATGGGACTAAGACAACAATTTCTGGGCCCGAAGATTTCAGTGTCCTACTCCGCAGCCAACACCAGGGCCAAAAGGAAGTAGCCGACAAGTAGGGTTGGTTTGACCTGGGAGTCTCCTGGGCTCTTCTTTCAGCCTCTCCCGGCCTCTCATCGTGCTGCCTTTACCTCCAGAGCCTAACTCAACTCCAGTCCACTTACTCTTTGACTTCTCCACCACCCTCACCCTGCTCTAAGCCGTCATCAGCTCGTGTCTGGCTTTATGGCAACAGCTCCTAAGTGTGCTCCCTGATTCCTCTCGTATCCCCCAACAATCCTTTCTGTGCTCAGTAGTCAGAATTTACAAAACACAAATCTCATCTTTTCATTCCCACCTTATCTAGAATTGAACTCAGACTCCTTTCCGTGGCCCACACGGTCCCTGGCTTGCTCTGGCCCGGCTGTCCATCTAACCTTAGGGCTTAACCACTTAACCACTGGGGTCACACCTCCTTCCAGCTTCTCAAACCAGGCTGGCATCTGCCCCAGGGCCTTTGCACATGTTCCCTCTGCTTGCAATGCTGTTCTTCTCGAACTTGCAGGACTGACTGCTCATTCTGTAGATCTCTGCTATAACTCTCTGCTTTATTTCTTTATTATCTTTATCCCTATCTGATATTATCTTGTTTCTTATTTGCTTGCTTTTGGTCTGTCTGTCCCCCTCCCACCCCCAGGAGACCAGGGACTTGACTTGCTCACTGATGCATATCTAGTGCCTGAACCAGTGCCTGGCATGTCGTGGGTTTTCAGTAAACGTTGGTGGGAGCAATCAACTGATAAAATGAGAGGAGACTGGGAGGCTGTTGAATGGACATGCAGGTCGGGCGTTCTCTGTATCCAGGGTTGGGTCAGCCTTGAAATTCCTGAAGGTCAAGGAGACTTGAGGGTGGTCCTGGGATGGGTGACCCCTGGAGCCCATCCAGACATGCACAATCTTACTAAAAGGAGATCCAGGGCTGTCCAACACAGGCTCATCCCCAATTTCCTCAAGCTGCAATGTCTGTTTCCAAAACTTGGACAAATGAGCATCTAAGCAGGGCCTGGTGGGATGGATATACCAGAACCACCTCAAATTCTGCTTCCTTCCCTACCCCTGGATGTCCATAGTAACCAGGGGACTTCAAAGGAGAGAGTGAAGGCGAATTAAGAGCCAGAGAGTGGAGGAGAGATGAGGAGTAAGTAGCGAGACAGATGGGGAGCTGGCAGGGACTCTGGGGGATGCCCACGTCCCATGGAACTGTGGAGGGTTGGACCAGTAAGGTCCTTTTGGTTGCCCTGCTTCCCCATCTGGGTCTCTTGCTGACCCTCAAGAGCTCACTGTCCATCTGGGCAGGCCCCAGAGCTGACCCTCATGCGTGACCCCCTCCTACTGGCTGGCAGATGCTGAGAAGGGCTCCGGCTCAGTCCTGCAGCCTGTCACCTACCCTTAAGATTTTTTTTTTTTTTTGACAGAGAGAGAGACAGCGAGAGAGGGAACACAAGCAGGAGGAGTGGGAGAGGGAGAAGCAGGCTTCCCGTGGAGCAGGGAGCCCGATGTGGGGCTCGATCCCAGGACCCTGGGATCATGACCTGAGCTGAAGGCAGACGCTTAATGACTGAGCCACCCAGGCACCCCCTGTCACCCCCCCTTAGCCCCTCTCTCTGGGAAACGAGCTCAGGCTGCTGGACCAGTCTGGGAGCTGCATTTCTTCTCCCTTTCTTCCCAGGTTGTGGATGGTGGAGGGAGGACGTGGTGAAGGGGAGAGTCAGGGCATTAGCCCACGCCAACCGATGTCTGTAGCTTTGCAGTGGGCGATGAAGGCCCCAGTCATGAAGAATCAGCTGGGCCCTGGCTTGTGGCCTGGTTGGAGCTACTCAGAACAAGGGGCCCAAACTGGACACTGCTGTGAGGAGGTAAGGAGAAGCCTGGACAGAGCTCTTCATGGTTTGCAGCTCCCACTCGAGCCCAGAGAACAGAAAATGCCTGGGCCTGAGGCTTGGGAGTGGCAGAATAGCAAGCCCTCGAGGAGCCAGGGCACAGGGCTCTGAGGGGGACCTGCGACATTTAACATTTCAACTTGACAAACATCACCAACTCTTGCTAACTCTTTCTTCACAGAGAAATGCCCCTGTCCCATCACAACCTATGCTGGGCCATTGCACGCCCTCCCACCTCATTGTCCTGCCCAGTCTCTCCCTGGGCTTTCTGGACACCCTCCCCTCCCTGCCTCCTGCAACCCTCAGTAATGAGGAACAAACTCATAAAACATTCATTGTGGGTAATACACCATGTAGGATCCGCCTGATCTCAGGTCTGATAGGAGAGCCGTCTCAGTAGGATGCTGGGTCTTTGGCTTCCGAGGGTTTGGGCTGACTTCCCCACCTTGGGTTCAAGTTCCAGCCACTTCCATTAAGCCAGGCCTGATCCTCCCTTGTAGAAGGGAGGGTGGGAGGGTCCTGGGGAGAGGTGTTAGCAGCCCAGGGAGGGAGAGGTGGCTTCTAGGGGTGCTCCTAAGTGAGGCATGACTGGCAGCTGGAAGACAAGGTGAGCTGTGACCAAAAGGCTGAAGCCAGAGGTGTGTGCTGAGAGCAGGGAGGGGAACAGGGTCAGAGCCTAAGCACTCAGCGGTGTCTGGAATGGTTATTTTTGCCCCGGGGAGCCTGGTGAGGCGGGATTGTGTGAGGGACAGAAGGAATGGCCTTGGTGGTGTGCCTCTGTGTGGGGGCACTTCCATCACATCAGTGGGGCAGGTAGAGAGAGGGAAGAGAAGGGACCCTGATTGCCCATCCCCCGCTCCTGGCCAGGCCTAAGCAAATCAGGGATTTTGAAAAATGGCTACAGCAGCCCCTGGAGATCAGCCAGGGCTCCGTGTGACGTCAGGAGTCGGGGCTTCGGAGTCAGACAGAACTAACCTTGCA
Organism: Neomonachus schauinslandi; assembly: GCF_002201575.2. Taxonomy (NCBI): domain Eukaryota; kingdom Metazoa; phylum Chordata; class Mammalia; order Carnivora; family Phocidae; genus Neomonachus; species Neomonachus schauinslandi. The sequence continues at coordinate 127,664,722 of NC_058408.1, read as the reverse complement.
TCCTGGCTCTGGAGCTCCCTAACTGTGTAAACTGCAAGCCACCTCACTGCTCCGAGCTGGAAGAATGGGAGGAGAGAGGAGTGAAGAGAACACGGAGGATCGGCATTCAAGGCTTTCTACCTTTCTTCCCAGCCAATGGCAAGCTTTTCCTTTCCCCAGGGCCTTGAACTGACACATGCCAAGCCTACCGGACACCCCCTCTGTGCCGGACATTAAAGCAAGTATTAAGAGGCAACAGTGAGCAAATCAGATAGACCCCCGACTCCCAGAGCTTCCCTTCCAATGCAGATGGCCAGAGCTGGCCGGTCATTTCTGATGAGGTATGGGAAAGGCTGAGACAGCTGAGGAGCAGGGGGTGTGCGAGGAGAGAGGGGTCCCGGGGAGGAGGGCACATGGCTCAGAGTTGAGGCCACGCTGGCTAAGAGGCAGCCCGGTGGGAGCGGGGACCCCGGGCTGCTCCTGGTGGAATTTGGCTCAGCTCAGCTCAGCTCGGCTCAGCTCAGCCCCGACTCGGTTCAGGGCACACCGGAGGTGGAGTTGCTAGAGATAAAGGGGTAGACAAAGCAAGGTCCCGGCCTTCAGGCTGCACCCCTTGCATTGGGGTTCACAGACTAATGGCGTGGGCAAGATATGCGTTAGCACCACGCACTCCGCTTGGCTGGATCGTGAAAGGGATCCCAGAGAAGATGAGTCAAGAGGAGCAGCTGTGAAATCCTCAGGGAAATTCATCTTTCCTGAACCTTAATTTCCTCATCGAGAAGGTAAAAGGTTTAAACCAGAGTATTTGTTTTCAAAAAAAAAAAAAAAAAAATTAGCAGCAGAACCTAATTTCCTGAGGAAAACCTGGTCAGAAGTCTATTTCATAGAAGAGACGTATACAATATTTGCTTCAGTCAGCTGAGGGATTGGCGTCCCCTCAGTTTCTTCCTTCACGCCTGACATTTCAGCTGGGGCAGGTGGTGAAGGAGATGGAGGGTCCGAGCTCTTTAGGGTTCTCTGGGGCATTCGGGGGGAAGATGCTGGCAAGGACCCTCCAGGGAGGAAGGGCCGGGTGGGCTCCAGGCCTTCTGTCCGGGCCGCCCCCTTGACCCCGCCGCGGCCGGGAAGGTGCCTCCAGGAGGAGCAGCTGAGCCCGCTCCCTCCTCAGAGCACCTGGACCAGCGGGGCTGTTCCCACAGCCTCTGAGAGGCTCCCGTCTCTTCCTGCACTGACCACTCACACCCAGGGATTATCCCAACCAGAAACTTCCATTTGGAACAAAGCTCCCAGGAATGAAACCTGAGCTGCCACTGAGAGGCTCCCAGGCTAACTGGGAAGTGGCTGGGAAAGGGAGGGAAAGCTTGCAAAGCACTGGGAGCCTCAGGGAGGCCATGAAACCTGAAGACAAACGACCAGCCAGTGGACTGGTGCTGTGGGGCTGCCACTGCCTTCTGCAGGACCAGAGGTCGGGGCTGAGCCGAGTGGGAAATGGTGGTGGTGGGGGGGTGCACCCCCAGGCTTTTCGAGGGGAGAGTAATTGGTGCACCTGCGGCTAGGGCCAATATCCCCTGTGAGGCCCTCAGGGCTTGCCTGCAGTCACTCAAGCTGCCCCCCCATCCCCTCTCCCCCCCAACTCCCTCCCAGCTGCTTCCACTTACTCCAGTGGGGCTGCTGGACCCGTCAGTGACGGGCCGCCAGCTCACCCAAGGGAGGGGAGAGAGGGTCACAGCCACAGTTACCATTTGTCAAGCGCCCATTTGTCAAGGCGTGCTGCCCGTGTTATTTCTAACCCTCAGGACAGCCCTGCAAGCTGGGCACTACTAGCCCCAATTTACAGATGGGGAAACGGAGGCTAAACGCTGTAAGTAATCTGCCCCCAGAGATAGAGCTATTTAGTGGGTGACCTCGGATCTGAACCAAGGGCTTTTGGACTCGGAAGTACTAAAGCAACTTCTGCCACACCACACTCTTCAGTCTTAAACTCCCTCATTAGAGCCCAAGAACCTTAGCTGTTGTTTTTTTTTAAATAAACTCTCTCAGGGCAGCTGGGTGGCTCAGTTGGTTGAATGCCCGACTCTTGATTTCAGCTCAGGTCTGAACGCAGGGTCATGGGATCGAGCCCTGTGCTGGGCTCCGAGCTGGGCATGGAGCCTGCTTAAGATTCTCTCTGGGGCGCCTGGGTGGCTCAGTTGTTAAGCGTCTGCCTTCGGCTCAGGTCATGATCCCAGGGTCCTGGGATCGAGCCCCGCATCAGGCTCCCTGCTCTGCGGGAAGCCTGCTTCTCCCTCTCCCACTCCCCCTGCTTGTGTTCCCTCTCTCAATGTATGTCTCTCTCTGTCAAATAAATAAATAAAATCTTAAAAAAAAAAAGAGTCTTTCTCCGCCCCCCCGCCCAGTAAAATGAACTCTCTCTTCCCCTTCATGTCATGGTATGACACAAAGGAAGTGCTGTGAGTGGTCCTTTCTCTAGCTTGGGTCCTGTGGCCATGTGAAAGCGACTCACTTCTCTGGGGTGAGGTGTCCTCATTTGTAAAATAGGATTCATTATAGTGCCTAGTTAGAAGTGGGGGGGGGGGCAAAGATAACACATGTAAAGTACTTATTTTTTATTTTTTTTAAAGATTTTATTTATTCACTTGAGACACAGAGATACAGAGAGAGAGAGCATGAGCAGGGAGAGAGGCAGAAGCAGGCTCCCTGCTGAGCCAGGAGCCCAATGTGGGGCTCGATCCCAGGACCCCGGGAACACGACCCGAGCCATCTGGGTTAACCATCCGAGCCACCCAGGCGCCCCACACATGGAAAGTACTTAGAAAGTGCTGGGCACAGAGCAAACACTCACTAAATGCTATTGTTCTTGTTGGAGGAGTTCTTTTCCCCCTTTGCCTGGGCAGCCCTGAGGAAGAAGCCCCGCAGCAGGCTGGGTGGATTATCCTCCACCCCTCCCGGCCTGCCTCTAGGGATTCCGATGTAGGTTAGAAGGCACCTCAGAGGGCTAAGGCCTTTCAGGTATTCTGGGAGCCAACAGGGAAACTTCTGCTCCCACCTGCAGAGCAGCTCCATGCCCTCCAGTGGCTGAGCCCCCAGATCTTCCACATAAATAAGGCGCTTAGCTGAGCTACTACTAGTTTGCCCTGTGTGGTTCTGAACGCTGCTGTGAGTCCCAATCCAGCAAAACACTCCGTTTCTGAGGATCCTGGGAATGAAGCCGACAGGGGCAAAGGGAAGGCAGTTGGACTGGGTCCCAGGAACCCAGCTGTTGTCTAGGTGTGGGACTCCTTGTGGTACTGCCGAGTGGCAGGCAGCTTTGGACTCTAAGAAGGAGTACATTTGCTACGCTAAAGGCCAGGAGCGGAGCCAGAGGCTGTGGTCTTGCTGACGAGCCTTTCTCCTGCAGCCTCCCGAGCTCAGCCTTCCCCGACGACTGTCCCCTGGGCCAGCACAGAGGGCACCAAGGGCTGGTTCTACCCCACAGGTAGAGAGAGACCCTCGCTGGTCCCTGCTCAATTCCTCAACATCTGGGCATCTCAAGGCCTGGCTTGTGGCTGCCGTTAGTGACTGGGCTTAGGCTAAGAAGTCTTTTTTTTTTTTTTTTTTTTAAGATTTTATTTATAGGGCGCCTGGGTGGCTCAGTTGGTTAAGCAACTGCCTTTGGCTCAGGTCATGATCCTGGAGTCCCTGGATCGAGTCCCACATCGGGCTCCCTGTTCGGCAGGGAGTCTGCTTCTCCCTCTGACCATAACCCCTCTCATGTGCTCTCTCTCATTCTCTCTCTCTCTCTCAAATATATAAATAAAATCTTTTTTTTTTTTTTAGATTTTATTTATTTATTTGAGAGAGAGAGAGAGGGAGCACAAGTGGGGTGAGGGGCAGAGGAGAAGCAGACCCCCCGCTGGGCAGGGAATCCAATGAGGAGCTTGATCCTAGGCCCCTGGGATCATGACCTGAGCGGAAGCCAGATGCTTAACAGACTGAGCCACTCAGGCGCCCCCAGAAGTCCACTTTTGTGATGCCCGTGAGTGAGCCTGGGCAGGCAGCAGAAGGTGGCGACTTTGAGAATGGATAGTGGGGCTGGCTAGGAGGATGCCTCCCGGCTTGGGGACGGGCTCCATGTGGAATGTGGGGCTTAGAAATGCTTCTCTCTGCTGCGGTGCACTAAGCCCTAGGCTCCACTCCACTTCTCATCTGCAGAGAGAGCCGTGGTTTTGTTCCTGTCCCCGGGGAGTTCACACTCTAGTAAGAGAAACTGTATATACAAATGATGGCTGGATGTCAAGTAGGCAATTACAAATGGGTGTGCTTTTCAATTTTATTCCAACTATTCAGTGCAGATGAGTCAGATAGTATCATTACCTTTTAAAGATAAGAAAATCAAGGCATAAATGCAATATCAATATTGATACTGAGCCCATACTCATAAATGATTTAAGTTAAATGCTTAGGTATCAAGCGTGCAGTGTGTGTGTCTATGTGTGTGTGAGCGCTTATGTGTGTGTGTGTCTGTAGTAAGTTCACATAAATATTCTTTAGTGAGCGCTTTATGTTTCAGGCACTGTGTTTATATACTTTATTTCAATTATTCCTTCTGTTGATCTAATAACTCTGTGTGTTAAGCATCAATATTCCAGATTTGCAGAGGAGGACCTTTGGGTTCAGCAGGGTGAAATAATGTCTCTAAACCACACAGCTGGCAAGTGGCTGAGCCAGGACTAGAAGCTGGATCTGAGGACTCTAGACTTTCCACTCTGCAAAGCACGCTGATGACTAATAATGCAGAGCAGAATGTCATGGAAAAGGTGACCTAAGACAGGTACCAGCTTGGTGCTAGGGAATTTCTAGGAGGGAAGAGTTCCCACCTGGTGGAAGGGAGGAAGCACTGAGGAACAGAGACCTACCGGCCCAAGGTCACACAGCCCGTTCATTAGGCGTTAGAGGTAAAATTCCGGTGTCTAGACTCCAAGGTCAATACTGGTTTTGAATGCTACCGACAACAAGAACTTTGAGAGGAACTCACCTCAGCCCTGTTTTGTTAAAGAAAAAATTCCGCAGTCTTTGCAAGTCCCTCAAAACCTGTGTGAAATTTGACTGAACTGAAAGCTCATAGCAGAGTGGAGAGGAATCTGACCTCTCCTTTCTGGTGGGTCGGGATCTACTGCCCTGCCCCAAAGATTGGGACTCATTTGCACTCTTTCCACTACAGAGTAGCCAGAACAAAAATTTCTAAACAAAGCCAAGGACTGTTTCAAGTCACCTGCATGCTAAAAAATCTCCACTCTTTCCCCATGCCCACTGGATAAAATTCAAATTCCTCAACATGAGGCCCTTCACAATCTGGCCACAACTTTCCCAGCTTCTCTCCTTCCACTTTTGTGGGAGATTCTAGTGATACAGATCTTTTTACTGTTTCCCAAATACTCCGTGCTCTTCCATGCATTTGTCTTTTCATGTACTGTTCCCTCTACCTAGACGAACCTCTACCCCCCTTTCAAAATCTAAATTGTCTCCTCCCCATTGTGTCTCCCAGGCAATCCTCTGTGGTGTGGTCTCATACATTATTCTGTTTATAACACCGAGTTACGACAATTTATTGAGAACTATAATTCTTCATGTGGTCTTGGAATATAGCAGGTGCTTCATTAATTTTGGTGAATGAACGAATGAAGTCCCATCTGCTGGCTTAGTGCTTGGTCTTGCCATTATGGGGCAAATAAGAGGGCTGCAGACATGACCAACCATCTCTAGAGTCTGGGATCCTTCAAACACCAGAAGCAGTTTTAGAAAGGAAAATAAAAACAATAGCTAGCGTTTATTAAGTGCTTACTATCTACCGTGGACTATGCTAAGTCCTTCACACGTCTCATCTCATTTTACCCTTATGACGATGATACTCTAGTAGCTTGTTATCCCTAGGAGGATTTTATCCCCTAAATAAGTGGTTATTCTCATTTTACGATTGGAGAAACTGAGGTTTGGAAAAGTGAAGGAACATTTTCCCTCCAGTTATGCAGCCAGGATTTAAATCCAGAGCTGCCGCCCTTTAAAACCCAAGTTCTTAACTTCCCAGCTTTTCCGCCTCTGACTCCTCCAAGTGTGAACTTCTACTGTTCACAGTAGAACATCCGGTCCGGGGGGACCGGATCCCATTGCTCCTCCTGTCTACTTAGAAACGCCACTGGCACGAGGGTTCTGAGCTGCGTGGCATAGGGACCAGGGTTACACAGGTGGCTGTAAGGGATCAGAAGCTCCAGCCTGAAGTCTGTGCTCAGAGAGACCTTGACATGCGCCCTCGGCGGGGGCGGTCACTAATCATTTAGTTATGACTGCTCCCACTATCCCTGGGATGGCCTAGGCTGACAGCTAAAGCAAAAAATTAGAAAACAAAACAAAACAAAAAACCGATTTAGGATTGACTGGGGTTTCCCTCTTCAGGTTATAGGCACTTTGTTAGAAAAATAAAACCCCTCAATGGAAGCTCAAAGGGACTTCACTTCGAGGACTGAATCTGGGTTCTAGCCTGGCTTTTGTTACTAACCAGCTGTGTGACCTTGGTCAAGGGGTTTAACCTTATAAGCCTTCATGAGTGTGCAGAAAAATGGGCAAGAACACAATGCACTTAGGGAGGAAAGATCCAGATGACATCCAGAGAATGGGAGTCGGAGTTGGAGTACAGGTCCCCCCTGGGAAAGAAGCTCTAGAGCTATTGGTGCTGGTGTCCCATGCTGGACATGAGAGGCCGTTTACCAGCAGGAACCATGGGGAGTGGGAGAGAAAACCAAAGACAAAGAAGGCATTCCTTTTTCCTCGAGTGGGGCCATCACAGTCCCTCTGGAAAGTCAAGCTGTGGGTGGGCATCTAGAAAATCCCAAGCTTCAGGAAGGACTAACTCCCCTTCTTCGGGCCTCCCGGTACCCAAAACACTCTTCTGTCTCAAATGCACTTCCTCGGCAACCTGCTCGGTAGCCAGTGAACTGGAGTGAAGGAAACTTGACTTCTTCGTCTCTGTTCCTCAGCCCCTATGCTGACTGCCTGGCACAGTAGGTACCTCGTCGGATTAGTGAATGAACGGATGAATGGATAAATCCCAGGTGAGTAAGAAGAGGTTCAATGTCACAGAGTAAACTTTTATCATTTATTTATTTATTTTAAAGATTTCATTTATTTTTTGACAGAGAGAGAGACAGCGAGAGAGGGAACACAAGCAGGGGGAGTGGGAGAGGGAGAAGAAGGCTTCCTGCTGAGCAGAGACCCCGATGTGGGGCTCGATCCCAGGACCCCGGGATCATGACCTGAGCTGAAGGCAGATGCTTAAGACTGAGCCACCCAGGCGCCCCGCAGAGTAAACTTTTAAAGTTCATTACAAAAGAGGAGTTACATTCAAGAAGAAATAGAATCTCAAATGGCTTGGGGGATTTAGGAGCTAGGAACACCAATCCACATGGTCCCTGGGACCACTAGTGGCCACAGAATCCTTGCCTGGGTAGACTCTAGGCCATACGTCCTCATTTATACATATTTCCCAGAGTAATTATTAATACTTCAAGGGTGTCCTGATCCTGGCTTGGATGACAAACTTTCTTTTTTTTAAAAAAGATTTTATTTATTTATTTGACAGAGAGAGACACAGCGAGAGAGGGAACACAAGCAGGGGGAGTGGGAGAGGGAGAAGCAGGCTTCCCGCAGAGTGAGGAGCCCGATGCGGGGCTTGATCCCAGGACCCGGGGATCATGACCCGAGCCGAAGGCAGATGCTTAACGACTGAGCCACCCAGGCGCCCCGACAAACTTTCTTTTTTAAGTGGCATTTCCCCCCATCTTTTCTTTTTTCTTTTTCGTTGAGATTCACATAGCACAAACTTTTCCCCTTTAAATTGTACAATTCAGTGGTTTTCAGTATATCATTGTCACTGTCTAATTCCAGAACATTTTTATCATGCCTGTTAACAGTCACTCTCCATCCCCTCCCCTCCCAGACCCTGGAAACTACTAATCTCCTTTCTGTCCCCGTGGATTTACCTATTCTGGACATTTCATATGTTTGGATTCATATAATGTGTGGCCTTTTGTGTCAGCTTCTTTTACTTAGCATAATGTTTTCAAGGTGCATCCATGTTGTAACATGAATTAGTACTTGGACAATAAATTATTTGGCCACTATACATATAGCTGTTGATATTGTAGTTGTTGCATTGTGGATGCTCCCCTGGGGTCAAAGAGGAACTGAGGTGGTGGAGGAGTCTGGCTAAGATTCTCTTGCTGGAGGAGCCATTCTTTGACTTAAGGCAAAGAAACCCTGATGGGGGATAAAAGAGAGACACAACCTCATTTAGGATGTTAGACTCTTGAGTTGGCATTTTTATTGGCTTTGAGGTCCTTGACTCCCTGATAGTAGTTACAGAGAAATGACCACAGTCTAATATATAGCCAGCTTTTTGGACAAAAGCAGAACTTAGTGAAATAAAAATGAACCAGGTGGGGCACCTGGGTGGCTCAGTCATTAAGCATCTGCCTTTGGCTCAGGTCATGATCCCAGGGTCCTGGGATCAAGTCCCATGTCGGGCTCCCTGCTCAGCGGGAAGCCTGCTTCTCCCTCTCCCACTCTCCCAACTTGTGTTCCCTCTCTCGCTGTCTCTCTCTATCAAACAAACAAATAAAATTAAAAAAAAAAAATGAATCAGGGGAGCAATGAACAATAGACTCTAGATTTGAGAGCTTGCTCAGCCACTGGCTTTGCGTGGTATCGACTCAGTCCCCCCATTTCTCGTCTCTGCAAAATGAGCACAGTGACAGTAAGGAAAACCCCAACACTATTAGGTTTTAAGACATTTCCCAGAATCTTCTAGTGGGTTTTCAGGGCTGTTATGTAGATGTATAATGCTAAGATCCACACACTCAGGGCAGGCTGGACCTTTTGAAAAGAATATATAGCTCACAGAACTGTCTGTGGTTTTGAGCAGTCCAATCATTTGGGTAGTTTGTGTGCTAGGCAGTTAGGCCCAACTAGTTTGGGAATCTCTCACACTCTTTTAATGGCACAGGGTTAATGATGAGGAAATGTTATGGATGTTCTTGCGGATACATGTCTACGGTCTCACTTCCTCTACAGCATTGAGTTACTGGGGCCAAGGGCCAATTTTAATACGATTCTGTCTCTTCTGCACTACCCAACACAGGGTCCTACACACGTAGGGGCCCCGTGTGTCCTGGAAGGAAAGCAAGGGAAGGCTAAGCAAGTAATATTTGTTAGTGTGTGGAAGTATTTCCTCATATTTGGGAGACTGATTCGCAATCTGCCCAAGACTCGGGGGTCAGGGTGAGGGGCTCTGTAGTTCCACCTGAGGTGCCGATCAGAAACCATCACGAGGGGCCACTGGTCTACCTAGCAGGAGGCAGGCCACCGAGCAGCAAGGGCTGTGAGTTGGCAGAACCAGGGAGGCTGTCCTCAGGGGAAAACTGAGGAGAGCAGGGCATGCGAGCCAGGCCTGCTGCGCTGAAAGCAGCAGACGGGTAATTTCCAAATGACCATTTCAAAGGAAGGTTGAATTTCTCCGAGATAAGAGGGAGAGCAGAGAGCATGCCTATATCTTCTAACCCCCTGAGCGAGCGGCCGTGATAACAGCTGTGGGGTTGGAAACCTAATGCTGATGAAAGAGTTAAAGGATGGCCGTGGGCAGCTATCGGTGACACGGCTAGGAATTGAGCATGCTCCTGGAGCGCGGCTGGGGACTGGTGGTACTCCATGAATAGAGGCCACTCTCAGGGAGTTTTTCCTGGAACAGAATGGGGTCAGGGAGCCGCTTGGGGAACAATGGTTGCCACCGACTAGCTGAATTTCTTACAATCACACACCATACCCCCTGATCAAATAGCTCCTTTGTCCGGCTGATATAAAAACATGTCATACAATGATGATTTGGAAGAATGACACGGGTTTGCCTTTCACAGAGATCAGAAGGGCTTGTTGTGCAGCAGGGGGAAAAACATCAGAGTCAAGGAAAACCTGGAGAATAAAAGGAGCAAATGGAAACAGACAGCAACAATAAGAAAGGGCTGGGTTGCTCGAAAGGCAGACAAGGGCTTGGTTACCAGCAGGGAGACCGAGCACTCAGGCAGCTCAAGGAGGGAAGAGCCCGCTGGCTGCTGTAGCCGGCTTCACAGCGCCCCCTTGAAACTCTTGGGAAGCTCAAAGAATTAAAGAAACACAACCTGGAGGAAGAGGCGGTCGAAGGTGGTTGGTGGACGCAGGGCTGTGTGCCCAGACCAGAGGGAATGCAGAGGGACCTGAGAGATTATCCTACCCGCACTGTTATTTTACAGATGGGGAAACAGATCTGGGGAAGGACAGTGTCTTCACCATTTCCTCGGGTTGTCTAGACTCAGGACTTTTTGGGCAGCGGCTTCTCCTATTTCCCTGACTTTGGAGAGGGACATGCAAGAGCTTCTCAGGCATTCTCTGTTCAGAGAATGGAAGAGACAAGCTTTAGGGGTTGAACTGGGACTCTCGCCTACACCAGTGATTCCTTATATAATGGAACTCAGGCAAGGCAGTGCATTTCCGTGTGGCTCTATTTCCCTATCTATAAAAGGGGGGCCCTCCTGAAGTCAGCCAGCCATTAGTTCAGCCATCATTTATTAAATGCCTTCTGTGCATCTCACTCTAGATGAGAGCACTGGAGAGAGAAGGAATGGAGAACCTCATTAAAAGATAAGCCACAGTCACTGGACCTGGTTAGGCAAATGCTGTCTAGATAGACAGCGTGGACACCAAACACTGCCTCTCAGCTGAGATCTGTAATTGAGGTGGGCAGGTTTCCTGTCTGTTGCAGGTAGGTCAGACTGAGACTTTGTTGTTCAAAGAAAGAAGGCTCATATAGCAAGATTCCTGCAGCTCCCAGTCATCAAGTAGTTTTACAAAGAAAATGACAATTGTCAATGTCACTAATTAACATTCGTCTTCAGTGCAGCAACTGTAAGTGGATCTGAAGCCTTTATATTAGATTTCCCTAGAACTATGTGGGGTTAAAAAGCAGGAGTATTTTGTGTTAATATATTCTCTTTCATTCCCAGATCCTGAAATCCTTTACCAACAGATAGCTAGTTCTCAGTGCTACCCCTGTGGGGAATGTGGAAAAGGCCACTCTCCCTGTTCCCCAGCTGGGAGGTCTGGGTCACAGAAGGGTTCGAACCCCTGCAGTGGGGGATGGAAACCAAGACCGTCACCCTCTCATTCACTGTTCCTGCTTTGGACTACAGAGCAAGGCAGTGGAAAGTGAAACTGGAGGCTAAGCCAACAGTGGACCTGGTGTACCTCTGAATTTTAAAAATTTATTGGATTTGAATTTTTTATTGGATTTGTTTAAATAGATAATACATATACCTGGTTCCTCAGAAGGTACAAAGGAGTAGAAAGTAAGTCTCCCCACAACCTCTGTCTCCATGCACACCATTCCCCATCCTGGAGAAGACCAGTGACCAGGGTCTTACGAGCTATTCTATGCCTTTATAAACATCTACATAAAATATTTTTCCTTTCTCACACATGATATATATAAACTATTCTGTACATAGAGACCATGTTAAAATGAATATGAAATTAACAGATAATCAGTGCTCTGTGAATGCAAAGGTTGTCACAGGGTCCTGGGGAGGAGGCCCAGCACTCTCAAATTAAACTGCTGGCTTTCTGGGCCCCAGAGAAAGGTACCCATTACACCAGAGGTGGGTACAGGAGTTCCTCTGAGCTTCCTAGAGAGAACTACCCCAAAATGTGGGTAGTCGTGGTCTCACAATGGTTTTCCACATAAACAATGGGAAGTTAGCTCGAGTTTAAAAATAAGAGGTCAGGGGCATCTGGCCCCAGAGTGTTCTCCTAGCAGAGTCTCCTCCCTCAGGTAGGAACTGAGAGCCCTTTGATGTGACGCATTCCGTGGGGGGTTTAGGGCTGATATTTTGAGTGCTCATTGTGTCAGGCTCTTAAAAAGTGATAAGCACTTTTTACATGTTATGTTGCTTAACCCTCGTCATTTTATCATCTCCATTGTACCTCTGAGGAGATGGAGGTTTAACTAATACATGGCAGAGCTAGGAAAACTTGACCTTAAGTCTGTGTTCTACCTTCCCACTTACTCCCATGGGGTTCTGACCAATATCTGTACCTGAAGAATCAAATCCAAACTCCTCAGCCGGGACTTGAAGACCTTCTCCCATCTGTACACAGTTCTTTCCTAGGTTTATCTCCTCGCTCCTTGTCAGGCACTGCTTGCTTGAGTCGCACCAGATCACTCGCTGTTACTGGGTCTCGCATTCATCCAGGCCTTTGCTCGGGCCATTCCTTCCACATGGGATCCTCTCTCCGCTCTGCCTGGCAAACTGCCAATGTGATTTTTCTAAAACTCAATCTGTCTTACCTCGCTGTTTAAAACCTCTCCATGTCTCCTCACCACCTAATGTGATCAAGATCAATGTCTTAACTTTAAACAGAGGATCTTCATATTCTAGGTCCCACTGACATCCAGGCTCGCCTTTCCCACTTCCACCTCCTACTTTTTTTTTTTTTTTTAAGATTTTATTTATTTATTTTTGAGAGAGAGAGAGAGCACAAACTGGTGGGCGGGGGGAGGAGGGGCAGAAGGAGAAGCAGACTCCCTGCCAAGCAGGGATCCTGATATGGAGCTCGGTCCCAGGACCCTGGGATCATGACCTGAGAGGAAGGTAGATGCCTAACTGACTAAGCCACCCAGGCGCCCTTCCACCTCCTACTTAAAAATGTTCCATGCCTGTGATCTGCTTATGGTTCCCTAAATATTTGGGGCACTCTGTTCTAGGTCTTTGCATATAAAATATTCTTCCCACCCTCCCCTTTACTTGGCTAATTCCTACTTGTCCTTCTGATCATTGCTTGGGCCTTTTTAGTCTCCTTCCAAAAAATCCGTCCCTCCCCCACCCCCAGTATATATGTTTTAAAATATCTTTTTTCTATACTGAGCTCCTCAAGGTCAGTTAATGTCTGGTTCCTCAAAGCCTCACGTGGGGCCTGGCACCCAGGCGGTCTCAAGAAATAAGTGATGATTGGAAGAACCAATGAATGGATGGAAGAATGAGCTAGAATTTAGAGTCCCTGAGTGGGGCCTAGGTACACAGTCTGACCTTAGACCTTTCCTTTTTTGTCAGCTCTTCCCTGATAGTCTTGCAATTACTCCTATTATTTGGAACCTCTTCACTGCAACATGACCTTGTTTATGTGAATTTACCTCTTTGAGACTCAGTTTCCTCAAATGTAACATAAGAAGGTGGGAGCATATGATCCCTACTGTCCCTTCCAGATCAAATGTTACGTGAATCCATGCGGCTTGCAGAGAAGGAATTTTCCAAGCACCGTGTGCTTGTGTGTGGGGAGAGTACCAGTGCTGCTGGTGGTTGCATGAGATTTTCAGAGACTCTAGCTTAATTCTTTAACTCAGGGTAGTTGGCAAACTATGGCCGATGGGCCAAATCTCTTTCACTGCCTGATTTTGTAGGGCCCACAAACTAAGAATATTTTTTACATTTTTAAATGCTCAGAGAAAAAATAAAAAGAATATTTCATGACATGTGAAAATTATGTGGGATTCAAATTTCAGGATCTGTAAATAAAGTTGTATTAGAATGCATCTTTGATTATTTGTTTGTGCATTGTCCATAGCTGCTTTCATACAACAACAGCAGAGTTGAGTAGTTGCAACAGAGATTGTATGGCCCTCAAGTCCTAAAATATTTACCATCTGGCCTTTTACAGAAAACATTTGCCAATCCCTGTGCTGACTCAAGAATTCTCAATGGCTTCCCACTAATCTCTAACAGCTCTGTCCAATAGAAATATAATGGCAGTCGCATACGTAATTTAAAACTTTCTAGTAGCCATGTTAAAAAATAAAATAACTTTAAAAAGTTATTTTAAAAAGTAAGACTAACAATATATTTTATTTAACATGATAGAGAAAAATATCATTTCAACACAATCAATACAAAAATTAATGAAATTTTACATTCTTTTTTTTATACTAAAATTTCAAAATCTGGTGTGTGTTTTGTGCCTACAGAACACCTCAAATTGGACTAGCCACATTTTGAGCACTTGGTAACCACATATGGCTAGAGGCTACTATATTTGACAACTCGGGGCTGTCAATCAAATTCAAACTCTGACATGAAGTTCTAGGTCCTGCATTCTTTGGCCTTAGTTTCACTCTTACCTACTTCCTTAGGGGCACCTGGGTGGCTCAGTCGTTAAGCCTCTGCCTTCGGCTCAGGTCATGATTCTGGGGTCCTGGGATCGAGCCCCACATCGAGCCCAGCATCAGGCTCCCTGCTCCACGGGAAGCCTGTTTCTCCCTCTCCCACTCCCCCTGCTTGTGTTCCCTTGCTCGCTGTGTCTCTTTCTGTCAAATAAATAAATAAAATCTTAAAAACCAAAAAACCCCAAAAAACTTCCTTAAATGCCAGCCACATGGATCCATTCTAGGCCCCTTAAATTAGATACAATCTTTCCCACCTCTGTTTCTTTGCTCACTCCTTCCTTCCTTCCCTCCCTCACTTGCTTCCTTTCCTCCCTCTCTCCCTCGCCCCCCTTTCCTTCTTTCACAACTTTATTCAGATGCAATTCACATTCTATACAATTCATCCATCTAAAATGTACAATTCAATGGTTTTCAGTATATTCTGAGTTGTACATCATCACTACAATCAATTTTAGAACATTTCATCTCCCTAAAAAGAAACTCCATTACCTTTAACAGTCACCCTCATCCCCCAAATCTCCCAGGCCTGGCAACCACGGATCTATTTTCTGTCTCTCTGAATTTTGCTGGTCATTTTATACAAATGGAATCATACAATATATAGTATTTTGTGACTGGCTTCTCTTAGCATGTTTTCAAGGTTCATCCTTGTTGGAGTGTGTAACACTACTTCATTCTTTTTTATTGCTGAGTAACATTCCATTGCTCCTTCCTTTGTGCTATGCTCTCTTCCTCTAAGACCTTCTTTCAAGAGACTGAACCCCAGGGCCCCAACAAAAACCCAAGAAGGTAAAGAAAAATCTGCCCTTCTTAGTCTACAATGTTTAAGATCAAACAGAAGACCTGTTTAGATTTTATAGAGGATAAAAGGAGATAAAGACCTTTTAAAATCATTACCTTTGTAACGAAATACATCTTAAAAAAAAACCCCAAAACCCCACAAACCACAACATGGCCCAAAGGGAAACCTTTGGATCAAACTGTTGATGACTCTAGAATAGTATACTGGGTGAGCCCATTCGGTGCACCAATAAACTGAACATGGCAACCCAGCCTCAGCTTAGAGATCCCCACAGCACAGGTCAGAAGGCAAGTTCCAACTTGCCTCCATCAGACTCTCTTGCTGAGCTGCTTAGCCATGCTCCACGCTTTCACAGCAAGACAAAACAAACCACAAATACCTACTAAACTCCAACCCTTGTTCTTTCAGCTTTTAGGATTATGCTCCAGGTGATCCTTTTTTTTTTTTAAAGATTTATTTATTTTAGAGAGAGAAAGGGAGAGAGAGTAGGGGGAGGGGCAGAGGCAGAGAATCTTCAAGTAGATTCCTGCTGAGCGTGGAGCCCAGCTGGGCTGGATTCCATGACCCATGAGATCATGATCTGAGCCAAATCAAGAGTCTGGTGCCCAACCTACTGAGCTACCCAAGGGACCTGGATTATGATCCAGGTGATTCTGACTCTTTGAAGTTCCCACTATTATCCTCTCTCCACCTTCTCTGGCTTAAGCCCATGCTGGGCCATGGCTCCATCTTTCCTTCTCCTCTCCTGATTTCTTCTTTCCTATTGCTCCCCCTTAACTCTTCCCTTTCCTCCTCTCGCTCCCTCCCTTTTTAGTCTCTTCTCCTTTGATCTTCCTCCTATTCAGAAACTCTTCTCTCCTTTTCCACATCAGCTTCCTCCTTCCCTTGCCTCCCTGCACGGTCATCACTCTACCTCTTCCCTGTCTTTTCTCTCAGGGTGTCCCACATAAGTAGGTGGAGCTGGGGCGTCCTTGGGCTCATCCCACAGGACACAGCCAAGGATCCAGGAGTCAGACCCAAGAATGAAATTCCGCTACATCACTTAAGGTCAGCGGAACTATGAGCTAGGTTCCTCAGCCTCCCTTACAGTATTAAAGGTTATAAAGTGGCATAGAGTGAGCCTTGTCTTTTTTCCAACCCGCACTGGAGAGTAGGAGACGCTTCTGCACAGGTCCCAGAAGCACCAGTCACCTCTGCGATCTTTCCTTCACACCTTCTCCTCATCTTGGTGCCTCCCGTGCCCCAACACTCATTCTTTCTCTCTACTTCGGGGGAGGGGGCGCCCTTACGCTGTCTCCCCATCTTTGCTCTTCTCCCACCCTTTCCCCAGGTGTTTCCCCATTGTGTTCCTCTCGCAATCCCTTCCCACTTTCCCACCTCTCTTCCGGTCCCTCCTCAAGCGAGAGCCACTCGGTGCAAGCATTGCTGGCACCCGCGCCACTTCAGGTCACGTGGCCCTCTGGGCCCAGGGGCCTTTGGGCAACAGAGAGACGCGGCTCACCCGAGTGCCTTCTGATTGGCTGGGCCTCTCAGACGGGTTTCCCTAGCGCCACTGCCTGTCTCTGCGCAGGCGCGCCCAGTCACGTGGCCCAGTCCTCGTAGGCGAGGGATCAGTACTGCTGTGGGTGAGCTCGGGGTGAGTTTATTAAAAAACTTCTAAGTTTTCCATGTTATTCTAGTCACTGGTGCTTGCTAAAGAAACTCGAAGGTACATAAAAGTGGAAACAGGCAATTTCTTCTAGTGCCATGCTGCCGCTCCCGATCTTAGTGTCTAGGTGGGAATGTGAGCTACATATGTATTGTTAAAACGTGGGAATCCTGCTGTAACAGTAATAGAAGGAAGTAGTGATGGTAGATAAAGTTTATTGGTATTTTCTATGTGGACTATGCTAAGTGCTCTTTACACTTAGCTACCATTATTCTCAATTACAGGTGAGAAACTGAGCAATTTGCCCTAGGTCTTAGAGTTACTAAATAAGTAGTAGTGGCAGGATTTAAATCCGAGTCTGACTCCAGAGCCCTTGTACAGCCTCTCCCTGGTGTGGGGTGATTTTTACATGCAGTGTCTGTTCTCCCTCTGATTTGGGAACAGTTCCCCTGTTGTTAACTCTCCTATCATTTTATGGCCTCTGTGCAACATCCCCTGTTGGTATATTTGGGAGAAGAGAAACGGCAAGCGGGGACTGGGCTAACTCCTTTGGAAAGGCCTATCAGGCCTGACGGAGAGCCAGCTATCCTAAGCTGTCAACAAGGATACCAAGGGCTGGACCACATAGAGGCTGCCTCTGAGGGTGAGAGGTTCTTCCTGGGAGTTAGTGATCCTGTAGCCACAGCTGCATATGCACAATAATAATAAGAGTGAGGGCATGGGCTTGATGCCAGGCAATTTATAGACATTATTTCAGTCACCCCTCACAATAACTCTGCAAGGTGTATGAAATGACTTGCCCAAAGCCAGTGTTGTTAGGACTCGAACCCAGGCCTATCTGATGCTAGAATCTGGGTATTTCCATCTTGCCCTTTGCTTTTCTGTGAAAATGTAATGGTTACTAAGAGTGAGTCTCTGTTAGGTGCCTGGTACTCTGCTGGGATTTGTCCATGTATTGTTATCTCACTAAATCTGCACAGTAATCCTGTCAGAAAGATAAGATGATTTCCCTTCTACAAATGAGGAAGCTGAGGTTCAGAAAAGTTCTGTAAGGTACTCAAGATTGTATAACCTATCAGAAGGAGGAACAGTATTCACACTCTTACTGATTGACTCCTAAGCTTAATGCCCTCTGTTTGCTGCCCCATGCCAGGGCAAAGTTTTTATCTGGATTGAGGGTTTAGACCAGAGCTGGGTTCGACCTGGGAAGACACTTGTTTAGGGAACAGGTAAGAGCTCAGATCTGTCTGAAATTTCTTCAGAGCCCCAGGTTCTTCCTGTGACATCCACTATGGGGTGAACCAGAGCAAGGCCACGAGAGGAGACAGTTATTCTTCTTTCTATGAGGGGGTCACAAGGAAACTCTGATATTTCCATTGTTGTGCTTTAGTCCCTCCATCCTGTGCATCTAGGTCCTGCTGAGCCTTTGGTTCTCTTGATTTTGTTTAAAAGAAAAATATCCCATGCCACAGATTCACAGGGGTGGAAAGAACTTTGAAGGAGAGTTATCAGTACAGCCTTCCATTTGATGGCTTCTCTGTGCCCCAGTTTCTTCCTCTGTTTCTCAGGATTTCACAGGGTCTTGGGTAGGAGAGGTAAAATAATGGATGTGGTAGCATTAGAACTGGAATAAATAGCTTTTGGTTCTAAACATTTTGATTTTTTTTAAAGATTTATTTATTTGAGAGAGAGAGAGAGAGAGAGCAAGCCAGGGGAGGGGTAGAGGCAGAGGGAGAGAGAGAATCTCAAGCAAACTCCCGGCTGAGTGCAGAGCCTGACTTGGAGATTGATCCCACGACCCAAGATTACTACTGGAGCTGAAATCAAGTCAGATGCTCAACCAGCTGAGCCACCCAGGCGCCCCAGTTCTGAGCACTTTACATCAGCAGTTTTCAAAGTATGGTCTGGGGACCTCTGTGAGTTCCTAAGATCCTTTCACAGTTCTGCAAGGCCAAACTATTATTATAATAATATTAAGGTGTTGTTTGCCTTTTTCACTCTCAATCTCTCACAAATATATAGTGGAATTTTCCAGAAGCTACAGAATATGAAGCTTCTGGAAAAGCTTCATTCATTGCATTCAGATTGTTGTATTTATTGCAACAGACTGAATGAAGAAGCAAATATGAGAGTCATGTCATCTATGAAGCCAGAAATAAGACAGATTTGCAAAAGGACAAAACAACCTTACTCCTCTTTGTAATTCATCTTTCCCTACACCCTATCCCCAGGCAACCACTGATCTGCTTTCTCTTACCATAGATTGGTTGGTGTGTTCTATAATTTTATGTACATGGATCCATACAGTAAATACTCTTTTTTTTTTTTTAAAGTAGGCTCCACACCTGGCCTGGAGCCCAATATAGGGCTTGAACTCACAACCCTGAGATTAAGACCTGAGCTGAGATCAAGAGTTGGATCCTTAACGGACTGAGCCACCCAGGAGCCCTGTAAGTACCTCTTTTTGTCCGGCTTCTTTCACTTCTGCAGAGAGATTTTGAGATTCATCCATGTTATTGTGCTGGGGATGAGATTTGAACTCTGGTTCTGCCACTTATTAACTGCATGACTTTGGGGAAATCACTTGTCTTTTCTTCAGAGAGGAGACAGTATAACTCCTATCTTGCATAGTTGTGAAGATAAAATGAGTCAATATAAGTAAATAAAACAGTTCAGTTCCTGGTACTTACTGGGCGCTTGATAAATAGTAGTTATTTTTGAATATATGATTGAGATAGGAATTAAGGAGGGTAACTAGTACAGCATGGGGATGGGGAGAATCTTGTTTAGACTAATTTGATTCATAGCTCAGGTTTAACTGTTTGTTAAACGTTTCTCACTTGCACACCCCAAACCTCCACACACGCCAACCTAACCAGGAAATTTTTCTTCAGTGAGGGCTGGGGACATGGAAATTTGTAGCTTTGAAAGTCCTGCCAATTTGGAGTTACCCTGTTGGAAAAAAACAAAATCCCACTAGGCTGCTTTGAAAATGGAAAAGGTGTATTCTTTCTTCATCCTCGTTGATTCCAAGTCCAACTGGCCAGGTTTACTCATACTTGGAATGAAAACTCCATGTCTGGGGATGGTGTGGACTTCAGAAGGTTCTTGGCCAGAGGAAGTGGGAGATTGAGGTTTTCTGTGTGACTCGTTGCAGCTGAGCCTGGGTTGGGACAGAAGTGTTCAACTGAGGAGTTTCTCAGAGAATCCACGCGGGATCCCCTGCTTCTCTGCCTTTCTAAGCACTGAGGGCAACGGGGACCTGTTATAATCATGTTGTGTTTGCTACTGACAGCTGAGGCTTCTTGTATCCTCATGCTGCTGGGAGGTAACTGCTTTTTCCTAAGCCTGAAGACACAGTCTGAGAGAAAAAGAACACAAAGAGGACAAGAGAAGAGAGAAGGAGAGAGGAGGGAGGGTGAGAGAGCGCTGAATTGATCGCTGTCTGTTCAGGTCTAGCTGGAAAACACAATGAAGTGAAAAGGCTTCTTGGTTGGTGTGCTTTTCTTCATTTTTTTTCCCAGGGTTTGAAGTGGGGAGGGAGGGATGGGAAAACAGAAAGGAAGAGGTGGAGGATTGGCAAGGCCTGAGCAGAAGCAGCACGAAGCCTTCAGGACTACGGAGGAGAAAGTAACTTGGGGATTCTGGGACCCTCTTGGGTCACCCCCTTACTGGCCAATCCCTTCCTTCCTCAAGAGGCTGTGGCTCAGGGTGGTGCTGCTGGTACTGCATTTGGAGTGAAGAAAAGCCGAGGAGCTGAAGGCGGCCCATCCCTGCCCTAGAGGAAAGACACCATATAATTTTTCTTCCAGTTGAGTGTGGGATAGGTGTTGATGTTGGTTTTATTTTTTTTCCAGTATAGAGTATTTTGCAAACTTTTATTTTGATACTTTGTACCCAGCACTATTGTAAGTGCTTTACAGGCCTTATCTCAGTTAATTCTTAGAACCACGTTGCGAGGTGTGGTTTCTATTATTAACTCCATTTTATAGATGAAGAAACAGAAGCTTAGAAAGGTTGAGTAAAGAACCTAAAGTAACTGGTAATCGGCAGAACCAGGCTTCCATCCTCAGGTCTGTCTGAACTCCCCTCGGAGCCTGCATTCTTAAGTCTTGCACTATGCATACATTTTGATACAGTCTCTTAAATAGCTCAGGGTTTACTGTTACTGGGAGGAAAGGAGGAAGAGAGTCATGTTAAAGCCACTATGATACAGTGTAGTTACAACGGGCCCTACTAGTGAGTTGAAATAAATGCCTTTGGAGGCCAAGGAGGAGAATACTTACTACTTCTACAGGCCTGGATTGATGGGTTTAAGGAAGTCTTTTTACTTCTTCTTCTTTTTTTTTTTTAACATGACTTTTTAAAAGGTTAAAAGCGAAAGCTACAGAGCTTACTGCCTGGCATCAAACCCAGCTCTGGCACTTATTAGCACTGTAACCTTGGTTAAGTTACTTACAGCCTCTCTGAGATTCAATTCTTCATCTATAAGATGAAGATACATTTATTCAACAAATGTTTACTGAGAGCTGTTTTGTCTCAGGCACTGTTCTAAGCAACAGAGAGATATTGGTGGACAAGATAGAAAAGGCCCGATAATCCCAGAGTTTAACATTCCAGTTGGAATAATAATAATACCTACCTCACGGGGCTAATGGGTCTGGAACATCTATTTCTTTTTTTTTTTTTAATTTTATTTTTTTAAATTTTATTATTTTTTATTTTTTAAATGTTTTATTTATTTATTCATGAGAGTCAGAGAGAGAGAGAGAGGTAGAGGCAGAGGGAGAAGCAGGCTCCCCGCCTAGCAGGGAGCCTGATGCGGGACTTGATCCCAGGACCCTAGGATCATGACCTGAGCCGAAGGCAGATGCTTAACCATCTGAGCCAGCCAGGCGCCCCTGGAACATCTATTACTTACCTCAACTCAAGCTCCATTTCCAGAGAAGTCTTCCCTGACCTGCCTGACCAGGTCACTTTCCCTAGGCCTGTGGACCTATCCTTTATAACACTAGGCATCATTGTAAGTTGTTCAATTCTTTGGCCAAAGTCTGTAAATTCCTTGAGGGCAGGTGCAGTGTCTGATTTCTTGTTTTGTTTTGTTTTTAGCTCAGCAGTGACTGGTTCATATTAGGCTTTCATCAGATACTTGTTGAATGAATAAATGAAATGAGATAATGTATGTAAAGGACTTGGTGTGTGGACTTGGCACAGTCAGCACTCAATGAAATATCTTCTGTTATGACTCGACACTTACCTTCTTGATTGGAAAACTGAAACAAGCCCCATCCATACCTACCTGCCTTTGACATCTACTGCTGTGTCATGGACTCTGTTGGTTGATCCTTAACTGCCATTCTCCCTTTCTTTCCTGTTGGCAGACCCTGGATTTTGTGTGGTTGTTCACCCTTCCCCCGAGACTAGTAAGTGGCACAACTAGGATCTGAATCTAAGCAGTAGGCTCTGTAGCCTGAACTTCTAACTTTATTTATTTTTTTTTTAAGTTTTTTTTTTTTTTAAAGATTTTATTTATTTGACAGAGAGAGACACAGTGAGAGAGGGAACACAAGCAGGGGGAGTGGGAGAGGGAGAAACAGGCCTCCTGCCTGGCAGGGAGCCCGATGCGGGCCTTGATCCCAGGACCTTGGGATCATGACCTGAGCCAAAGGCAGTTGCTTAACGACTGAGCCACCCAGGCGCCCGTAAGCTTTTAACTTTTTTTTTTTTAAAGATTTATTTATTTATTTATTTGAGAGCGAGAATGAGAGAGAGAGAGAGAGAGCATGAGAGGGGGAGGGTCAGAGGGAGAAGCAGACTCCCTGCCGAGCAGGGAGCCCGATGTGGGACTCCATCCCGGGACTCCAGGATCATGACCTGAGCTGAAGGCAGTCACTTGACCAACTGAGCCACCCAGGCGCCCCAGCTTTTAACTTTAAAAAAGGTCACAGACTGGTAAATACTTGCAAATCATATATCTGATAAGGAATTAATATCTAAAATATATAAAGAACTTCTACAACTCAACAACAACAAAAAATGGCCTAATAAAAAAACTGGGGAAAGGACTTGAATAGACATCTTTCCAAAGATACACAAATGACCAATAAACGTGTGGAAGATGCTCAACATCACTATTTGTTAAGGAAAAGCAAATCAAAACCACAATGGGATACTACTTCATACCAGTTAGGATGGCTACTATATAAAAACACCAAAAAACCCCTAAACCAGGGATGTGAAGAAGTTGGAACCCTTGTGTACCATGGGTGGGAATGTAAATGGTGCAGCTGCTTTGGAAAACAGCATGGCAGTTCCTCAAAAAATAAAAAATATTAGACCCAGAAATTCCCCTTCTGGATATATGCCTGTCAGAATTGAAAGTAGGGTCTCAAAGAGGTATTTATACACCCATGTTCATAGCAGCGTTATTTGCAATAGCTGAAAGGTGGAAGAACCTAAGTGTACTGATGGATGATGGATAAGTAAAATTTGACATATACATTCAGGGGGAATATGGTTAGCCTTAAAAAGGAAGGAAATTCTGACACATACTGCAATATGAATGAACCTTGAGGACATTATGTTGAGTGAAACAAGCCAGACACAGAAGGACAAATATTGCATGATTCCACTTACATGAAATATCTAGAGTAGTCAAATACATAGAGACAGAAAGTAGAATGGTGGTTACCAGGAGTTGGGAGAAAGAAGAATGGGGAGTTATGGATTAATAGGTACAGAGTTTCAGTTTTATAAGATGAAAAGAGTTCTGTGGATGGATGGTGGTATATACAACAAAGTGGGTGTACTTAATGCCACTGACATTTGAAAATGGTGAAGGGGCACTTGGGTGGCTCAGTCGTTAAACATCTGCCTTTGGCTCAGGTCATGTTCCCAGGGTCCTGGGATCGAGCCCCGCATCAGGCTCCCAGCTCAGCAGGAAGCCTGCTTCTCCCTCTCCCACTCCCCCTGCTTGTGTTCCCTCTCTAGCTGTCTTTCTCTATCAAATAAATAAATAAAAAATCTTAAAAAAAAAAAAAGAAAAAATGGTGAAGATGGTCAATTTTTTAAAAAATACTTTATTTGGGGCACCTGGGTGGCTCAGTCGTTAAGCATCTGCCTTCAGCTCAGGTCATGATCCCAGGGTCCTGGGATCGAGCCCCACATCGGGCTCCCTGCTCAGCAGGAAGCCTGCTTCTCCCTCTCCCACTCCCTCTGCTCGTGTTCCCTCTTTCGCTATATCTCTCTCTGTCAAATAAATAAAATCTTCATAAAAAATTTTTGTTTATTTATTTGAGAGAGAGAGAGCATGCGGGAGAGAAACACAAGCAGACTCTGCACTGAGCATGGAGCCTGATGTGGGGCTCTTGATCTTATGACTGAGATCGTGACCTGAGTTGAAATCAAGAGTCGGATGCCCAGCTGACTGAGCCACTCAGGCACTCCTAAACATGGTCAATTTTCTGTTATTTGTATTCTACCACAATTTTAAAAAACTTGATTGACAATTTTTTTCAGTTCAAAAAAATAAATTAGTATGGGAATTATCTTTTAATATAGCTAATATATATGTGTATATGTGTATGTATACATATATATTTATATAAAGTCACATATTAAAAATAAAAGTAGAAGGATTTTCTTAACCTCATCATCCCAGGTGTGCAGGCCCACCAGTCATGACCATCCCATTGGTCTTACTGGTGACTTGTGTACTGGTGGGTATGTGATGAGATTCTGGCTGATGGGACATGAGGGCAAGTCCGCTGGAGGGGTTCTGAGAAAAGTTTTTTTTTAAAGATTTTATTTATTTGATAGAGGGAGACACAGCAGAGAGGGACCACAAGCAGGGGAAGTGTGAGAGGGAAAGCAGGCTTCCCGTGGAGCAGGGAGCACGATGCGGGGCTCGATCCCAGGACCCTGGGATCCTGACCTGAGCCGAAGGCAGATGCTTAACGACTGAGCCACCCAGGCACCCCAGAAAAGTTTTTACATTGATAAAAAGAGTGCACAGGAAGATAGGGCCTGTCTTCTGCTAGGTCTTCTCTTGTCCAGAAGAGAGTCCTAGAACTGTAGCAGCAGTCTTGAACCATGGAGGGTGCTAATGGAGTCTATTTTGATATTATGAGGATGTCAGAATTGAAAAACAAGTCATGACACAGTGACACAATGATGACACAATGATGACATCATTGCATTATAAATTAAACAAACCTGGGCCCTCCTTCCTCCAGACTTTTTTTTTTTCCTAGTCAGTATATAAATTTGTATTTGTCTCAGAAATATTATAAACGGGTTTTTGTTTTTTATAATTGTTAATTTGGGTTTTTTTACATTTACTTTTTATTTTTTAAGATTTTATTTATTTATTTGACAGAGAGACAGCGAGAGAGGGAATACAAGCAGGGGGAGTGGGAGAGGGAGAAGCAGGCTTCCCGCGGAGCAATAAGCCCGATGCAAGGCTCCATCCGAGGACCCTGGGATCCTGGTGACCTGAGCTGAAAGCTTAATGACTGAGCCACCCAGGCACCCCTACAATTACTTTTTAAAAAAAATTTAATTAACTTATACTGTGTTACCAGTTTCAGAGGTAGAGTTCAGTGATTCATCAGTCTTACTTAATACCCAGTGCTCATTACATCACGTGCCCTCCTTAATGTCCATCACCCAGTTACCCCATCCTCCCAACCCCCCTCCCCACTAGCAACCCTAAGTTTGTTTCCTATGATTAAGAGTCTCATGATTTGTCTCCCTCTCTGATTTTGTCTTGTTGTATTTTTCACTCCCTTCCCCTATGATCCCTATTTTGTTTCTTAAATTCCACATATGAGTGAGATCATATGATAATTGTCTTTCTTTGATTGACATATTTTGCTTAGCATAATACCCTCTAGTTCCATCCACATCATTGCCAATGGCAAGCTTTCATTTTTTTTTTTTTTTAAAGATTTTACTTACCTATTTGACAGAGAGAGACACAGCAAGAGAGGGAACACAAGCAGGGGGAATGGGAGAGGGAGAAGTAGGCTTCCTGCGGAGCGGGGAGCCCGATGCGGGGCTCGATCCCAGGACCCTGGGATCATGATCTGACCTGAAGGCAGATGCTTAACCGACTGAGCCACCCAGGCACCCCTGTACCACATCTTCTTTATCCATTCATTTGTTGATGGACATCTGGACTGTTTCCATAGTTTGGCTATTATGGACATTGCTGCCATAAACATTGGGGTGAGGTCCCCCTCTGAATCACTACATTTGTATCTTTGGGGTAGATACCCAGTAGTGCAATTGCTGGGTCGTAGGGTAGCTCTATTTTCAACTTTTTGAGGAACCTCCATACTGTTTTCCAGAGTGGCTGCACGAGCTTGCATTCCCACTAACGGTGTAGGAGGGTTCCCCTTGCTCCGCATCCCCGCCAACATCTGTCATTTCCTGACTTGTTAATTTTAGTCATTCTGACCAATGTGAGGTGGTATCTCATTGTGGTTTTGATTTGTATTTTCCCTGATGCTGAGTGATGTTGAGCATTTTTTCGTGTCTGTTGGCCATTTGTAGGTCTTCTTTTTTCCTCCAGACTTCTTATAGGAGATTACAAATGTTCTTTATTGTTCAAGCCATTTTGAATTGGGTTTTCTTTTTTTTTTTTTTTTTTTTAAAGATTTTATTTATTTATTTGCGAGAGAGAACGAGAGACAGAGAGCACGAGAGGGAGGAGGGTCAGAGGGAGAAGCAGACCCCCCGCGGAGCAGGGAGCCCGATGCGGGACTCGATCCCGGGACTCCAGGATCATGACCTGAGCCGAAGGCAGTCGCTTAACCGACTGAGCCACCCAGGCGCCCGAATTGGGTTTTCTGTTACATGTGGCCGAAGACGTCCTAATAGATACAGAATATCATAAAATCAGGACTAGGATTCTCTGGCAGTCAGAATGCTTTTCCTTTGTGCAGCTTCCCCAAGTCAGAGTAAATCACATTTTCCTCTCCCAAGGAAACACTGTTGCTTTGACAGCAAAAAGTAGACAGGATTCCCAGTGTGAGGCTGGGAGTTTGTGGGGCTATGGCTGCACACTGCTCCGATCTCCCTTCAAGGAAGAACTCACCATGTGGCTGCCCTTTTCAGCCAAACCCGTGCTCTTCATAGGCACCCCATGCTAAGCATGGTGGGGTTGCCTGAGCATGGTGGGAGTGCTGGGGCCTGGCCATTTCTGCCTGTGAAGGACTCCTCTTAACCAGCAGTCTTTCCTCCAGACCCTTTCCTTGCCCAATCTGGCTTCTCCCCTCTTTTATCTTTCCCAGGTGTTACCGCCCCCTACCCCAGTCAGCTTGCATGCCTCACTGTGTCTCAGTACTCACT
This sequence comes from Neomonachus schauinslandi, assembly GCF_002201575.2. Lineage (NCBI taxonomy): Eukaryota > Metazoa > Chordata > Mammalia > Carnivora > Phocidae > Neomonachus > Neomonachus schauinslandi. Next base: position 127,637,668 of record NC_058408.1, on the reverse strand, counting down.
TCCGGGAGGACCCAGTTGACAGAGTTGAACATAGTAATGACTCCTTTTGAAGGATTTGTGCAGCCTGGTCTGCAAATAGTAGGCCTGCTTGTTCCTTGTTGTCATTCTCTATTCTTTTTTTTTTTTTTTTTTAAGATTTATTTATTAGAGAGAGTGAGAAAGAGAGAGTGTGTTTGTGGGAGGAGAGGCAGAGGGAGCGAATCTCAAGCTGACTCCCTGCTGAGGGTGAGCCTGATGCAGAGCTCTATCCCATGATCCTGAGATCATGACCTAGGCTGAAACCAAGAGCCAGATGCTCAACTGACTGCGCCGCCTAGGCACCCATGTATCATTCTAAACATATTCCTAGTACCTTGAATAACTGATCAGCAGACATTCAGTAACTGAGCAAATGTTAAGTGCTATTCATGCTAGCACTCCTGGAGGCCTTGCATTCCTTATCTCGTTTAATCCTCAAGGAAGTCCTATGAGATGGGCATAAGTAGCCTTATTTACCAGATTGAGTAAAACTGAGTCTTGAAATGTTAGGTGATATATTCCAAGGTCACATCATCAGAAAGTGACAGATCTCATTTTATTCAGATCTCGCTGTCGCCCTCTCAGAGAGCCCTGCTTTCCTGTCTAAAACACCTCCCCTACCTTCATTGTTCTCCACTCCTCTGCCCACTGTACCACTCTTGACACTATCTGTTTATGTGTTTATTGTCTGTCTCTCTCTCCGAAAGGGAAACTTTCCAGGGCAGTGGTCCTGACTTACTTAGTGCTGTATCCTCAGAACCTAGAACAGTGTCTGGCACTGAGCAGTGCTGAACTAGTCACTGAATGGATGCATAAAGGAAACCAAGCTCATCTTTAGGTCATGTTTATATTCATTGTTTTAAATAATAATACACCCTATTATTTGAATAATACTACAGTTTACCAAGTGTTTCCACTGTGTTCTCCTTTGGTCCTTGCAGAAGTCTTTGAGGAAGGACTGACACCGTTGCTCCTTCTGGAGGGTCTTCTCACACTAGCTGGTCTTTCTGCCTCCACTTCTTTGCCTACATCACTCTATGCTTCCTTTGTCACTTCCTTAAGGAGGCTGGCCGTGGTCTTACAGCCCAGGTTAAGAACCCGTGTTACATGCTCTTGGGGCGCCTGGGTGGCTCAGTCGTTAAGCGTCTGCCTTCGGCTCAGGTCATGATCCCAGGGTCCTGGGATCGAGCCCCGCATCAGGCACCCTGCTCCGTGGGGAGCCTGCTTCTCCCTCTCCCACTCCCCCTGCTTGTGTTCCCTCTCTTGCTGTGCGTCTCTCTCTGTCTAATAAGTAAAATCTTAAAAAAAAAAAAAAAAAGAACCTGTGTTACATGCTCTCTTCATATCTTATAAGTCTCTTGCAGGCCTTATCACAATGGTAGTTAAAGAATTATGTAATTATTGTATGACTGGATCCCCTACTAGCCAAGGCTCCATGAAGACAGGCCCTTGCTGTGCCTGTATAGGTCATAAACCTTTGTGCCTGACACACCGTGGTGCTCATCATATACGTATATGTATATGAATATGCATGTATACTTATTCACGTATATGTCTAAAAGGAATTATTTCCACTCAGTAGATGGGGAAGACAAAACCCTGTGTTCTAGGTTGTGGACTGGAAAACATTTTTGTTTGTTACTCATGTAAGAAATTTATTGTCCATCATGACCCCAGGAAACACACATCCACACACACATACAATAGAGCTTATAGTTATTATGGACTAAGCACTGATATTTTTGTATTCTTTTCAACTTGACTTCATAAAAAAATGTGTCGTTCCTATTTATTTCATTGATTTCATGACCAGCTGATGTCTGAACAACCTTGGCCTAAGTGATTTGCTCAAGGTCATCTGATTAGTATAGTGGTGGGATCAGAAAAATAATTCAGTATTCTCATACCTACTATACTCTGGTGGATTTCTTGCCCTAAGGCAAAACTATCACACAGTCTTGTGTCAGTTTTGATAACCAAAGAACCAGTTTATTCTTCTGCTTTTCAGCCATAATTAAAGCAATGCCATCTCACCACCTGTAGGCATTTCAGTTTGGTTAGTCCAGATACCTTGGCTCTCTGCAATGCAGCCTTCCAGAAGGTTCCTTCTAGAAACTCTAAAGGGAAAGACTTAGCCTTAATGGGTGCACACCTATACTTGATGGAATTCTCATCTGAATTACACCAAACATTAACATATGGGCAAAGGCACATGGCATATTAAATGATTTACTGGGGTCAAAGATCAAGTCAATGGCAGGCCTACAGTTAGCCTGCCACACATCCTCAGAGTCTGCTGGCTGACACAAGGAAGCCTGGGCTAGGCAGCGTGGTCGGCCTGGACCTGGTCAGCCGTCAGCCAGTTAATCTACAACGGCACCTTCTTTTCCTACCAGAGGGAGGTTTGCCTTGAACTCCTGGGAGACCTGCCTTCTTGGAATCTAGATTTTTCTGCTTCGGAGTCTAGTTTGGCTGGTGTTGGGTGCAGAAGCTAGAGAAAGCTGAAAGTTGTTTATTTGTTCTTTTATTCCTGGATTTATAATTTGACCTAATATACTGTATGTCTGTACATGTGTTGATCTCAAAAAAATGTTTGAGCTTGCCTGCTTCTCAGGCCATGTTGGCAGGCAGCTGCTAAAGCCATCAGCGATGTTTGCTTCCAGTTACAAAAGAAAACATTCTCTATTTGGGGCTATGTTGTTGTTTTTTTTCCTTTCCTGATTTAAAAGGGGAAATAATGGTTCCCAGTAGAGATGTGGGGCTGCCCCATCCCCTTCTAGAGCTAAGAATGACTAAGAACCTTTTTCGGCACACCTGGTTCAGCGTCTTTCTAATATTCATGCTCTTTTTCTCTCCCCATGGAAGAATTCTTAGGGGATTTGGTTTGGAATTGTTTGAGCAATTGGGCAGGTTTCTTGCCCTTCCCTGGGGATAGAGTTTATGGCTCAACATCTCCCTCAAATTCTGGTGTGTTGTTAGCTAAGAAAGAGTCAGGTTATGTCCCATTCGCAGGTGCACTGCTGACACAGCTGCTGATGGGACCAAGAAAACACGAGTCATTCTAGCCTCTGCCCAGAACCTTTGAAAGAATGCACAAGCCCTGACCTTGCTTTGGAGAGACCATCTGGGGAAAACTTCATTTCCCCAAAATATATATGAAATTGAGAGTTGCTCTGGATGGGAAGTAGGGAAAGCCATATGGCAAATGTGGGGTTTGCATATGCAAATATCTGTTTCGGAGAAAACGATTTAATGTGGTAAGTACACTCTTGAAAGACTGACCTGTACCCTGGGGAAGAACATGGGAGGAGTTGGAGGTAAAGAGGAGCGAAGAACAGAGAAACCAGACAATAGCTGGGAAACAGGACACAGGCAGCATGATTTGCTGGAGGTTGGAGATGCCTTTGGAATCGGCAGACCAAAGCTCAGTAACCAGCTGGAAGCAGGAGAGGCGGGAAGGGTTGAAAACGAGGAATGGAAACCTCCAGGGAAAGTGTGGCTGCCTAAATAAAAGAGGCTTGGAGGAAAAAAAAAAGGACTCAAGAAACCGTGCCTCAGAGGAATCCAGCGATGGTTAGAATTGCAGGACAGCTTGGACTGTAAGCTGAAGATGCTGTCTGGGCCACTACACGGAAGATCTCAAGAACCCCAGGATTTCTGACGAAAGGACGTAGTCAAGTTGAAATTGCTAATCACCTGAATGCGTGACTCTAAGAAACAAGACTTTTAAATGGTATCTTTTTCAAAATTTCAGATTCCAGTTGTTTATTGCTGGCATATAGGCAAGTGATTGACCTTCATATCCTGACCTTTTTTTTTTTAAAGATTTTATTTATTTATTTGAAAGAGAGAGAGCACAAGCAGGGGGAGTGGGAGAGGGAGAAGCAGGCTTCCCACTGAGCAGGGAGCCCGATGCGGGGCTCGATCCCAGGACCCTGAGATCATGACCTGAGCTGAAGGCAGACGCTTAACCGACTGAGCCACCCAGGTGCCCCATATCCTGACCTTCTAACCCAGACTCTCTTCCCATTTATCTAGGCCTTTTATGTCTTTCATTGGTATTGTTTAGTTTTCTAGATGTAGATCCTGTTCATGTTTAGTTAGATTATACCTGGTATTTGTTTTTTTTGGATGCTATTATAAATGGTTTTTAAAATTTCAACTCTGAATTGCTCACTGCCGGTCTTCAGGAGGGCACAAGAAACTAGAATTTATCTTCTTACTGCCATTTTGAGCTTGTTCCCAAAGACACTCTGAGTGAGAGGAAGCTGGGGCATGATGGGTCAATAATCACAGCTGTCTCTGCCCCACCTTTCCCCCCTTCCTCACTCTGTAAATATTTGTTTATTTCATTTGGCTGAGTTGATGTTAGGCTAAAGAGCAACTAGGGAGGGGAAGAGGTGCTGTTGAGGAATAAGGGACAATGTCTAAGTCTCAAGGTTAAGATCTTTGGAGGAGCAGTGTTTGAACTCAGTGTTTGAGACAGAATGGTGGTTGTGGGAAAACTAGCGGTTACAGCTGCATGAGAGAGGGCTTCACCAAGTGATGTGGGTAAAGATGAAGGCATATTGTGCCTGGGGTTCCATGTGAGTGTGCCAAAATAGCATTTAAGTTGAGATATAACTCCTGCTTTTGGCCCAGAGTAATTAGAGCATAAGCAAGCCATTGCTGTGCTCATGGTTATGCTAATGTTTGTCTCAGAAATCAACAAGATAGAGAACAGGACTAGTTCCTGTACAACTTGGGGCTTGTTATGGATTCTAGCCTTGTTGGTTGTGAGAAAGTGGGGCTTGCGGTGGAAACTGGGTTGAGAAAAATGTGAGAAGACTCTTTACCCCACCTTTTTATCCCCCAGGGCCTAGCAAGTAGTTCTCAATAATGTATATTGTATATTGAACAAATATGGAGGCAGCTCAGCAAAGTTGACTTTAGTGCCCAAGTGTCCAAGGTGGGGCAAGGAAGAAATGAGTTTAAGCAACTATTACCTGGGGTAACAGCTAAGTCAAGATTTATGTGGCTTCCAGGGGTTTTTTTGTTTTGTTTTTTACTGGGACAACAGGTAGACCAACACCCTAGACAGACAAGCTGTTGCTTACTCAGTGACCGAGGTAGCTGAGAAACATGGCTCTGCTTTGGGTTGCCTGCGAACCATCTGTGGTTTCATATCTTCCCTAAATCTGAAGAATGTCTGCTGAACTGTCAGCAGATGAGATATGTAGCTGAGGAGGCTGCTGGGGTGCTAGAGGACCATGTAGTGCTAGCACCTCTTAGCATCTGTTCTAATCAGGATCACTTATGAGTCCCTAGAGCTGTGGTTAAAGAGTTGTGCCCTTTGCTGGAGGGACCCTAATTCATGGAGGGTGGCTGCAGGGGAAGAACCCCCAGGAGCCAGAGCCAAGGCCTTGGAGCAGAAGCCCCTGAGTCTTGAGGGGTGTGGGTAGAAAATCACCAAAGAAGGTCAGGAGTATAGTGGGGGAACCATTTCTAAGAGGGCTGCTTCGGGTTGCAATTAATTAAGATATAGTGGAAAAGATACTTTTACCTTTCCACTGTAAGCCCAGCTTTCATTCTGGGTCGCAAGGAAATAATTTACACAAGGTTCTCACCTGGAACATTTCCTTGAGCACTTGCATATCATGTATGTTTCTTTCATGCCTCTGCAACGTTTAGCTGAGCACTTGCATATCATGTATGTTTCTTTCATGCCTCTGGAAACACTAAAGAAGTGTAAGAACACCACCATCTTTTTCTTAGGCAAGGACCTAAAATTTAATGATAATATTACTTCACAGAGGGACCAATGTTCATTAACAGTCAAATATGGAGAGAGGTTTTATTATGTGAGGCCAAGAGCATGAGCTTTGCAAGCAGTAGATCTGAGTTCAGTTTTCAGTTTTGCCATACCCTAGCTTTGTGGCCTTGGACAAATCACTCAAGCTTTCTGAGTCCGTAAGAAATAGGGGTAGTAATAACAATATCCATTCCGTTGACTTTACAGGCTACTGCTGTAAGCAAGGAAGTGCTATACATTAATTATGATTTGTATTGGGGCAAAATTGGAATCGGAGGTGCTATACATTAATGATTTTTATTGGAGCAAAATTGGAATCCGTGCTCCCTGAAAATTATGCCAGGAGAGAGTCTATTTAGAAGGACTGATACGGGCCTACTGATACAGCAGGTCATGAAGGGCAGGGTAACTGAAAAGGGTCAGTCAACAAATATTTATTTACCGTGTACTATATGTAAAATGTTCTTGATACAGAGGGAGAAAAGTGGGGTGGAGGAAAGAGGTAGGTAGTAGGTAGTAGGCATGGTTTCTGTCCTTTGGAGAACAAAGACATGGTGAAAGTATGGCCAATACCAGGTAGTCTAGACAATTGCCAAATGAATAGTCTAGTCGGGGAGTACTAGGAATTTTCATGGGTGGGCTTTCAAGGGGGCCAAAACATGAGTTTGTTTTGATGACTAGGTGGGATTCCGATGAGAAAGGACTTTTCCAGAAAGAACAGGTGGGACCAAAGGCTGAGAGTCCAGGAAAAACAAGACATTCATGTCACTCCTCATTGTATTAACTTCTTTTACATGCTGTTGTCCAGTATAACATGTACGTGATAATCCCGCAAATTAGGCTTTGTCATCCCTGTTTTACAGATGAGGACACTGAGGCTCATCGAGATTAAATATTTTGCCCAAGGTCATCTACTAAAGAAATGGCAGAAGCAGGGTTCAAAATCAGGTTGTTGAAGTCTAAGTCCAAAAGTCTTTCCACAGTATGTGCTGCTTGCTGGGGATATAGTAAATAGGTCAGTTTGCATGGAATGGAAGGTTTCATGCTGGAGCAATAAGGATGGAGAGAGGTCCTGGGAAACCAGGCTCTTGAGTGCTAGGCAAAGGGGTTCATTTTGACTACAAAGCCGATGGGTGGCAGAGGTCTCTGAGTAGCAGAGTGATAGAACTAAAGTTTGTCCAGGATTTCCAAGTCCAAGGCTATGTGGGGGCATAGGCTGTACCAACTACTACTTGGACAGAAAGGAGGAAGAAAGCTCCCTCCTTTATTCCTGGATGATTCCTCCTCTTGAATTTACCTTCTCTGTTGTTTTATTCCTGGGTTTTCTTAAATACTTATGCAATTTCCACCTCAGAGAGAGCATCATATCACAGTAAGGGGCAGAGTGAAAGAGATTCAGATTGGTCCTGGATCCACTAGTGAGCTCCAGTGATGAAAATGCTCATAACACCCGAGTATTCCTGAACCAAGCCTTCCAAGTAAGAGGCTTCTACTACATTCTTTTCCTAAGCTGAAGGTTTCCACATAGGTCAATGGTGAAAGGCGAATTGCTGGAGGGCTAACAGACAATACCCACTCTTTACATTGTGTGAGCGAATTTCTCAACTGATTAAGTGGTAGTTTGCTTGGGGTCTTTAAGTGTGTAGCCTCCAATCCCTCTTTTTAATTGAATTTTAAATTGGATGTTGATCTTCAAAGCTTAAAAAATGTACATGCTCTATGACCCAGCAATATCACTGTTAAGAATTTATAAGCAAATTTAAAGCAAAGTCAAGAATGCGAATATGGAGTACTCTTTATAATGCCAAAAAATTGGAAACACTTAAGTTTCTAGTAATAGGGAATTGGTTGAGTAAATTATGGTACATCTTAGTGGGATGCTATTCAGGCATTAAAATGATATTGTTGAAGAATATTTAATGGCATAGAAAAATATCAAGGTTATATTAAGTTACAGTTGAGGCTAATTTTTAATTTTTAAAAAGTATAGATCTCTTCACACTTATTAGGATGACTGTTATTAAAAACAACAACAACAGCAAAACAACCCAGGGGCACTTGGGTGGCTCATTTGGTTGGGCATCTGCCTTCGGTTCAGGTCATGATCCTAGAGGGGTGCCTCCCTGCTCAGCAGGGAGCCTGCTTCTCTCTCTCCCTCTCCCTCTGCCCCTTCACCCTGCCCCCGCTTGTGCTCTCTCTCAAATAAATAAAGTCTTAAAAAAAAGAAAAAAAACCCAGAAAACAAGTTGTTGGTGTGGATGTGGAGGAATTAGAACCCTTGTGCATTGCTGGTGGGAATGCAAACTGGTACAGCCAAGTGTGGAAAACAGTATGGAGGCTTCTCCAAAAATTAAACATAGAATTACCATTTAATCCAGCAATTCCACTTCTGGGTATATACACAGACGAACTGAAAGTGGAGATTCAAACAGCTATTTGTACACCAGTGTTCATAGCTGCATTATTTGTAATAGCCAAAAGGTGGAAATAAACCAAGTGTCTATTGGTAGATGAATGAATAAACAAAACGTGCTGTATACATATAGTGGAAATTATTCGGCCTTTAAAAGAAATGAAATTCTGACCTATACTACAACATGGATGAGTGAAATAAACCAGATACAAAAGGACAAATAACTGTATGATTCCACTTACGTGAGGTACCTGCGTAGTCAAACACACAGTGACAGAAAGTAGAACAGTGGTTGCTAGAGGCTGGGGAGGGGGAAATGGGGAGCTATTGTTTGTTGGGTACAGAGTTCCAGTTTGGGAAGATGAAAAAGTTCTCCAGATGGATGGTGGTGATGATTGCACAACAATTTGAGTGTAGTTAATGGCACTCAACTGTACACTTAAAAATGGTTAAAATGGTAAATAATAAATAATAAAACAATAAAATAATTTTTAGAAAAGTATATATACAAAAGACTATATGGAAGGCTGGGTAGCAGATTATAGGTGATTTTATTTATTTTTACTTACCTTCAGTTTGGCTTTAAAAATCATTAAGTTTTTAAAAATTATTTTTAATTATATGAGAATTACATATATACATCCTCCTTGTAAAAGAGTAAAACATTACAGATAAGATTAAAATCCCCTTAGATCACCTCCCTCGAGCCCATACATACGTGTACCTGACATATATATAGGGTTGTTTTATACGTGTCATTTTCGTAGTATAATTTGTCAACTTTTTTTCACTCAACACCATTTCTTAGATATGTTTCCATGTCACTCTTTTCCAGTTTCACTCTTTCAAATGATTACATATTATTCCATAGATGGACATGTTTATTTAGCTAGTTGCCCATTGATAGACATTTAGGTTGTTTAATTGTAGTTTTTGGTATTATAAACAATGTTGGGTGTACACAATTTATGTTTTTTAAGTTGATTCTGATAAAGTGTGTTACACTTATAAAGAGCAAGTATTTTAGGGGTGTCTGGGTGGCGCAGTAGGTTAAGCATTGGACTGTTGATTTTGGCTCAGGTCATGATCTTGGGGTTGTGAGATCAAGTCCCACGTCGGGCTCCCTGCTGAGCGGGGAGTCTGCCTGAGATGCTCTCTGTCTCCCTCCCTCTGCCCCCTTCCCCTCATTTGCGCACATGCTCTCTCTCTTTCTCTCAAGTAAATAAATCTTTATAAAGAGCAAGTATTTTAAAATAGTAAAATATCTATTGTTTTAATTTGAGCTGGAATGAAGGCTGTGACTTTATTATTTTTATTTTTTTATTTTATATTTTATTTTTTTAAAAGATTTTATTTATTTATTTGACACAGAGAGACATAGCGAGAGAGGGAACACAAGCAGGGGGACTGGTAGAGGGAGAAGCAGGCTTCCCGCTGAGCAGGGAGCCCGTTGCAGGGCTCGATCCCAGGACTCATGACCTGAGCTGAAGGCAGACGCTTTACAACTGAGCCACCCAGGCGCCCCTGAAGGCAGTGACTTTAATTCAGTGTGTGCACCCATATTTCTAGAGACCAGGGTGGCCCAAGATGCACATATAGCCTTTCCTTGTCGATGTGTTAGGAAACTTGGCCTCCTTTTTTTTTTCCTCACAGAATTCAGAATATTATAAATCCATCAACTCCCCAAGTTTCAGGATCCATATGAAAACCATAAAGACCAGTGACTGCTACAGATAGGCATTGAATCCCATTCCTTCTAAAACCTCAAATCAGAGGAACTGAGTCCCGGGGAGAGACTTCTCAGCCTACAGAGGGGAGGCAGTAACGTGAGATACAGACACCCGTGCGGCACATCAGAATTCTCCAGTGGAGCTGAGATCATTTGATTCCTTGGATATGCAACCACATTAGCTCCTGTCACCACTGGATCTTCAACTCCCACCCTTATACTTGGGATGCTGGAGACGATGGAATTAATGAGGAAATCAGCAAATTCCTGGCACCTTCTGCTTAGTACCATGTCATCTTTAACGAAGGTGCAACTGAGTGTAAAATAAGTAAAGTTCTTGCATTTGCTAAAATGAATTACAACACAAAGCCTCTCCAGTTAAAAAAAAAAGAAGAAAAAAAAGGAAAAGAAAGAAACTCCCCTCCCTCTAGCCTCCCCTCAAGCCTCTAATCTCATCTGTGAAAAAGAACTGTACTTTACTGTCCACAAAACAGTCTATTTTCAAAGTGAGAGGAGAATTGCTGCGTGAGGAGAGCCATCAGTGACTGGGGTTCATGAATTCCTGCTTGTTTATAGAAAGCAGTGACTAAGGATAGACACTTTGAAACCACCTGTGAAAGAATTAAAGACCAAGGGGGGCGAAACCTCCATCACAAACAGAATCTCACTGATCAAGTGTGAAAGAAAGGGAAGAAAGAAAAAGCCAAGTAGATCTTTGCAGGCAACCACTAGATGGACATAGAATTCAAAAACATTCTTTAGTGAGATCAAGGATGGCAGGCTTTGAAGCCTGGAGGGCTGGCGAGTCTCAGAACCGGCCTGGCCGTGGCAATCCCCACACTGACGCGCCCACAGTCTTGCACTTGCTGGAGTAAAGCATTTAAATTGGAACAATGTCAAATTTCACAGCTATCTTATGTCCAGTGACCTTACGGGACCCCGGGGGAAAGACAGATAAAAAATGATTGGTCTCAACACGTTCCTGAAAGCGAAGAAGTCACACAGGCAACCTCGAGAAATAACTTTTTCAAAATGCAAACACCCACAAATTCTTGCTTTGCTGGACGGCAAGCAAATTGTGCTTATTTATTTATTTGTTTATTTATTCTTTTTCCTGAGGACTCCTATTCCTTATAGAACACATGCAAAGATCAAGTTCCATCACAATGGCACATAAATTTGTGAGGATAATGTTATTGTGGGAAAAGAGGAGGTAACAACTCTTCTGAATTATTTAATGAATTTGAAACAAGTTTTATTGTTGTTACAAAGAAAGTGAGACATAAGTTCTGTCTGACAGAAAAACCCTCCGTATGTTATGTGAAAGGATAATTTGAGGACAAAGATGAGATCTCTAACCTCTGCTGTGTTTTTAGATAAGAATTTCAATGACCCTTCACATCCCCTAACTATGCCTAAGTGAATCATCTTAGCTTAATGTTTTTTTTTTTCTTTTAAAGGAAATAGATGTTACAGATGTAGCTAAAATTTCCTTTCACCACTACCCTCAATCTCATTTCCCACCTTCCTTCCCAGAGGCGGCCATTACCATGAGTTTAAGATGTATAGTTCTGTTCTCTTTTTTGTACTTTTACATACATATATATGTTCCCTCAAGAGTTAAGATACTGTTTTTTGTGTTAATTTTTTTCATAAATGGCATCATACTGTATATATTGCTTCAAATTTATTTATTTTGCTATTACATTCAGCTTTATGCTTTCCCACCTAGCCAGATAAATGTTTCATTCCTTTCGGGGATTTAATGTTTTAAAGGAAGAAAGCAAGGAGGAAGAAAAGTTTATTCACACCAGAACAGTTACATGTACCTATATGTTTCTGCCTGTCTCAATTTAGGAGACTAACGTCAGGAGGACTTCTTGGAGGAAGGGCAACCTAAATTCAGTTTTTAAAAGAGTTGAAAAAATGCTAAGTGACAAAGAATGTCATAGGGCATTTTAGAGATACCCTTTAAAATAATGTCCTAAACTAGTAATTGTGAGGTTTGCTATATGGTCTTTCCTTCACTATTTGGAATATAGGTTCTATGTTTTTTTGTTTGTTTGTTTTTTACATTTGGCTAGATGAAGGTTTCACTGGGAAAGATGTTTAAAAAGGGATGCTATACTAATCAAGTAGGGATTTACTAAAACCAGACCACTCCAGAAATTCTACAAAACACTATCATTTAAATCCAACAGGTGGACACACATACCAATTACAAATGAAAGAATCTTTGATTAATGGGAGTCGTTGGTGTGTGCTGAATAAAATCCATTCAAAATCCAAAATGTATTTGTAGTGTGAGGTGAAGATACGGAGGTCACAAGTGAGTGCTGCTTATATTAGTAGCTTTAATTTTACCCTGTTGGAGCCCCTGTGTACAAAACTTGAGAAAGCAAGACCTTGATTTGCTCAGGTTTCCCTGAGGAGGGGCCGCAGAATCCTTGAAGCATGATTTGAAAAAGATGGATAAGATATTCCACCCAAAATTCAACATCACCTTTAATCTTGCCCTCTCCTCCTCTAATCCCTAGGTAATGTTTTGTGCTTCTTTTGCAGGAAAGCAATTTTGTTAATCACTTTAGCACCAATTCTTGCATCCCTGGCAATACTCAGAACTGCCTCCATCCAAGTCTTTGATGTGGGAAAGAAACACACACACTCTTTCACATGTAATCTGAAAACAATTCACCTCTTGCCAATGAATGCACAGCACTCCACTTTAATAGAGAGCAAGTTTCTGTGGAGGTTTCTAATCCTTTCTGCCAAAGAAGAGAAGAGAGAGAATCACTCAGGTAGCCCAACCTCATTCAGGAGTTAAAATCACTTGGAATGTTTTGTGGTGGGTTGGGAGCTTTTTAAAAAATATTACTTGCTGAAGATTACTGCTCTCAGGGGAAATCAAAACAACTCAAGATTAAAAAAAATTAATAAATAATAAAAAAAATAAAAATAAAAGATTCCCCATCCCCAACTCAAACAGGATATTCTTCTCAACTCAGATAACTCTTGATCTAAGTGTATTACAAGAAACCTGCTTTAATCCCTCAAAGCAATGGTGTTATAGATAAGTAGCAGTAACTCAGGTGGCTTAAATTCCAGAAATATACAAAAGATTTGGTTGGAAACAAAACTAAAGAAGAAAGGAAGCTCAATCTGCATTGCTGTGACTTGAAGAGGTAAATTTAGGGCAGTAAAAATGCAAAGAATGACCCCTAAAAAAGAAATAGCCATAAAGTTCAGAATTGTCTTAATGGTCTTATCGGCTGCTTACAGCGTGTGTCTGAATGTGTGTGTGCTTTTAGGTGTGTTTGTGTAAGTGTTTGAAGACAGTGAAATTGTTTTACTGATTTCAGGATCTGCTGGAGTTCATTTGAAAACTTATTTATACATTTTACTGTGATGCTACAACATTCTGAAGCTATTTCACAAAAGATTTTCTTCCTCCTTTTATAATTTGTAGTTGAGTTCCAGTATTTTCTTCCTGCTCGGTCCTTTTTCCTAACATATCACTGCTGACTTAAAATGCAATGAGATGGACTTGATGCTTTTTCCTTCTGTGAATAATCACCATATTTTCACAGTCTGGGTATTCATTTTGATCTACTTTCTGACATCCCAGTTAACAGATTGCAAAATCCCCCTCCCCCTTGTCAACTGTAGCTCTCTGTAACAAAATAATGGCAATTTATTTCATTATAGCCTCTTCCGTTTACCCAAAACGTGCTTGAAAATGCCCTTTCACTTTTTAAAGTGTGCCCCCTTTTGAGAGGTAAAGCTTGTGATATGCTAGGTGATACATATAAATAGTTAATAGTTAAAAATTCAGAAGGTGTAAAATAGCATGCTACCCAGGTCCCCTCCTTAGAAGCAAACATTGGTACTAGATTTTTGTGTAACTCTCCAGAGATTTTTGGCATACAAAAGCCAAAGCACACAAATGTAGTTTTCCCTGCAAATGGCAATATATTCTACACACTCTTCTGTATCTTGCTTTTTTCACTCAGTGTATATTAGAGATCGTTCTCTAACAATACGTATGATCTTCCTCATTCTTTTTCTTTTAAATTTTAAATCGATCTTCCTCATTCTTTTTCACAGTTGCTTAGTATCCTATTCTACAGATGTTCCATGATTTATTTAAACAGTTTGGAATACATTTGTTCCAAATGCTTCTATTCTCTGTCAGTGGCTTGTTTCTTCACAGGTGGTATCTGTAACTCTGTCCCTGGTACTGTAAATAAGTGACTGAGTTGAAACTTGGAGGGCTCTTGAACAAATTTTCAAATTTATTTTCTAAACATTTAAAAACTTAAAAAAAATACCCAAAGGGGTATGGGTATGGGTTTTCATACCCCAAAGGGGTATGGGTATATAGTTTTCAAAAAAAAAATAGCGTTATGGAAGTTGTGTGACGCCAAGACTTTGAATGATTTTTTGAATTATTTCCTCTCAGTATCATCATGGATCCCACCAGGATTGTGTCATGACCTAACTGCTTAAACATTTAAAATTCCATTTTTCATGGATTTTCCTATATGTGTTAACATAAGATTCTGTATTGAGAATTTCCTTCCAATAGCTGATATGAACTTTGATTCTCTTAACCTATGAAATATTATTAAATGTTGCTTCATACACCTTTAATTAAAAACCAGTTCGACATGCTATCTCATACATGACTAAGGACTCAAATCAGAGAAATCGGAACTTCTAGTTGACCTCAACTCTTTTGGGAGAGCGAGACAAGCTGTGGGGCCTGCCCATTGTGATTCCTCTCCTATTATTGAGTGGTCTAAGTGATGAAGATCTTGGGAGGTTATAGATTAGATCCCCTGAAGCAGGAAGAGGTCCAGGCTAGCCCCTGGGTTGTGCCACACATCCGCCAAGATTGGTCATGCTTAAAGCATGCATGAGGACCTGGGCAAAAATTTCTCTCATGGTTGCTTCACAGCACTTGGAAGCCCACACCCTTGCCAAGTGAGGATTTGAACTCTTAACTCAGCCTGACCAGGGCTAATATCTATGTGATTATTGTTTGGTTCTACTGTCAGACCAAGTTCAGTTTCAGCTTTTTAATGTGTTTGTTTTGGCTCCTGATTTATGAGCTTCTATTGCAGATAGAAGTTTAGCTTTTCTTTGCTCACTCTTTTACTGAGAGACTCTTCTGGCAGAAAGCCTGTCATCTGTTGTAAAGGAGAGCTGGTGTTGACTTGAAGCAACAGAGTTGGTGGTCCAGTAGCCATTGTCCTGTGTTAGGAGCAGGTGGTCTCACTAAGCTCCATGTGTTTGGAAACTTCTCTGACCAGTGCTTGCACTGCTAAAGGAAGAAGAGCTCAAGCTGTACTCCTTGTTTTCCAGGTCAATATACTGAACCTGGAAAAATCCCCAGGGGCTAGCTTGGACCTCTTCCTGCTTTTCTCTCCATGGTGGATTTTAAATATTGGGGATTTTCCTCATTCATCTCTGCATTTGTGTTCGAAACAGCTGCTATAGAAAAGAGAATAGGCACATTATATAGAATATATAATTTTTAAGGAGCAGTGACACAGGATCTCAAAGGATAACAGTGCAGTTTTAGTACAAAGGCCATAACTGCTCTTGATGTAGTATATGAGAGTGTGTGTATATATCCATTTTTTTTACCAAAGTAAAAACCAAAAAAATTAAATAAGACTTATACTTATTCCATTTACATCCAAACTTTTGTTCATGTTTAACAATTGAACACAACCCACCATCTATTCAAAATAATGTAATTGAAACTCCAGAAGAGTTGCTTTTTGTGTTTCTCTCTCTCTCTCTTTTTAAGAGAGGGAGAGTAGGGGAGAGGGGTAGAGGGAGAGGAAGAGAGAGAATCTTAAGCAGACTCCAAGCAGGATACAGGACTCAATCTCATAACCCTGAGATCATGACCTGAGCCGAAATCAAGAGTTGGACACTTAACCGACTGAGCCACCCAGGTGCCCCTGTATTTTTCTCATTTTTAACAGACTCTAAACCTAGGACAAGATAAATTATATCCTGCGGTTTCATTCAGTGTAATGAATGTCTCAGATGAAAAAAATTAGTTGAAGTTAGGCATTCTTAAATAGTAATAATAATTATAGAATCAGATATAAGAATTTTATATTTGACCCAGCACTTTCTTCCAGAACTACTAAAGATACTTAATTTTTTCCCTAGAGCTTAATTATCACTCTTTTCTTGGAAGAGAACTCATAAGATCATATGTGCATGTATTCTATGTTTTTTTAAAAAAATATTTATTTATTTTAGAGAGAGAGAGGGAGCAGGGGATGGGCAGAGGGAGAGAGAATCCCAAGCAGACTCCCCGCTGAGTGCAGAGCCGCACGTGGGGCTCAATTTCACAACCCTGAGATCGCGACCTCAGCCAAAACCAGGAGTCGGTCCTTAACCGACTGCACCAGTTAGATGCCCTGCATGTATTCTATCTTAATGATGGCCTTATTTTTATTTGTCTATGTATGTTTGTATGGATATTTGTTTATAAGTGTATATTTATTTATTTAAAGAAATCCCCAGTTGATCATGAAAATTTTACAGGATTTTGTGGTTTCCTTCATCTTTAAGTTTTATATCTTCCATCATCTTGTGCCAAATGAGTCTTCCTACTGACAGAGATTAGAAAAATCACAAATTCTGATGCCACATGGCAACACAGGAATTTATCTTATCCTAATGCTGATTTTCTGTAAAAGTCATAAAATGCTAAAACTTTAAGAAAAAACTTTTATTCTGTAGAACAGATTTAGATTTACAGAAAAATTGTGATACCAGTATAGAGAGTTCCCATATACTCCCATTATCAACATCTTACAGTAGTATCATGCATTTGTAACGATTAATGGACCAATCAGAATTCCTCAGTTTTTACCTAACGTCCTTTTTCTTTTTTGCTCCAGCATAGCCCACTACATTTAGTTGTCATGTCTCCTTGGGTCTCATACTTCCCTTGTTTTTGATGATCTTGACATTTTTGAGGAGCACTAGTCAGGTAGTTTGTAGAATGTCTGCCAACTGGGGTTTGTCTGATTTTTTTTTTTCATTGGTAGACTGGGATTACAGGTTTTGGGGAGGAAGGCCACAGAGGTAAAGTACAATTTTCATCACAATATATCAAGGGTACCTACTATCAACATGACTTATCACTGTTGATGTTGGCCTTGATACCTGGCTGAAATAGTGTTTGTCAGCTTTCTCCACTGTAAAGTTACTCTCCCCCATCTTTCCATATTGTACTCTTTAGAAGGAATCACTATGTGCAGCCCTTACTTTAGGAGTGGGAGTGGGTGAGAGTTATGCTCTGCCTTAGTGAGGATGAAGTATAACACAAATTATTAGGAATTCTTCTGCATGGGTGATATGTAAAATGAACTTTAATATTAAAATGAACTAATACTAAAATATTAAAATGAACTAATTTAATTATTTCTGACATTTAGATATAAATACTTCTTAAGATTTTTCAAGAACTGATTATTTATGTAATACATGTTCACTGCAGAAGACTTAGAAAATGCAGAAAAGTGTAAAGCAACAGCAGAAAGAACTACCCATGATTCTACTTCTCATTAAGTATCCATTTCTAGCATTTGGTCATATTTCCTTCTGGGTTTTTTTTTTTTCTGCATAAAGTAACTATTTTTAAACAGTACTTTATTATTTATTTTTATTTAAATTCAATTTAGTTAACATATAGTGTATTATTAGTTTCAGGGGTAGAATTTAGTGATTCATCAGTTGCATATAACACCCCATGTTCATTACATCAAGTCCTCTCTTTAATGCCCATCACCCAATTACCTTAAAATTGTTTCATATGAAATAAAAATCTTTTATCTTTGAATATGACAAAGGCGGTGGAATCATAAAAAACAGAAGATCTTGGTGGTATGTCTAACATGATGAATATAAACTACCAACCTTATGATAGTTTCTGAAAACAAAACTTCAGACTCCGTCCTTCAACTTGTGAGATGCTCACATGTTTATAGATACAGTATTTACAGTGTTCACTGTTAGGCCCCTTATTTCTTCTCTTTTCTAATACTCTAATTTGTTCTTTATTTTACTAATACATGATACACATTTTAAATGGAATAAAGTTTAATGAAACTTAGGTGACTAGTTAAAAATTCTGGTAATAATCTAGGCTTCAGATCTCCCAACTTTCTTGTTGCATGGTGTGTTTGGACTCATGACAACTGTTTTTCTTTTTGAGAGACTTTATTGATCTTGTAAAAGTGATACATGCTTCTTATTTAAAAAAGTCAAGGAATACAGAAAAGTACAAAGTAAAATCCAAAAATTTATTACCTAGAAATAACCATTATTTTTTTAAAAAAATTTTATTTGAGGGGCGCCTCAGTTAAGTGTCCGACTCTTGATGTCAGCTCAGGTCTCGATCTCAGGATTGTGAGTTCAAGCCCTGTGTTGGGCTTCATGCTGAGCCTGGAGCTTACTTTAAAAAAAATTTTTTTTTCATTTGAGTATAGTTGACCACAATGTTATATTAATTTCAGGTGTACAACATACTGATTCAGCCTCTTTATATGTTATGCTATGCTTACACAAGAGTAGCTACCATCTGTCAGCATACAACGCTATTACAATATCATTGGCTTTATTCCCTATGCTGTGCCTTTTATTCCTGTGACCTTACTCATTCCATAACTGGAAGCCTGTGTCTCCCACTCTCCTTCAACCATTTTGCCCAACCCCCTACCCCTCCCCTTTGGCAACCACCAGCTTGTTCTCTGTATTTATAGGTCTGATTCTACTTTTTGTTTATTCATTTGTTTTGTTTTTTAGATTTCACATGAGTGAAATCATATGGTATTTGTCTTTCTCAGTCTGATTTATTTCACTTAGCATATTACCCTCTAGGGCCATCCATACTGTTGCAAGTGGCATAATGTTATCCTTTTTATGGCTACATAGTATTCCAGCATGTGTATGTGTGTGTGTGTGTTTGTATACATATACCACATCTTCCCTATCCATCCTGTATTGATAGACACTTAGGTTGTTTCCGTATTTTGGCTATTGTAAATAATGCTGCAATAATATAGCAGTACATATATCTTTTCAAATTAGTATTTTGTTTCCTTTGGGTTAAATACCCAGTAATGGAATTATTGGATCATATGGCATAGAAAGAACCATTATTAACATCGTTTCACAAAATCTCCCTTTGTATATTTACAAATAGGGATAAATTTACAAAAAAGGCTTATATAATATGTACCGTACATATATGGTTATTTATATATTTTTATTTATTTTTAAAAATTTTATTTTTTTACTTGAGAGAGAGCACAGAGGGTGAGTGAGAGGGAGAAGCAGACTCCCCGCTGAGCAGAGAGCATGACATGGGGCTCGGTCCCAGGACCCCAAGATCATGACCCAAGCCAAAGGCAGATGCCTAACCAGCTGAGCCAACCAGGCACCCCCATATATTGTCATTTAAATTTAACAGAGGGAGTTGAAGCTGAAGCAAATTATTAAACTTCAGTTAAATGTTCTTTTGCAAGATAGATTAGTTCCTACAAGTCCCTTTAAAGTTTTGCAAAAAGATTATGAATAGCGCTAAGAGGCTGGAGGTCTACATAGTTAACGCTTAAAAAGTATTGGAGATAAGAAAGGAGCTACTTTAACTGCTTAGAAGCAGCTTTTATTTAGATACCAGAACTGCTTGAGGTAAAGTATAATATTATTAAGTGTGTCTTTATCAGTTGCAGGGAATCTCAGAGGACCCTGAATTGAGTGTCCTATTCCATTCTCTGCTGTGTATGGCAAAGGCATGGTTCAGAGTACAGCTTTGGGGTTACCTGCCAGTTAGGAACCATGTGGCCACAGGCCTCAGTCTCATCTCCTGCAAAAAACTGGGTTAATAGTATCTTCCTCATGTGATTGTTGATAGGAATAGGATAATACATGGAAAGCTCTTATAATACTGCTGGATTAATAGTGTTTAAGCTAGTACTATTATACAAGTATAATGGTGAGCATCTGAACCAGTATATGCCATTGAAAACTGTCATTCACAAAATCATCTCTTTCTAATTCATCTCAGAATGATCCCCCTGTTAAATCTGCCTACTCCTAAAGTTAAAGGCTGGGGCCCTGAGTGTTTGACCAGTGGGTACATGGGCTCCTGTCTGAGACTGCCGCCTGTGTTTATAAGAATGGACAGAACACACAATTCTAGTGTTGTTTACAATCCTAAGCATACATAATTACCTATAACAGCAATAGTCACTACTATGCACATCACTTACATGGACATACACAAAGAACTTTATTTCTATACTTAAAAATCCTCCTTAAAAGTAAATAATATTAGTGTTTCTAAATACCGAGTATGAAATTCATCTTGAATCTTAAGTTTTAATATATTCTCAGCTTCATGTTTTTGGCTAAGTTTAAAGTAGTCTAATGCTCTCAGTTTATTAATATGCAAATTTAAATTTTTAATAAAAAGCTTTATAAAAATAAAGGTAAATTTCACCCCCTACATTATTATTATTATTTTTAAAGATTTTATTTATTTATTTGACAGAGAGAGACACAGCGAGAGAGGGAACACAAGCAGGGGGAGTGGGAGAGGGAGAAGCAGGCTTCCCGTGGAGCAAGGAGCCCGATGCGGGGCTCGATCCCAGGACCCTGGGATCATGACCTGAGCCGAAGGCAGACGCTTAACGACTGAGCCACCCAGGCGCCCCCCCACACATTATTTTATTATGATTGCTTCCTGAATTTGAACTTCAAGAGAGTTGATGACTTTTCTTAAAAATATTCTAAAGTCCACTCTATCTCCCTTTTGGGGAGCTATTAATATATTTATTTTCTTGACAGTAAAATGCTATTCAGGTACTCTATGAAGATATACATTTACTTTCATTATAAACCCATCTTTCAGCCATAATTTTTTTTTTCTTTTTAAGTACTCTCGCCCAAAAAAGAATTTTGAGAGTAATAATTCTAGCTGCTTCTCTGAGCTAAGACTATAGTTTTGGGTTTCTTTTCATGCTCAGGACTTTAGGGACACACGTAACCACCAAGTAACAGAATAAATGCCAATTTTCCATTTTGGCTTTGCCTTTCTACATAGTGAGTAGGCTTTTTTTTTTTTTGGTAAATCATTAAACCATAAATTCTAGTTCAAACAGTTCACTTGATTTCTAGTTTGGGTGTGAAAGAGGGTGATTTGATGTTTTAAATGATGGTTTGGTTTCTCCATCAATTAAGGTAACATAGGGTAAAGAGTAAGTTACATTTCTGTGACTTTACACTGACTTATGTTGGGTTAATTAAATAATTTTTTGTGTCTTCAAGTTCTCCAGTAAAAACTAGGTCATGTGCATAAACTCAGCTTTACTCTGTAGAGGAATGGTTAAAAAATAGTCAAAGAGTAAGAAATTACAAACATGTCTAACACAGTCTGAACACAAAATGTAGGAACCATATGCTGTATTCATCTCTGTCTTCCTTCCACAGTGGCTCATGGTACACAAATGTAGCAAAATCAAATAATGTTGAGTTGATGACCTTACCTCAATTTGTAGTATTCCTACCTCAAACCTTCTAACGGTATGATACCTATGAATAAATTTCTTTATAATGATCTTTAAGAGATGGTCTAAATTCTTTAGTTTTACTGAAATGTCATATCAAATATTGTTTTTATTTAAGTAAACCACTGGCTGGAGTTTGGAAACCTTTTTCTAATCAAAGCCTTTGTTGTTTTTTTTTTTTTTGTAAGGGTATTTTTTGTAACAGGATTTGACCTGTAACTATTATTGAGAATTTTCTTAAAGGAGTTCAAAGCATTTTACAGGGATCATCTCATTTATCCCTCGAAAGTAAGGCAGAGGCATTATCTCCACTATAAACTGAGAACACTAAAAGGCCAAGATAGGTGGGGTTTTTTGTTGTTGTTTTGCTAAGATCAAAAAGTAATTCTAGGGCAAAGCCAGATTCTGGTCTGACCTTGTTACATGATGCTTCTGCAGCACCATAATGCAATGTAGTAGCTTTCCTAGGTCTCCCCTTGGCTCTCCTAGGTATTGAATAATTTCCAGAGTTGATTTCTCATTCATTCTTGCTCCCTAAAAATGGGTCTTCAGATGTAAATACAAAATAAAACCCTCAAACAGGACTTGGGGTACAGGCTACACAGGGTTAGTCATCTTCCTCCCATCTTACTGCCGAGTCCAGTGCTATGTATAGAAAAATAATTGGGGCCATAAATGCAAGTCACGTGTATAATTTTATTTTTAATTTTTATTTTTTAAAAAGATTTTATTTATTTATTTGACAGACAGCAAGAGGGAACACAAGCAGGGGGAGCAGGAGCAGGAGAGGGAGAAGCAGGTTCCCCA
Source organism: Neomonachus schauinslandi (assembly GCF_002201575.2). Classification (NCBI taxonomy): domain Eukaryota; kingdom Metazoa; phylum Chordata; class Mammalia; order Carnivora; family Phocidae; genus Neomonachus; species Neomonachus schauinslandi. The sequence continues at coordinate 127,615,307 of NC_058408.1, read as the reverse complement.
CTGAGCAGGGAGCCCAACTCAGGGCTCGATCCCAAGACCCTAGGATCATGACCTGAGCCGAAGGCAGATGCTTAACAACTGAGGTGCCCCTTATTTTATTTTTAAAGATTTTATTTATTTAGAGAGTGAAAGCATGGGCAAGCAGTGTGGGGGGGGGGCAGAGGGAGAGAATCTCAAGCAGACTCCCTGCTGAGCACAGAGCCTGATGGAGGCTCAGTCTCACAACCCTGAGATAATGACCTGAGCCCAAATCAAGAGTCCAAGAGTCCATGCTCAACTGACTGAGCCACTCGGGGGCCTCTATAAATTACCTAGTAGTTACATTAAAATATATTTTATTTACCCATTGTATCAAAAATCTTTATCACTTCATGTAATATGGAAGTATTAAGATAATTAACATGCTTTTTCTTGTATAAGTCTTCAAAATCTGTTGTGTATTTCAAATGCCCAATAGCTACAATGTGACTAGAGGGATGTGTTGGACAGCATGTCTGGACTTCAGTAGGGTTTTCTTAGCTCTCCCTTCAGATCGGTGCCCTTGTGAATGGAATGGGTGGTGTGGGGGAAGGACTCCTGGGTGACCCTGGAGAATCCATTTGCACTTGTGTGGTAACTAGTAAGAAGCCTTAGGTTTTGCCATTTCCTGATAACATCACTGGTAGTTATGGATTCAGGATCTAGAGGACTGCAGCCTCCCCAAATGTCTAAAATACCAGCTCACTGTCGGGACCGGGCTCCTACCCTGTGGGAGGACCTGGGCTAAGGAAAGTGCCAAGTTCCAGGGCTGCGGTTTCATGGGGCCCTGGGAGGTGGCCTGTGGAAAGGAGGCATCACCCAAGGAGAGGAGGGTTTCTAGAGAGGGAAGACCACCGAAGTGGATGCTTCTTGAGGGCAGAGGCACTACTAGGTAGATTCCTGGAAGGCGGAAGCTCTTCTTGGGGCCTTCGCCGCCCCGCAGCCGGCCTCACATGCCAGACGAATGAATGCATGTGCTTCCACCCGGCGCTCCCGGCGGCCCTGCCGATGGGGGAGGGGGCCTGCTCCCTGGCCTGGCCCGCACCCCGCAGCGGCTCCAGGGCCGCGGGTGTGAGGGGCGGGCCCAGCTCTTGGCCCGCGCCGCCCCATGTGACCCGGTCCGACATGGTGTCGCCTCCTCCCGCGGCGTAGGTGGCGGCGGCTCGGCTGTGTTTCGGACCGGGCCTGCGGCCGCTCATGGGCAGCCAGGGCCACCCGGGGCCGCCCGGGAACAGCGGGCCGGGCGAGGGCGAGGGCGGGGAGGCGAGGAAACTGCAGGGAGGGAGGGTCGCGAGGGGGAAGCGAAGAAAGGGGAAGGGGAAGGGAAAAGCGGGAGCAGGACAGAGCGGAAGAGGAAGCGGGGCGGAAGGGAAGCCGGGGCTGCAGAAAGCGAAGGAGGCAGCGGGGCTGGGGGCCGAGGCGGGAGCCAGGGCAGGCCCAGGGGAGGAAGGAGAGGGAGGCGGAAGCGTGGAGGAAGGGGCGAGAAGGATCGTGCTGGGAGATGAGGGGAGCGCAGGGGCGGGGAAGGAGGCCAGAGGAAGAGGTGCTGGGAAAAAGGAGGAATGGAGGGTCAGGCCTGGGCGGCGGGAGGACGCGAGGCCGGGGAGAGCGCAGGGACGAGCGGGTCAGGCGTGGGGCTGCATCGCGGGGGCTGGGGCGGCGGGGGTGGCCATGGCGGTAGCCGCCGAGGAGGAGGCGGCGGCCCGGGAGCCGGCGGGCCGCCCCGCTGCGGGGCCGGCGCTCTTGCGCCTGCCGGAGGAGCTGCTGCTGCTCATCTGCTCCTACCTGGACATGCGGGCCCTCGGCCGCCTGGCGCAGGTGTGCCGCTGGCTGCGGCGCTTCACCAGCTGCGACCTGCTCTGGCGCCGGATAGCCCGGGCCTCGCTCAACTCCGGCTTCACGCGGCTCGGCACCGACCTGTAAGCGCCCGCTCACCCGCCCGCTCCCTGCCCCGGGCCGGCCCGCGTCCCGGGAAAGGGCGGGGCGCCGCGGCCTGGTCGGCCCGGGGTTGTGTCACACCCCGAATGCGAGGCCCGGCCTCGGCCTCGGCGGGGACCCCTACCCGAGCGCCCCTCTCCTGTCGGAGGTCCCCCTCTGAGAAAGCCTCCCATGAGCATCCCTCAGTCGACACCCTCCTTGGGCGGCTTCTCACAATTAGCCATCTTAAGCACTGCCTTCAGCTTGTAATTTTCTTTCCTCGCAGACGGTGACTGGCCAGGTGCCTCAGCCCCCCAGGAGCCAGGGTGGTCTGAGGCTTCGGACGCCTCCTCCGGTCCAGGAGGAGGCGTATCCTCCTGGATACATACATATCCACTATGTAGTCTATCAGAACGTTTTTTTTTTTTTTTAAGATTTTATTTATTTATTTGAGACAGAGAGAATGAGAGAGAGAGAGCACATGAGAGGGGTGAGGGTCAGAGGGAGAAGCAGGCTCCCTGCTGAGCAGGGAGCCCGATGCGGGACTCGATCCCCGGACTCCAGGATCATGACCTGAGCCGAAAGCAGTCGCTTAACCAACTGAGCCACCCAGGCGCCCTATCAGAACGTTTTTATGGGTATTCATCCGCTCACCCTCTTCTGAAGGTTGTTAGGCTGCAGGGCTCAGGTGAAATCGAATATGGAGAAAAGGGCTCAGACCTGAAAAGAAGGCTCCTGGTCCAAGTGTCAACTGTAGTTTGACTTGATACAGGCAGAACGACACAAAAAAGGGTGCCTGCTTATGGCAGGGGACTGGATTAGGTCTAGGTGGTATAGAAAGGCGTGGTATTGCAGTTTGGCCTGTTTTGGGTAGGATCTGAGACCTGTGCATGGAAAACTGACTTGAACGACTTGAGCTGTTAAATAGGAAGGGGGAAAAAAAAAGAATTGGGTGAGTAAAAGCTTTTAGATTGCACCTAAAATTCCATCCAATTTGGGTTTTAAAAAAGGTAATTCTAAAACAGTATAACAACATTAAAGAGTTTTTTAAAACATAAAACGCTATACCATTACCTTTAGACAACTATTCACTATTTAAAATTACTTTTCAGTTGTATACTTTTCCCCCCCTCCCAGTTGCTGTTTTACTGATCCTGACAGAATAGGTGCATAATAAATGTTTGTAAACTCTACCATAATGAGATTAAAAACATTCTTCTAATATTAAACTTTCATGTTGTGTCTAGATTTTTGCTATTATGGATAACAGTGAAACAAAGCATTTTTGCGTAACAGCTTTTGATATATGTCACATACCACATATATGCCTTTTTATTTTTATTTTTTTGAGTGATTTTCTTTTTTAAATTTTTTATTAACATAATGTATTATTTGTTTCAGGAGTACAGGTCTGTGATTCATCAGTCTTACACAATTCACAGTGCTCACCATAGCACATACCCTCCCCAGTGTCCATCACCAGCTACCCCATCCCTACCACCCCCCCTCCACTCCAGCAACCCTCAGTTTGTTTCCTGAGATTAGCAGTCTCTTATGGTTTGTTTCCCCCTCCGGTTTTGTCTTGTTTCATTTTTCCCTCCCTTCCTCTATGATCCTCTGTCTTGTTTCTCAAATTCCTCGTATCAGTGAGATCAACATACGCCTTTTTAAATTAGTTCCTTAGGATAAATGCTCAAGATTGGCTTTATTGGATCAAAGGTTATGGTTTGTAAAATTGTACTAAGTTACTGTGGCACCAGCAAAGAATGATTAAGCCAGTTGCATATGAAAATTTAAAAATCTGTTTTAGTTGGGCATATGATTGTATCCCAAAGTTTTATTTTTTTGCCTTTTTTTTTACCACTGACCCCAATAAATATTTTCCCATGTGTTTGTTTCACCTGTGAGATTGTCTATACCTAGTCTTTGCCCATTTATTATTGGGATTTTGATGTTTTTCTCATATATTTGGAATCCTGTGGGTCATAGATATTAGGGTCTCATCTGTCATCTTTGATGCAAATATTTTCCCCAGTCCTTTTTACTTTACTGTTTTTAGCCTATAGAAGTTTTACACTTAAATATATCAGAATCTGTCAGTCTTTTGTGATTTTTTTTCTTTTTTTACCCCAAAACTGAGAAATTTATAATTTCTCCACAGACCTGATGAATCTTCTTTTTGATATTCTGCTGGTTTTCTTATATTTGATTTTTTAAAATAACACTTTCATCAATATCAGTTTTGTTCTGGTGCAAGGGTGAATTTAACTTTTTTTTTTCCTAAGTGGCTACCTAGTTATCACTGTACCTTTTGTTAAATAATTCTTTTCTCTCCCTTTGTTTTAGAAAGCTTATGTTGCCAATTATTAAGTTTATGTGTGTGTACAGACACACACACACGTATGTATGTACATCTGAACTCCCATTTTGTTCCATAGATATATTTTTCCATTTTTCTACTGTTTTAAATATTGTTTTTTGGTAGAGTCTGGTATTGATTAGGGTTAGATTTATCCTTGTTGTGTGTGTGTCAGGTCTCCACTCCCATTCAACTCCCCAGCAGAAAAAGATACTGTGCCTTTTCAAAAGTTTCTGTGGTTTTCACTGTAAAGTTTCTCTCTCTATATATAGTCAAATTTATTCCTAAGTATTCCTGTATGTGTTATGCATTTTGTTTTTATTGTGAATGCAGTCTCTTTTTCAGTATGTTTTTCAGCTGGGTGTTACTAATGGTGATGTACAAGATTACTATAAGCTTTTGTAAATTTTGAACCTGATTATTTTGCTTAACTTATATTCTAGTATGATTTTGTCTAGTTATCTAGTCAGGTTTGTTACCTAGTATGATGATAATGATTCTTTGGGATCTTTTGGCATGCAGTCTTGTTACCTTCATTTCTTATAAGAAAAATTCTTTCAAAGGACCTATCAGTTGACCTTTAAGGGAAGTTGGCTAAAGTGACTGAAACCCAAGCCAGCTAAGGCAAAGCTTGGCTTTCTTTCCTTATAGAGATTGAATGAATGAATTGATGTTTATTTTTCTTTCCTTTTCAAATGCTCTAAAAGAGAGATAATGGGAATGAGTGTTCGTTCTATGAGCAAAAACAACAAAATGAAAATGAGTTTGTAGTATAAAGTGCTTTGAGACTGTTAAGTGATACGGCTTTATTATTTATTAGCCATGTGTGTTTTGATTTCTTGCCCATGTCCTAGGATGGGCTATCTCTGACCTTCTAGGGAAGTTGTTTTACCACAGCATTTGATAAAGAGCAGGGTCACTGCTCATGTTTTCTGAGTTGAGGGGAGAAGTTATGTGTGTTACAGCAGGTGGAGAGAATGTTTACCAGTGTGGTCTGTTTCTGGACAGCTGCAGAGACGTGATAAGCCACCAAGAGAGGTGGTTGTCATCCCTGGAGGGAGACAGCATACACCCCAGTCCTCGTAGGGCATCAGAGAGCCTGGGCCCAAAGTATGAGACTGTGGCTGCTCGGATAGTGGCAGGGCTGTAGTGTATGGTTTGGGCTAATTAACTGCAGACTGGACAGTGGGATGTTTTTATGAGCACAACACAAAAGTTCATTTTATCAGAAGTTACACAGCCTCACTGGACCTGAGTTTTATCATCTATAAAGAGTGGCAAAGACCTACCCAGTAAAATGAGGCTTAAATGTGCAGTTGTGTACAGAATTAAGCACATAGTAGGCACTCAATAAATTGTTGTAAAATGGAACTTTTTAATTGCTTGGCTTGTCTAGTCAGTTTGTATTTAGCAAAAGAGATGGTTTGAATTGGAGGTGCTGCCGAAAGACAGGAGGTGGGGGAAAACACACACACACACACAGAGCGCTTAGTTTCTCTCACCTGTCCTGAATGCTTTTGGAAGCATGACAACAGAACCTGTGGGTCTAGGATCTGCACTCCCTGCTATAAGATCCTTTTGATTCTCAAAAACACGAACTGCTAAGGTTTACTGACCTTCCGGCCCAGGGCAAGTCCCTTTCAGTTTGGCTGTTCCTAACTGATCATAGCTTTGTTGAGTAAGATGAACTGCTTTGGTTCCTTGTGATTTGTTAATGGTCTTATACTTGTGCTTGAAGGCATTTTGGCCACTTTTAAAACCACAAACAAATAACTTGCTTCCCTTTAGGCCTCTGGCCCAAACAGTGAACATGGGTAGGTATCTGAGCTTTTAAAAAAAAAAAAAAAAGTGAACACAAAGACAGTTTGAGTCAGTCATCTGGTTTAAAATCAGTTTTCTTTGAAGGTTTTATGAAGCCTGGGGGGGAATAGAAATATCTTTAATATAAAAATCAAGGAAATGTTTCATATAGCGGTCTTTTAAGTTTTCCCTGAAGAGTAGGGGGGAAACTAACATGGTTCAGTCTTCAGGAACAAAACAGTGAAATTTAACCCTCCCAGTTTATAATGAAGGCTAAATGCAAGAAGTAGACAGACAATATGACAGGTGGAAGAGCAGAGGTGCTATCTGTAAGTTCTAATACTGGAAATGAACAAGGGCAAAGAACAGAATACAGTATACCTGTATATATAATCTAAGGGTTTTTTTAAAGATACTTTTGCCAGTCTCATGTTAATTCCTCCCAAATTAAGTCCTATGTTTTCAAACTTGAATTTTATTTTAACCATCCTTTGAGCAATACCTGGGTGCTCCTTTGCATTTACTTGTGGTAGATTTGCCTAGAATTAACAATAGGTGTTTAGGAAGTAAGGCTCTGAGGTGTTTGCCCTGGCATGTACATTCATTCCTCAGCCAGGGTCTTGCAGGCTTGGAGCTCTTTGAGGCTGGGGAGCAGGGTATCTATTTCAGTGATGATTAACGTCCAGAGTAGTGAGATGGACACAGATAAGCAGAGTGTGTTTGTTTGTTTTAAAATGATTATACCTAAGAGCATTTTTTTGGCCCAGAAAGCATAAAGTTTCCTTTCCTAACTCTGACCTGGAGAAGGCATTGTTGCCTGGTTGCATTTAAGGTCTGAACAGTGATTTTCAGAAAACAATTAGCAACTTAAAGTAGCTTAGGCTCTCTCCTTCGCCTTTCTGCCTTACCCAGGAAGGGGAGTCACTTACTTGTTCTCTAATTGATTGAAAAGTTTCATAGGTGGGTGTATTTCTCTTTAGCTGTTATGAAAAGGCCTTATTTTTAATCGTTTTGTGAGTTAATAAACGTTGAGTTCAATTTACAAGCTTAAAATAAATAATACACCTGTGGAAGCAGGAAATGGTCCAGTGCAGCTAGTGCCTCCAAATCCAAACTGGGAGAATGGAAGAGGCCTTTTCCTCCAAGACCGTGAGAATATAGAGCTGCTTATATCATTTCCAGTCTTGTAAAACTTGAGTAGTAGAGGATCAATTTCCTAACATTCAAGGCAGAAACATGGAGGAAACCCAAAGTCTTCACAGTCTGTAAGATGAGCAACTCCTGTTGGGATGAGATCTCTGAAAATATTTCAGTGCTCTATACTTTGAATTTTCTGTGCTAGCACCTTCACCTTGTAAAGATAGTGAGCTGCTGAAATCAAACTGACAGTGAAGTTACTGAGGAACCATACAGATTAAAAAAAAATTTTTTTTTGAGTGTTTGCCATAGAAAAGAATTATCTTTGTGTGATAATGTAACCTTACCTCTGGGTTGACCCTGGCATTGGACTAGTTTCTGGTTCTGACTCATAACCGTGGAACAGGGAGTATTTATTTATTTATTTATAATTTTTTTTTTAAGATTTTTATTTATTTTTTGGTCAGAGAGAGAGGGGACACAAGCAGAGGGAGCCAAAGACAGAGAAGTGGGCTCCCCCCTGAGCAAGGAGCCTGATGTGGGACTTGATCCTAGGACCCTGGGATCATGACCTGAGCCGAAGGCAGCCACTTACCTGACTGAACCACCCAGGCGTCCCAGAACAGGGAGTATTTCGGTAGATTCTTCTTAAGGCCAGTAAATTTTGAAAATTTAAGATGAGATAAGCTGTTTGAAAAAGTGAGGATAGTCAAGTTTTGAATTTTCAATGAAAATTGGGATCCCCCTCACTCTGATCTACAGAAACAGATTTTGTCTAAGCTCCAGAATTTATGTAAGGTGCATCAACCATCAGACCAGGTTGAGAATCCAAAGATTTGGTTTCTTCTTCCTTTTTTTTGGGAAGATTTTATTTATTTGACAGAGAGAGAGAGAGCGCACAAGCAGTGGGGAGCGGCAGGCCTCAGAGGGAGAGGGAGAAACAGGCTCCCCCACTGAGCAGGGAGCTGGACACGGGACTCAATCCCAGGTCCTGGGATCATGACCTGAGCGGAAGGCAGGCGCTTACCCGACTGAGCCACCCGGGCACCCCAGATTTGGTCTATTCTTGAGGAAAGACTTTTCTATTCAGCAGTCTTGCTCAGATTTGAACAGAATTCAGATGGAAATCCAGTTGTAGTCAATGGAAATTAGGTGGTAGTGCTAAGTAAGAATATGTTTGTGAATTCTGAATCATGTGAACGCTTGAACTGGATCTAAAGCCAAGGATGAGACTATCTGGAGAAAGAATTTATCTTTTGTTAGAGATTTAGCTGCCTTGTGTCAGCTCTGAGTCAGTTCTCCATTAGACCCAAACCATCCTCATTGCCCTCCCTAGAAGCCTGGGCCACCCAATGGGCCGTGGGCTGCCCCTCTTTAGCCCACAATTAATTGCCAGTACATTCTTTCTTCTTCTCCTTCTTTTTGGTATTTGACATGAGCTCAAATTGCTGAGAAAGGTGACAACTGTGAAATGAAGACAGGGCTTAGAGACACCTTAAAAAATACATGCAAAGGCCACTAAATGACAAGAGCAGACTGCCAGGCTCTTTCAAAACATCGCCACGTCTGTTGACTTTCCATTCCTTGTCTGCAGCACAAAATTGGAGGTCAAAGAATCATAGGAGTTAGAGATGGAAAAGACATTTGGGGTCAGCCAGTTCATCCCTCCACCTTCATCTGCCCCTGATTCCGAATCATTCCTTACATTATATTTTCTCCCTCAGCTCTTGTACAGTTTTCACGGTCTTCACTCAACCTCGGCTGTCACCTTTGGGGAATGATGCTGGAGGCTTCATCCAGTTTCTCCTCAGCAAAGAGAGATATTGCCTCTGCCCCCAGTTGACATTCATGAACTTCTTTGTTGGTGGTCTCAGCTGAGAGACTGAAGACTAGCTGGAAGTCTCTCTGCTGCCTGGCATGGGGCTTTTCTAACAGAACTGAAGCACATTTAGTGTCTGATGATGTTGGGGAAGGGTAAAGGGCTGGGATACGGTGTAGTCATTGCTGAATTTCTTCCTAGACTTTTGTTTTTCAAGGCTCTTCACCTGAAAGGAGGTTGTGTGTGTGTGTGTGTGTGTGTGTACAAGGCATGTGGTATTGGGGAGGTGGACAGTGACAAGGAGATTACACTGAATAGGAGTTTGGTAAAAATCCAAACTTGGAAATTGATGGGTTAAGCAAACAAAAGATACTAGTCCTGTGAAGTAGTAGAGGACTATTTCAAGAAACGCATGTTAGGGAAGACACAGAATGGGGCGTACTGTACACAACTTTCAGCTTACAGTCAAGTTGAGGAGATCAGATGGGTGGAGGCAAGTATTTTGGACTAGGGGATGCTGTTGTTTTTGGGGTCTCTCCTTTAAGAAAGTAGGGAAAGACAAGTCTTACGTTCACTGGATGCATGGTTTGGCAGGGGGAATGGTCATTTTAAGAGGCAGCTTTGGAAGGTTACCCCCAGCTCCCCATCTTGCTCCAGCAGCTGTTGGGAGCAGTCTGAAGGGGGTATTATGTTTCTTCTGGTAACTCTGCCAAGAATGAGAGGAAATCCACAATCTGTGGGCTTTCTGGGGGGAATGGGGATGGGGTGGCAGGTGATGGGACAGGGAAATTAAATTGTTTTATGGTAAATATGTTGAGATACTTTTCCTGGAAAGCTATTTCACCAGAAAGAATGATATTTCCCCTGCTCGCGAGCTTGTAATGGGTTCTTTCTCTGCAGAGAAGGGGAAATAGTCTTCTTCCAGTACATCTTTTTCTTTCTTTCCTGTAGCTCCAACTTTGACCTCCCATGTTTCTTTAAATTTTTTTTTAGAAAGTCCATATTGAAAAGGTGAGTCAAGATTCAGGTACAGGTGCTGTGTGAGTCTAAGAGAGTCCTCTCTTTAGAAGTGAGTTACTAAAGAAGAATCTGTCATTTATCCGGTATCTTGGCTGCAGTTTGACTTTATCATAATGGCCTCAAAACTGGAGATGTAAAAACTTTCTGGGTGGCGTTCTGGTTCATGTTCTTTCCATCCCTTCATCCAGGCTGGAACGGCACCAGGGATTTTGAAGCCTGGCTACTTGGGCTGAGAACCTGTTTTAGTGATTAATATGGAAAACAGTTGCAAGATTAAAAACAATAAAAAACAACCCTGAGAAGCAGAGCAGTGTAATTATTCCTTACATTTCAGATGGGGAGCCCAGGGAAAAGTCATTTTCAAGGTATGAGAACAAAGTCCACTTGTGAAGCTGTTAGTACCTAATTCATGACTCACTGAGCGGATGGTCTGTTCACAAAAAATAGTGGCATCTTTCTTGCTGTTGTTTATGCTCAGAAACTGCTAGATCAGCCTTTCTGAAAGTTGTACTGTGGGGTTCGTGAAAAACTGATTCTGTGATCAAATGAGTGTAGGAAGTGCTGTGGTCCACATTGCCTCTCTTGGAGGTTCACAGTGCCCATTGGTAAATTAAAGACACTGAGAAGTCCTGCGATCGAGAGACCTGTTTTATTTTGTTTCAGCTAGCATTGTCTAAAGTGTTTGAGCATAAATTTCCCCCCCCTGCTAATATCTCTTAACATCTTGGAGAACATACACGGGTCAAGTGCCCTGCAAATACAGAACTTGACCAATAGTAGGAGGAAATGAATGTGAGTGTGAACATAACCCTAAATCCTATACTCAGGGTTATGAATTGGGGTTATGCCTACTGCTTCTGAAACTTCTTTGGACAGCTTTGACATGTGATACCACATTAAGGTAATTTATCTGCTCAAGTTCCTTCCCTCGAGCTTCTCTAGCGTAAGAATTTGGAGGCTTTGGTTGAATTCCTAAAGGTGTGGTCTATTATACATTTTTAGGAAGGGACTTTGGATCTAGAAGGTAGTGTGTCTAGGCTCCTGAAAAGCTACAAGTATTGTTGGAAGTGTGACTTGCCAAAGGGAGAACTATACTTTTGAGGACTTACTTAAGCAGTTCCTAAGCGGTATCTATCAAAATACCTATTATGCTGGGCCCGGGGTTCTCCCCTTTTGTGTCTAAGACATACTTTTGTATGCTGTTAGAATTTTTGGTAGTACACGAAAGGATTAAAAGGTAAATTTTAAAAAAAAATCAAGCTTTAGAAAGTTGAAGAACCTGTATATTTATTTATTCACCATGTGGTATGTTACTGTTCTAGTAGAACTGTTTACTGCCCTGATCTTGTTCTCTTATATCCTCTCATATACCTTTCTCCGAACATACAATCTTCATCTTATTTGTAGCAAATTGGGCCAGGGGCCACATTGTGGCTCTGTGGTTTGTCTGAAGTCTTCATGAAAGTGGGTGGATCTTTAGTTGAATGAAAATCAATTCTATAAATTGTTTAAAGTTTGATGGCCCAGTTATTCGGGGTTCCTGGTATACCACTGCTCTGCAGCATGCTGGCTGGGATGTACTTTTAGAAGTACTGAGAGGTTAATATTTGATCCTGTGGAATTTATGACTGTACTGGACAAACCATAAAGCTGCAAAAAGTTAACAGTGCCTCAGTTTGTGTTAGGTTCAGCCCAGGGGTTCACATGAGAGGGAGCAGACTGTTGGCAGGACTTAGGAAAGTAGAGGCATAAGCTGGGTCTTGAAGAATGGGTGAATTTGACTAGTGCCCAGAAGAGGGAAGCAAGCGTTTGTCAGGGACAAGGTAGGCTGGTGCTGGCAATTTAGGAGAAGGTACGGAGGTAGGGATGAATGTAGAAGAGAGGGGCTTGGCTGGAGTTTGCTTGCATGGGGTGGGACCATGGGAGGTAAGGTCGGATGAGCAAGGTGAGGCCTTGCAAGGGACAGGTGCGTCTGCTGCCTCACCTTGTGCATGGTCCTATCATCACTGTAGGGAGCAGTCTCACTTCACTCGCTGGTGGGGCTATTCCCCTGTTTCCTGGCCAGAAGGGTAAGCAATTTAACACAATATAATGATTTTTCATTGATTGAAAAAAATCTTAATTGGGGCGCCTGGGTGGCTCAGTCAGTTGAGTGTCCGACTCTTTGATTTCAGCTCAGGTCATGATCTCAGGGTCATGGGATTGAGCCTCATGTTGGGCTCTGTCTTGGGTGTGGAGCCTGCTTAGGATTCTCTCTCTTCCTCTCTGCTCCTCCCTCACCTTCTGCTGGTTCTCTCCCTCTTGATCGTAAATAAATAAATAAATAATAATAAATAAAAGTTTTTAAAAATCTTAATTATAGACCTCCGCTGCTGAGGCTGTTGGATGATTTAGTCTGATGCAGGTGTAGACGAAGAGTGAGAGGTTTCCTTGGGCTGTGTAAATACCATGCACTGCCAGCTGCACCTCCACACTTGCCCGAGCCTTTTACCCTGGGGGTTAGCATTTTAAAGAGACCCCTCAGGAGTTCTGGCCGCTAACTGCCTCCTCCCCAGCTGGGAACTGTTGACAAGACTCTAACTAGTGATGTTTGTACCATCAAAGACTCGATTTTGTGGTTTAAGAAGAATAAAATTGACTACATTAAAAAAATACATTAAAGGGGCGCCTGGGTGGCTCAGTCGGTTAAGCGTCTGCCTTCAGCTCAGGTCATGATCCCAGAATCCTGGGATCGAGCCCCGCATGAGGCTCCCTGCTTCGCAGGAAACCTGCTTCTCCCTCTCCTACTCCCCCTGCTTGTGTTCCCTCTCTCGCTGTGTCTCTATAAATAAATAAAATCTTAAAAAAAAAAAAAATTAAAGCCAAATTCTTAGTATTGGTAGAAGGTAGGGTAGGTATAGGCAATACAAGGGACAATCTTTCTGGAAAGCAAGATCAAATAAAGAGGCAGTGTTAAAATTCCAAGCCCTGAGCATCATTTTGCATAGCCCTGTCGCCCCTCCTTAGCCCAGTGCACCCTGAGATGCCCTTGTTCTCCATTTGTGGACGGGATCCCCTCCTTTGCCGAATTCCCAAATCAGCAGGGAGCTATGCTTATGGAAGTCATGCCAGTCATGCAGGGAGGCGGCATCCACAGCATCAAGGGGAACCGAACTGCAAGATGGGGCAGGAAGGGAAACTGAGTTGTGATCCAGGAGTTTACTGGTCTTAGAGACCATGCAAGTTTAAGTCCTCTCTGAGATACCTGCACTTCCTGCTCCTTCACTCTGAGGCATTTTTATTCAGACTTATTTGCTTTGAGTTTGGGGGGTGAGGGAGGAGAGCTGAAATGAAAGGGGACTCTAGATAACTGCCTAGATTAATTTCTGTCCCTCTGGACTCACTGGTTGCCAAGATTTGAAGGGGCCCCATAGCGTACCATGGATGCATGTTGTGTTGTTTTTGTTTGAAATAGGTCTTGCGCCCAGGAATGCAGTCAAACTGTAATAGTGACTAAGTGCTGGAAAGCTGAGAGGGAGGGGGCCCAAGTGGAAAATGAGCCTGAGGCAAGAGAAGGCAGGCTGGGAAAATGGAAGTTCCACCAGGCCCACAGGCCGGTTGGAGATTCCTCCCCGCATTAACAGCCCTGTGAGAGGTTTATTTACAGGGCACTAATCATTTTGGGGGGAGCACACCCACTTTAAACCAGCAAGTGTGTTGGAGAAACAGCCAACCAGAGAGCATTTCAAAGATGGGAACAAGGGTCCTTATTGAATTCCAAGGGGCATCTGCTCCTATTTTCTTAGGCATGTCTGCTGCCTTGTTCTACCAACCCCTTTAACTAGACTGTGACAGGTCCCAAGGGGGGGGGGGGGGGGGTACCTGTTTTCAGAGAAAGATTATTTTATTCCTTCTGATTTTTCAGGTGCTGAAGCTAATAAGAATATACGTATGATTTTGCCACCAGCTAGGGAAACTAACCATCAAAGATGGTGGAGTAGACAAAAGGGATGAAAAAGCTGAGTTGTTAAGCTGCTTTTAACAAAGTGGTACTATTTCTCAAGTCAAAGCCAAAGGGAGTGGCTTTAAAAAGTCGAAATTTGATTTGAAGGGCCAGAGCCAAGTGTCGTGAGGATGGCATTGCTTGTGGGAGAAGACGCCTGCACCTGCTGTTTGGTAGCAGCTTCGAAAGTTCAACTTTGGAAGTTTCTTGCTGATCAGGCCTGCAGGGCAGTGCTTTGACCCTTAGTAAAGTGTCAGCAAAGGGCAGTTAAATGATCGGAGAGATGAGAGAAGTGTTGTCCTTAACCCAGTTCAGGAAATATGTTGATTCTTTCCCCCATACTTCCTTCCTGCTGTGATGTAGAATATTCAATTTTTGTTCACCTCCACCTCTTAGCTTGGACTAACTCCAGAGGAAAGGTGAGCTACGGAGGATGCCTTCTTTTATACCTGGGAGGGATTTGCAGATAAGATTTGACACGGAGTCTAATCTTTCTCATTAAGAGTTCAGTTCTTTGGTCCATCCTGTTAACTGTCTTTTGCTGTGCTTAGTTCTCTCTCCATCTGGTAGCGAGGCTTGCTCTCTATCAGTGTGAAACCGGGGTCCGCATTCACCCAGTGGACGAATCAGTAATATATTTTAGCTTTAATGTGTATACACCCAAATCCTTATCATTCAGCCTGAAAGAGGACTAATGTTTGACATTAGAACAATTTCTAATAATTGTAGTTAAATTAGAAGAAAAATGAATGGTTATTGGATTAGCTTCAGGGATGACACCATTAATTGATATTAACTATTACCTATATTTATATTTATGTAAGAAGAATGAACCTTTTTTGTACTTACACTGTACTTTAGAGAAGTCAGGTAACCAGAATTTTATAATTAGGAAGAGGCAGAACTGGGATTCAGATCCCAGTTTCCTAAGTGTGCATTCTGGGCTTTTCCCACAACTTCATTGAATTTACTATGTAGGTAAAGGTAAATCGAGAGACTTATCAACAATTATGTGAGAGAGATATGTAGAAATGTGTAAGATCTATAAACTCACTTCCAAAGTACCATCTATTTACTTCTTCTGACGTGTTTATGGAGATGTAATTTTATGTAGCATCTCTTCACTTCTACCTTTATAAATTTGATTTCATTTTAAAATTACCATTGCTTGCTACGGTCATTTCCAAAATGTTTGGCAGTTCCACATTTGTCATTTCTAGCGGCAGCGTATTACATTGCATGAGTATACTGTTCTGCCCCACAGACAAACATTTGGGCTATTTCCAGGTTTTAGCTCACATATATCGCTGCAACTATAAATATCTTTGTAAAAAATATATTATTCTTTTGAATTATTTCTTTGTGATTTAGTGCCAAAAATGGGAATGCTGGGTCAGAAGCTGTCATATAACAATTCTCGACGGAATTCCTTCCTGAGAGGCTGTACTGGTGTGCTACCTGCTGCCTGCGATATATAACCAAACACAAAGCTGGCTATCAAACCAAAGCCAGTTTCTGTTTTTTTCCACCTAGTAATAGATGTGAGGTGGCACTTTAATAATTGTTTTAGTATGCATGTCCGTATTAATGTTGTGGGATGTTTCCCCAGTGTTTAGTTATGTGGACACCGTGTGACTGTTCTTATCTGCTGTTGGTTGTAGATAAGGGGGTATTGGAGACAGGGTGTTATTCTGGTAGATTTCTATCAGTCCCTTAAAAGTTTTAGAGATAAAACTTGTACCTATAGTATTGTTAATTTTCCCCTGCTGTTGACTCTGTTTTCATTTTAATCTCTTTTTTCTTCTGTGCAGCATTTAAAATTGAAACACTTTAAAATCTTCTAGTCAAAAAAATATTTTAAATTCCCTCTCATTTTGGGGGGATTTATTATATTGGGTTATGAGATACCATCTAAATCAGTTTTTTCCTCCATTGATACCCAGTTTTGTCATCAGCATTAATAATAATTTATTATTTTAATGAGTATTTTCCTCTTCACCAAAATATTACAGTGTAGAGCAATTGGAAAATACATAAAAACACAAAGAAAATAAAAACACACGAAGTTGGCTATCCACAGTTAACGATTTTGTTTTTTTACTTTTAATTGTTCATTTTATAAATATTGCATTGGTCTGACCATTCCTTCACTGTCCTATAGCGTCCCCAATAAGTGAGGGGGGGTGGGACCTAGTTTACTATTTTAGAGTATTTACTTCCCATGTTCTTTCTAGGCATGTATATTCCTCTTCCCTCCCTTCTTCCTCATAAACTTGGGAACATGCTACATAAACCCAACAACACTAATGAAGTAGTGACTTCTTTCCTTACTTTAAAATTTTACTTTGTTTGTTATATATTAAGTTCGTATCAGTTTGGGTCATTTCTGGCTTTCTCTTTTTAAATTGAAGTATCAGCTAGTTTGCTTATCGCTTATTTCCAAGGTCTTCTAATTGGATAAAATACAGGAAGTATAATTGCACTATCAACAAACACATTGATACTTAATATGCATAGGTATTGGGTAAATGGAAAACAGTTCCTGGCACATCATAAACACCATATTAAATGTTAAATAAATTATCTTTGGAATTATGATCCAGAGAGATTAAAACATTCTACATCATTTTAAAAATAGTATTCAGTTGGGTTAACTAAACTCTACTCACTATGTTGAAAGATTTTCCATAGTAAAATTGAAATAAAAATGTATTTTGGGGGCGCCTGGCTGGCTCAGTCAGTAGAACATGTGATCCTTGATCTCAGGGTCATGAGTTCAAGCCCCACATTGGGCATGGAGCCTACTTAAAAAAAAAAAAAAAAATCTATTTTGGGTTGATCTTCTAGCCAGAAAATTAAAATAAGAAACCCCTTCCTGAACATTTACTCTCTTTAAAGTGTTTCAGAAGATTGACATGAAGTCATGGATATGTAAAAATTTTTTAAGTGTCCACATGGATAAAATGCTATAAAAAGAATAATAAATTGGAACAAAATTGACAATACAGATTATATAAAGAGGCTTTACACACTCACAAGAAAAAGACCAAAGTCCTCATAGGAACAGGGACAAAGGGTATGAACAAGCATTTCCCAGAAGAAATGCTAATGGCTTTCAAACATAGGACCAGATATTCAGTCTTATCCATAATTAGAAAAAATACTGTACACATTTAAACAACAGGAAGGAAACTTTTTTTTTTAATAAAGATTTTATTTATTTATTTAACTGACACAGAGAGAGAGCTAGAGAAAGAACACAAGCAGGGGGAGTGGGAGAGGGAGAAGCAGGCTTCCCACCAAGCAGGGAGCCTGGTAGGGGGCTCGATCCCAGGACCCTGGAACCATGACCCAAGCTGAAGGTAGCCACTTAACCAACTGAGCCACCCAGGTGCCCCAGGAAGGAAACTTTTTAAAAAAGATTTTTATTTATTTGAGAGAGAGAGAGAGAGTGGAGGGAAGGGCAGAGGGAGAGAATCTTCAAGCAGACTGCCCACTGAGCGCAGAGCCTGACCCAGGACTCGATCCCACAACCTTGAGATCATGACCTGAGCCGAAGGCAGACACTTAACTGACTGAGCCACCCAGGCGCCCCTAAAACCATCCTTTCTAACCTGTATCTGTTGTAATCTTGAAAGCAGGACTTGATTGCTGACTTTTAGCAAAGGGTAGTAAATGTGAAGGTATAGCAGAGACTGGAAGAAATGCATGTCTCTCTTTTTTTCTCAATAGACCTGGTAGTTATTACTCTGTTCCAAGCAGTGTACCTTTATTGTCCAATGGAGCAGGCCAGGGAAACACAGGGGAGCTATGGGGCTTAAGGTGAAGTTTTCAAATTCTTGCCCATAATTGCAAAATTCTGTCCAAAGGTGCATTTTCAGAGGGGCTTTGTGGTCTTCTCCCTGTCCCCTACCACTCCAACCCAGTCACAAACTATGCCATTCCTGTTGCTGGTGCGCTCCCTTCTCTCTTACTGCTCTAACTTTCCTCACCCAGAAAGTACTATTGACACTCCCAACATTTTCTTAATTGAAAAATTCAAAACAGAAAAGTTGAATGAAATGTACCATGAACACTCATATGCCCACAACCTAGATTCTATAGTTAACATTTCACTGTATTTGCTTTATCATGCATTTCAAAGTGAGTTGTGGATATCAGTACACTTCACTTGTAAACACTTCAGCATGCATGCATATAATTGGTATATATTAGTTTATGGGCTTTTTTGTTTAAGAAAAATTTCTATACAGTGAAATGTTCAAATCTTAAGTATATCATTTGGTGCATTTTTTTTTTTTCCATTTGGTACATTTTTTTTCATTTGATGCATTTTTGACTAAAGCATACATACCCGTGTAACCCAAATCCCCTTAAGATTTAGATATAGAATGTTACTCCAGAAAGTTTCTGCATGTTCCTTCCCAGTTAATCCCCTTCCCAGTGATAGGATTCCCAGTGGTAATCACTGTTCTGATTCTTCCATTATAGATTAATTCTCCTTCTCAAACTTCACATGAACAGAATCATACAACATGAACTCTTGTGTAACGTTTCTTTCTTTTTTTTTTTAAGGATTTATTTATTTATTTGACACACAGAGAGAGAGAGAGAGAGAGCACAAGTAGGCAGAGCAACAGGCAGAGGAAGAGGGAGAAGCAGGCTCTCCTCTGAGCAGGGAGCCCGATGCGGGGCTCGATCTCAGGACCCTGGGATCATGACCTGAGCCGAAGGCAGCCGCTCAACCAACTGAGCCACCCAGGCGCCCCATGTGTAACGTTTCTTTCATTCAGCATAATGTTTTTGAGATTCACCCACATTACTGTGTATATCAGTAGTTGTTTCCTTTTTATTGCCGAGTAGCATTTCATTGGATGAATATATACCAAAGGGTGTATGCCCATTCTCCTCTTGATGGCTGCCTGGGCTGTTTTCAACTTTTGGCTGTTAATGACTAAAGTTCCTATGAACATTCTTGTGCAAGTCTGTTTGTGGACATATGCTTTCTCTTGGGTAATTGCTAAGTCATAGAGTAGGTATATGTTTAGATTTATAATAAACTTCCAGAGATTTTTCCAAATTGGGTGTACCATTTTGCTTTCCCACCAAGATTGTAACAGAGTTTTTACTGGCCTTCAAAAAATATATATTCATATACATATGTATATAATTGTGTGTGTGTATATATATTTGTGCATATAATTGAGTGTTATATATTAGTTTATATATATACACACACAATTACAGGTATAAAATTACATATACATATATAAATGCATGTATAATATATACATATGCATACAATTATACATATGTATTTATAATTTCTTCATATTTTCTGGATATAAGCCATTTGTCAAGAATACATTTTGTGAACATTTTCCCCTAGACTGTGGTATGTATATTAATTTTGGTGAGCAAAAATTTAAAATTTTGGTAACGTCTCATTTATTAGACTTTTCTTTTATGCTATTGCCTTTTGTGTTTTAAGAGACCTTTGCTTAGCCCCCAAGTTGCAGAGATATTTTGATATATTTTCTTCTCTCAGCTTTATAGTTTTAGATGTTATGTTTAAATTTATTTTGAATTAACTTTTCTGTTTGGTATGAGGTAGGAGTCAGAGTTTGTGTTTTTCCTTAGGGATAGCCAGTGGTTCCAACTCTCTGTTATCCTTTCTCCATTAGATTGCTTTGGCATCGCTACAGACTCTGTAATGGACAGGCTGTTCTCCTTGGCTTTCTTGGTTATCCTAGGGTAGAGAGAGAAAGTTATTCTTTCTGGTGTCCTAACCCCATCACTTATATCTAGATGTATTCTAGATACTCCTGAGTTCTGACTTAAGCCTGTGGAATTTTCTCTGGTTGGCAATGAGTTGTCGTGACTGGGTTATCTGTTCTGTCTGAACACAGGATGGCCAGTGTCCCGGTGAAGGAACGGGTGAAGGTGTCTCAGAACTGGAGGTTGGGGCGCTGCCGAGAGGGGATCCTGCTGAAGTGGAGATGCAGGTAAGTAGCCTCTTGACTCTTAAAGCTACCTGGGACAGAAAAGCATGCTGGGAAGTAAAAAGTCTGGTCCTAGCTAGAGTGGATATGTGCCTCTCCTGAGGTGTGGCAAAGGGGGCATCGGAGGGACTTTTTTTTTTACATTTGTAAAAATTACCAAAAAATGTACTTTAACAAATTCCACATTTTTATGATTATAAAAATAACACGTTTATTCTATTGAAAAAATAGAAGCATTTAAAGAGGAAATAAAACTTCCGTATAATGCTACCACTCAGAGGTAACCACTGTTAATGTACCTCATCAAAAGAAATAAATGAAGCCAGCATTTCAAACCATCTTGTTTTACAGTTATTTTTCTTTAAATCTACTCTATGGAGTTATGCCTTCGCTTCCTTCACTCCATTAGCCCTCTGCCCAACTTTATTAAGAAGGCAAACTAGGACCTAAAGGCTTGGCTATAGATGTTACAGGAGGTAGAGTTCAGAACTGCGAGGAAATTTAGACAGTGGCTTTGGATTGCTAATGCCGCAAATTTTATGCTTCACCGATGCTACGTTATTTCATAGTTATCATTTGACTCCCTACCAAAGAAGTGCTCCTTGTTGATTGGTCGGAATGGATAAGGAACGTCATGGTTCCTCATTCCAGGTTGACCTGCAGACAGGCTTCTTCATCTGAAGACCCCTTCTCTCTTGCTGGTGTCCAGTTTCTGCTGCTTTCATGGGTGGTGGTTGCTGTGAGTTATGCGGGGGTCCTGGTGGTAGTAAAGAAACTACTAGGGAGAAAGACTGTTTTTTATGGTAAAAAAAAACTTTACCCTCTGCCTCCTGCTTTTACTTTTAATACCAGAAAGTGGAGTTTATTTCTGTATCAAGGTTTTGTCCCTGACATCTTTTTTGGGGATGGTTTTCAAAGCAGTTTGGCAAATAAACACACAAAGCAGTTACCAGGCTGCCCCAGGATTCTCCACTGTTCACCTGGCATGAACCTGGTTTCTTGTCCTAGGCAAATGGCTGTTTACCAGATGGCTCTAAACACATGCATTCCAACCACCCCACTTGACTGTGCCACAAACCTGTGCAAGGGGATTTTGAAGGGGGAAGTGTATAATGAGTGAGAATGTAGGCAACTCTACACATGTTCTGTAGAATATATGCACACACTTGTAAAAACCCCCTGAGCAGAAACTCAGCTACTACAAAGGCCAAGCTGCATTTAATGGCCCGTCAAGTCAATTTGCAGAACTTTTCCACATTCCCATGACGCTTGTATTAAGGAGTGTGGGGAAGAAACACAGCCCAGTTTGCTCAGACAGGCTTGGCAGTGGGAGATGGTGTCTCTGTAAATGCAGATGAATCAGCTGTCCCTATGCTTTGCTTGGGATCTGGTAGCTCCAGAACTCCTACATAGAGTAGGACAGGCTGCTGGGATGTCTACCTTGGGAAAGGGGCTTAGTCCCCACCAGAGAGCCTGGGGTCTGGCAGAGTCTGTCTGCCTTTCTCTTCTTTTCTTTTTTCTTTATTCTTTTTCTGTCTATTTCTCTTCCTCTGTGTCCCTCCCTCCCTCCCTTCCTCCCTTCCCTTCCTTTCTTTTTCTTTCCTTATTTTAAAAAGATTTTATTTATTTGTGTGTGAGAGAGAGAGAGAGAGAAAGAGAGAGAGAAAGAGCACAAGAGGAGGAGCAGAGGGAGAGGGACAAGCAGACTCCATGCTGAGTGGAGCCTGTCTCGGGCTTGATCTCAAGACCCTGAGATCATGACCTGAGTTGAAATCAAGAGTTGGTCGCTTAACTGACTGAGCCATGCAGGCGCCCCTGGCAGAGTCTTCTTTCTTAAGGCTCATTCTGTGCCGTGGGACTGGCCTGTGGCTTCTAACCTTTCTTCCTCCTGCCATACTATAGAGGGAATCTTTAACTATTTGTGGATTTCTCTTATCAGCTGCCTAGGAGAGCTGATTATTTCTCTGGAGCCCCCCAAACTGTAGTGGACTGCTGCGGAGCTGTGTTTTCCCATTGCCCCACTTACCCTCTAATACAGAAACGCAGATATCCCATGTGACGATCTAGATAGCTAACTAGTACATTAGCATCCTTTCCTAAGTGGCCTTATTCCTTTCACTTATAAATAGCCCCTTTGCATAGTGGGATAAGGGAATAGGGCTTCTTGGGGCTCACTCTTCTCTTTTCTCCATCTTCTCTGTTGGAGGAAGAGGTAGAAGTATGTGTGGGAGTCTTGGAACCTCGAAACTTATCACTTAACACTTCAAATCAGGGAGGATGCAAAATGAAAGAAAATCACTTCATCTGGGTGGAGGTTTTTTTTTTTTTAAGATTTTATTTATTTATTTAGAGAGAGAGCACAAGCAGGGGAAGCAGCAGGCAGAGGGAGAAGCAGGCTTCCCGAGGAGCAAGGAGCCCGATGCGGGACTCGATCCCAGGACCCTGGGATCATGACCTGAGTGGAAGGCAGATAATGGACTGAGCCACCCAGGCTCCCTGGAAGGTTTCTTTTTAAACCCTCTCTGCGCCCCAGTCATTGAATTTGCCGAGATCTGCCTACCCCCAAGAAGTCTACGCTGCCAGTAATTCGAGTCTTAAGCATTCTCCAATTAAGAGTGATATTTAATTGGTCTTGTAGTTCTGACTTTCTTTTATAAAGTCCAGAACTTTCAAAACAAAGTTTTACTTCTGGAAGTGTCTCCTCCCTTTGCTCTTTTCTTCCTTACACTTTGTATTCTGTCAGAGACATGCACACCAGAAAGCTCTGTCTCTCTGGTTTTCTTTTTTTTTTTTAAGATTTTATTTATTTATTTGACAGAGAGAGAGACAGTGAGAGAGGGAACACAAACAGGGGGAGTTGGAGAGGGAGAAGCAGGCTCCCCATGGAGCAAGGAGCCCGATGTGGGACTTGATCCCAGGACCCTGGGATCATGACCTGAGCTGAAGGCAGTCGCTTAATCGACTGAGCCACCCAGGCGCCCAGGTTTTCTAAGGGTGGCCTAAGGGTAGGTAGTTTTACAGGAGATTGGGGAGGTAAAGGCTGAGCCGTACAAGTTATCCTTGCTAAGTTGGGGATCAGTCAGCCTCTCCAAAGATTGGAGTCCGTTTTCATACTGTATCTCGTTGATTCTTAAATTGTGTTTTACATCTCTGCAGTCAGATGCCCTGGATGCAGCTAGAAGGTGATTCTCTGTACATATCCCAGGCTAATTTCATCCTGGCCTATCAGTTCCGCCCAGATGGTGCCAGCTTGAACCGTCGGCCCCTGGGAGTCTTTGCTGGGCATGATGAGGACGTTTGCCACTTTGTGCTGGCCAACTCGCACATTATCAGTGCAGGAGGGTAAGTGCTGCAGGAGTCTCCTTCTACTTCTTCGTTCGCATTCTTCAGGGAACTTCTGCTTGCCTGCCTCTTGACTTTTCTTTCTCAACTCCAAAGGGATGAGGAGGGAGACCATGTTTTTGTTTTTGTTTTTCCATTTGAAGCAGAGAGATTTACCAAAGGCACTATTAATAGGGTTAGCTGGAGAAGGAAAACAGGAAGAGCCTTTAATGAAAAGTGAAGCTGGTTTTGATACTCTCATAGGGGAAATTTGTTTTGTCTCAGCTCTGTTCAGCCCCAAGTGTACTGAAGAAGTAGAGGTGTCTCAAAGCTCAGCGCCTTATTGAGCTGAATTGCCTAAAACAGCAAATTTGGACATCACTGGAGACTCAGGCTGCTTCTGTAGCCTTGTTCTCTTCCGACAGAGAGAATAATTGGCTATTGGGGGTGGTCTCCCTATTTCTCTCCTAGAGATGGGAAGATTGGCGTTCATAAGATTCATAGCACCTTCACTGTCAAGTACTCGGCTCATGAACAGGAGGTGAACTGTGTGGATTGCAGAGGGGGCATCATTGTGAGTGGCTCTAGGGACAGGACGGCCAAGGTGAGTGGTCTCCTCCTTACGTATGGTTATTCCCTCCTGTCTATAGGGAGTGGGGTGGGAGAGGGTGGATAGGGCCTTGAGTCTTGGGATTGGCTGAGGGCGCTGGGTGGGGGCGGGAGGGGACGACACGATAAAGGACTCACTTATGTGCCTCTGGCATGCAGTTTGCGGTGCCAGACTATGTCCCTGCCAGCTGGCCTGAGAAAGGAGTGGACAGTGGCTGGGAAGCTTGCCACTCACTTGAAATGTGGCGTGAACTCAAAAACAGAGGGCCTGGCCAGCTTTTCCTCCCTGCGCTGAATTTCCTCAAGTTTGTGGGCTGAGTTCTGACCCCAATATTTTATTTTAAAATCTCCCTCCTTTTGCTTGCTCTCTGTTTAGGGAGGTTAATTTTTCACCACCGTGTTTATAAGCAATCAGGCTGATAATTAAAATGTGTTTTTACTGCTTCTCTGGAGAGTGATGTGGTCAGCAAGCAGTAGAAAGACAAGGAGGGAAAGGCGTTTCGGTGTGTCATTGCCAGACTGCCTGGGCTACAGTCAGTCATCTGCCAACAGAATGAGGCCGATAAGTAGTGTGACCCCTGCTTTAGGGACTCTGCTCATCCATGTTTGAGTCAAACAGGCCTCCACCCATGAGACAGAGAAGAATGTCTTTCTCCCTCCCTGTGTCCAGCAGCCCTAGGCAGGGCCCGCACACATCTGGTCCTTTGGGGCTGCTGTGGGAACTCGCTGACAACTCAGTCGAGGTATAGGAAGCCCGATAGTATCTTACTTGCCTGTTTCCCGGCATCTGGAGACTTCATAGTGCCAACAGGAGCAAAATGCCTCTTCGTGTCAGCAAATAGACTGCTAAGACACCTAGGGAGGGTCTCCGGAGAGGAAAGTTGCAGTTTTTACTCATTAACTTTTCTGACTCCATGTACCCTCTGGTGATTATCCCTTCATATAAAAATGCCACCAATTTATATAAAAAGAAGGGCAACATATGTTCCTTTTTACTTCTGGAAGTTTCTCCTCCCCTTGCTCTTTTCTTCCTTACACTTTGTATTCTGTCAGAGACATGCACACCAGCACAGGAAGCCTGAGAAAAGCCCAGAAAATCTTTGGAACCAACTTGGAAACTGAATTTCCTATTGCCTGTTTCCCGTTTCCCCTACCCTATACTTACTTCAGGTTTCTAATTGGTCACTCTTGTTGTACTATTCCTTGCAAACAGACTGGCCTTAACCTGCTGTACTCCTCAGAAACAATTTGCATAGAAATCTTTTTGGCAGTGTGACTTAAAAATATTCCCATCTCCTTCTGGCATCTTCCTGTCATGGCTTCAAGTCTCCCCTGGCCCCTCCTTTTTAGTGACATCCCTTTCTTCTATCCTCTTTTCTGTGGTCTGACACCCAGAGCAGTTTAAAACTAAGCTTTTTGACCAAAGGTAGCAATTCAGGGGGATGGACTGCTTGTAGTCAAAGGGTAGTAATCCCAATATTTGGGATATTGGGTTAGTTTCATGTTTTAAGTACCGACTCAACCCTATTTGGTGGATTCAGTTTTTTTTAAGCATTAAAGTAGGTACTTTCTAATTACAAAATTGTCACCGTAGTTCATCGTTTCCTTTGAGGATTTCTTTTAAGTCAGTGACAGAATCCCCCCCTCCCCCGCCTGGTTCTTCAACTCCAGAAAGCTGGCCTGCTGTTTTGGGGCTCCCTAGTGACCTCCAGGCCAGCTCATCTTTGCAGATTTCTGGACGCTGCTTCTGCTCCCTCTCCGTTGCTGTCTTTGCCTCTAGCTGCCTTCATCTTCCTGACCTGTTTCTACATTACCCAGTGCTAATCTTGTATAACCAGCCCTCCATTTCTTTTTGGTGGCATCTGCGGTCCCATAGCTGCTTCTATAGGCTTCTAATACACCCCAACCTACATGAGAACTTAGTCATGTTTGCCTGTAAACATCTATAGCCTGTTTGTTGGGAGTTCCCCCAAGTACGTACTGTGTTTTAGGAAAGAGATTTGTTTTATTGGGGTGAAAGGAACTAAAACATTTTCTTTGTAAGACTTCTGAATTAGGAACTGCTCAGGGAGCCTTCTTCCCCATGCCCCCCCCCCCCCCCCCGCCCCCCGCCCCGCCACTTTCAAACTTACCGTGGCTTAGTTTGGATTGCCCCTCCATCCTGATATGATAGGACTGTAGGAATGTTCTCAGTGGGCCTGGGCTGGTCCTGACCATTCTTTTGTTGTCTCCCTTAGTTCTTTATTCTTCCATTTATTCTTAAAAGTACCTACTGTATGCAAGGCATAGTGTACAAGGCACTGGGGCTCTTCAAAGGTGAGGAAGAGCCAGCCTCTCCTCTTGAGGCGAGCTCAGACATGCCTGCAGTGGCTCTGAAGCTGATGAGAAGTGGCCGGGACTGTGAAGTGTGCAAGGCTCTAGGGAGAGGGCCAGAAAGTTCACAGGGTGGAGAGATCACATCTGGCTTGAAAGGGGAGACTTTATGAAGGAAGGAACATTTGAACTTGTTTTTTTCTTCTTTTAGTTATTTTTCAATGCAGAGGTTTGCTTGTTTATATATAAGTAACCAGGCACGATGCTAAGCACCTTACAATTGTTCATTTTCTCCTTTAGGAGAATTGTTTCCCCACAAATTATGCTCGTAATATATTTTGGATATCCAATATACCCTACTGTATCTACTTTATTTTATAAGGTTTTCTATTATTATTATATATTATTTTTAAGTGTCATCTTCAATGGCTTAATGAGTAATAAGACCCACCGTTATTGAATGCTGGATACCTGCCAGATGCTGGGTTACTATGTTTGGTGCTTTACGCATTTCTTGACTTTTCTGTAGCCCTCAAAAGATAGGTATTATTTTCCATTGTACATATGAAGAAACTGAGGCTAAGAAGTCCTGAAACATCCTTAAGATCAGAGATAATAAATAACAACTGGGTTCAGACCCACATGTGTCTGACTCCAAAGCCCACGCCTGCCCTATCTGCTCTTCCTGCAGCCGTAGGCTGCTGGGAATATTTTTACCATATAGGTTTCTCTTCGTTTTAGAATTACTATCTTTGGGTAGAGTCTCAGCAATAGAATTACTGGGTGTGAGGCTTTGGTCATTTTAAGAGTCTTGATACATATCATCAACTGCTTTTTGAAAGGACTATATAAATGTCCACTTCTACTGAGTTATATCTTTTCCAGGGATGGGTTTGTTTTGGATTTGACTGCTGAGGGTGAAGATGTGTGATCAGCACGTTGTTGTCACCTCCCCTCCCTCGGGCGTCATGACACTTGGGTTCCTGCTAGGGCAGCGCTTCCCCAACGTCATGCTCAGCACCAGCAGCAAGCCTCCTGAGGCCCTCCTGGAGACCGGACACCTTGTCCTGTGGTTTGCACAGTGTCAGAATCCACCAGCCCCTTCCGTGGGAGGCACTGGTGAGTTCAGGACTGGAACTGTCCCCATAGATTTTATAATCAGAGGGCTTTAGTGTCTCCTCACCCTCCGACCTGCGTTCTAGAGAGTTGGCATCTGAGAAAAGGCAAACCTCTCCTCCGGGCTGGGACTGTGTGAAAGAAGGCATTAGAAGTGCATTTAGTTACAGGCAAAGTGGCATGGCTGTAGATCCAGAAGGGTAAGCCAGAATCCTGGCATTCCAGGAAAGTTGTGGTATTTACCTTTGTTTTCTGCCCCTCCTTGTTCAGGATCTTCTTAAGTTTATTTTCTTTTCCCTATATTGGAAGGAACTCACACCCTCCTCCCCCTGTCATGCATACACAAAATCTTAAAACACTTTCTCCTTTTATAGGGAAGACATGTCATGTGACCCTAAGAAGGCAAGACCACCCCCACTCCGTCACCTGCCCCTTAAACTCAAGGAATGTCTCCTGAAAGTTCTTCCATCTAAGGTCCTGACTGGCTTTTGTGTGTTCCCCCTTATAGCACTGCAGGGACCTTGAGAGGTCAGTGATCCATCTGGCAGCCTCAGGATCCCTCCTTGGCCACTGTCTGGGACAGCCCTGTACATTCGAGGCTTCCTTTCTGTTTGGTTAGAGGCTTATTTCCCCGAGTGTGTCATCCGGGGTTGGGTGAGGTGAGGGGGGCCTTGTGCTTAATGGGAGATTTCTAAATGCACTGGCTGCTGAGGGCTCCCTGAGTGTTGATTAGAGCTAAGCCCGGAGTGGCTGCTAATGTACATTCCTGACTGATAGGGACCAGATAACGTGCTCCAAGCAATATTTTTAACCTGTAGGAGATATGGAAGCTTAAAAGAGTTAAGCTTTTCTGCTACTTTTGGTGACACTAGGTGCTAAATTCCCTGCTGACATGAATAGCACTGGATCCTGGGCATTATCAACAAACAAACAACAACACACCACCTTCGTGCTTTGAAGCCGCTCTTCTTCTTCCATTCTTTCCTTCCCTTGTGTCTTTCTTTTTACTCCTCTCTCTTAATTCTGCTCTAATTCCATCTTTGTTCCCCCATACTGGGCCTTGATCATCCTCCCTACCGCCCAAAGAAAAATCTGGTTGAGAGATAGGAAAAAGGAAAACCCACAAACACAAGGAAGTTACTAAGAGAGGTGAGTTCCACCTGCTCACCCTGCTGAGTCAAGGCTCAGCTGAAGAGTGTGGAGCTTCTGATTCCCTGATACAAGATTGGGTGGTGAAGAAGGGCTCTCAGGTGGATGTTAAGGAGGGCAGTTCGGACTGGGAGTCAGGTGGGTGAGCCAGAGGCTGGGGAGGCTTCTCTGCTCATTCTCTGAACTCGGCATATGCAGGACAGAAAGGAGTCTCCGTTCCCCTCCCCCACCTCCCCAGGACACTCACCCCGCATCTCAGTCCCTGGCAGTGCCAATGAGAGCGTCTCCTCTCCTGTTTCCAGGTTTGGCCTTTGGCATCAGGTCGGCTGGGGCAGTGCTTACATACCATCCAGACTGAAGACCGAGTCTGGTCCATTGCAATCAGCCCAGTACTAAGGTAAGGGAGACATTTTGGGGTATGGTTTTGTCCTGTATAATAATGCTTTTATTTTCTGAGGTTGGGTGGGCTAGGAAATCCTCCTCCTGTATATTCTAGGTTGCTTTGAGCCTGTCTTCTGGCGATTTTGAAAATCCTCCAGAGGCTTGAAGTCTGTGGCTCACTTCATATGTGTGTGGGGTAGAGACAACATTCCAGAGGTTAACTTCCTAGGCATCTACTCCAGAAATATGAGGGGAAAAAATACCATTAAAATGTGACTGAGGCCAGCTGTTACAAGAGTGCCCCTTCTGGAGCCTATGCCCTCCGGGGTTACTTCCAAAGCAGAGGCCTGTTAGCACCCCGGGGAAGTTACTGCACCAGCCAGCCTGCTCTCACAACCCACATCTGGTTTGTTCCCCTTGGAAAATGTCTTCTGGAGTATCCCTTACAGACCTGAGTCATCAGGAGAGGCGTGGGGCCCATGTCCAATTGGGGACAGGTATGTGGCATAGGGTGATATTTGTAGCAGAAGTGCCAAATTTTTGATGGCAGCTTTACTTTACTCTTTGGCCTCTTTTTCTCTAGCTTTACCAGTAAACAAGTGAGCTCTGCCTCCTGATTTCTGCTTTCTAGGCTTTCTTGAACCAAGGCAGAGCCTCTCTCCTCCCCAGCAGGGTACATAGACTCTCTCCTGCACCTGCTCTATCAGAGTGTTTGTTTTTCTAGGGTCTTCCCTCACTTCCTTCATCCCTCACTCCTCACCTAAGTGATCAGTGGGCAAGCTGTAGGGCTGCCACCCTCCAACATGGGGTTTAAGTCAGTCACTAGTTTTACGAGAGTTGATTCCCCCCACCAACTCAGCCCCCTTCAGCCTCCCTCTCCTCACCCCATGGAGCCTGCACCCCTCCTGCCCCCTTCTACAACTCCCTTTAAAATTTTTTTCTTTCTAAAGAATTAGAGCCGATTAGCCACGTCATTAATTCTTCAATTTGACGGCTGATATAGCAGGACCTGAAACACATTGCTGACCCCAGAGAATGGAGACCCCGTTCCTTAGCATATTGACGATGGGAGAAGTTAATTAAAATTCCACAGAGCGGAGGTGTCGGCTAACCTATAAACCTGTCGCTGTTCAGAACAAATCATTCTAGCAATCCTAGGAAAGAGGGAAGGAAAGACCAGCAGGGAGTAGAGAGGCCTAAGTGTGTGGGAGCGGACGGTGGAGAACAGAGCCATCGGACACGGTCCCCTCCACAGTGTTTTTCCACTGCTGCCCCTTTTAAAGCCAGTTGGCCAGGCTTGGGGGTCTGTGGGCTGGATGTGTGTAAGGATTGAAGGAAGGCAAAAGAGCCTGTGGGAGGTGGCAGGTGGGCTGGTGACTATCCAATGGACATCTGCTGGCTTCAGGAGACTGGGATGGACTGGGCTGGGGCCGGTGGCAGAGGGAAGCTCTTCAGGGCTGGAGATTTAGGACAAAGAACACAGCCAGCTTCAACTAGCACCCCATCCCTTGCTCCAGCCATCTCTCTGGAATGTGTCAGGCTACCCCGTAACAGAATAGAGCATGACAACTGTTGAAGATAGTTTCAGTAAAAGAGGTTGAGCTCAGAGTCTGCCTCGGCATTGAGAAGCACTTTAGAACACAGTACACTGGGTTTTGTTTTGGCCACGACTTGCAGACCGGCTTTGAGGAAGGACCTAGCTTTCTGACAGCACCAGTACTAGCCTACAGTGGCCCCAGTGTGTGTGTATTAGTCATTTGCCCTGTGCCAGACCCTTTGCTAAGTCCTTGATGTGCCTCATTTTCGGTGAAAACCTGGGTCTTTTGTTCTCTTCTCATTCTCCTTCAGAGTCTCCTTGTCCTCTTGGTGTATTTCCTTGGCCCTAAGATGACTCTCTCAGTCACTGTTGACTGGCTTTTCAGCTCCTGAACCACAGTTGTTTGAGATGACCTTTTCCCCAGCTCAACAGATGATGTTGTGGACTCTTTGAAAATACTTTGCATTGGGGATCCTGGCTTCACTAGATGGCCAGGGTGGATGCTGCTGCTCTCTCCCCCGTTTTCTCTCTTACCCTGAAGTGTCCTGGCTAGGGCGGTTTCATCCCATTATTAGATCCATTTCTTCCCTCCGTGTCCATGAATTTGAACCTGTCAGTGAATGCTTCCGTTTTCCCAACCTGGGGAGACCCTGCCTCCTGGCCTCAGGGTCTGTTCTGGAAGACTGAGGTTCTGCTTTGCCACCATCAGCAGGGTGGCCTCAGGTAAGTCATTCCCTTCTCTGAGCCTGTTTCCTCATTTTTTCAATGTGGATACTGCTTCCTTTATAGACCTCACTAGATGATTGTGAGGATGACCTGAGATGATAAGAAAATACTCGGCAGGGATGCCTGAGTGGCTCAGTCAGTTAAGCGTCTGCCTTCAGCTCGGGTCATGATCCGCGGGTCTTGGGATCCAGCCCCATATCGGGCTCCTCGCTCAGCGGGGAGCCTGCTTCTTCCTCTGCCACTCCGCCTGCTTGTGTGTGCGTGCTCTCTCTCTCTCTGGCAAATAAATAAATAAAATCTTAAAGAAAAAGAAAATACTTGGCAAAACTAAAAGGGCTATCTTATCACGTCAAACAGAATCTCTCCTCTCCTGGGTGGCATTTGTTCAGAGGCTTTAGTTGCTCTCATGTCTCCAGCTTGGCTGGGGGCTTCTGTCCCTCCTGGAGCTACGCTGCTCGTCTGCAGTCTTCTTGAGATGCGGGACCCTCAGCAGGAATCTTTCGTCTCCCACCCCACCCCATGTGTTCCTGCCCTCGCTGGCTGTCTTCTGTTCCCCTCCCTGCCACCTACGCTGTTGAGTACGGTCATCGGTGTGCATGTGGTCACTACTGGCATGTGGCTGTGAACCCCTCACAAAGAACGTGAGGGGAGGTGGGCAGCAGCTACCCTCTGGGGCCGGTATTCCTGGTTGACCCGATGACTTCCCAGTCTCTCACTGCTCCCTCATCCCTTTAGAAGGATCCTGAACGGGTAGGAGACTTGCCACATCCCTTTTCTCAATTAATCTCTCTTCCATTGAAAACAGTTTGTCAGAGCTCTGCATCGTATTTATCTATGATGCTGGGGCTTTGCTGCCGCCTTTTCTTAGGTGTGTGCTTAGACACTTGTAAGAAACATGAAACCTCAAGCCTCAGGCTTTATTTGAGGTGCTTGTGACTGGGGGAAAGCCAGTATTCTGTCCTGTGTCCAAATGTCACCTTTCCTTCCTCCCGTGACCTTGAGTTCTTGATTGGTAAACAGCTGTGGAGGGTGATATTTAATACGAGATCTGGGCTTAGAGCGGTGTTTAGGTGCTCGAAACCACAGAAGGAAAACCAGTAGTCTCCACAGGAGGGTGGCAGATAAGGACCTGTTTCTCTACTTCTTGTGTGCCCTCCTGCCCGTCTTCTTGCCCTGACACCAGGGATCCTGTTTTTAAGATTCCTGACTTACTGGTGAAGCCTTTCTTCCAGAGAGGGGGCCTGGCCTGGAGTTGTTTGATGAGGGAAAGGAGGACAGGCTGAGATGGAAGAGAGAGGAGCTATGGGAGGCTCACCTGGGGCATAAGGGCGTATGTCCAGGTGTGCTTGTGTAGCTCACACACAACCTCCTGAGGTCACGCTGGATTCTGAGCACTTTTCCAGGAGTAACACAGAAAAGCAGAATTTTTAAAATGTGCAATAAGTTGTATTGCCATTTAAAAACTATTTCCAGCTGAATAAATTTAGCAAATAAGCGTGAGGAAATAAGGAACTGCTAAACACTCCTTCCTTCCCTCGACTTTCCATCTCTTCCCTTCCTTCTTCCTCCCCGCTCCCCACGTATTGACCGAACCCTTGGTAGATGGAGGCTCCTGTGAGGATTTTATTCCGTGGTGAGGTGAGATGGGCGCGTAACTGTAATGGCTGCCAGGTGATACTAAGGGCCCGAAACTCCGCCCTCTCCAGCAGAGGGAGAAAGTGAGGCTCGGGGAAGACTGACGCAGGGCACGCGTGGTGTGGGACAGAAGAGGTGGCTGTTTGAGCTCAGGTCTCTAGCCTAGAGCCGCGTCCTGTGGTGCTGAGTGACGACCACGAGGCAGGCCCCAGGTCACTGCTGTGCCTTCATCCACCAGCATGATGGACAGTAGCTGTGACCCTTGAAAGACTCTTGGGGCCTGAGGAACATTCTCTCTTCCTAGAGGCCCGAGTTGAGGTGGAGGGGTCGGGGAGAGCACTACATGCCTGAGGCCTGGGCTCACTCAGGCGGCTGAGTGCTCCCACCATCCCGGGAGTGTGAATGCTTATCCATCTTTGGTTTGCAGGGGGTTGGGGGCCTGGGGCCCTGGGGGGTGAAATGAATGCGGAGACCCAGTTGCCCTATTTGCCTGCTAGGGGAAGAGTGAGGAGTCCACAGCTCCTCCTTCCTCTGCAGACACCATATTTATTGCCCTCCGAGAACAAGGAGGTGCTCAGCAGACTCCTTTCGCCATCTCCGAACAACACTTGCTATCGTGTGAGTGAGTGTGGTCAGGAAGGCTTCCCAGGACACTTGGGTTTTAATCCCTTCTCTCTTGTTTCTGTCATTAGGGAAATATATGAGTGGTATAGGTGTAGAAAATTGACTTAGCTGTTATTAAATATACAATATAATTTTGTGTAACTTTGCTTACTGTGGTGGCCTGTTTGTTTTTGGGGGGAATAGTCCAAGTCTGCATGAAATGTACCGATTCAAATTTGTAAAGTGAGTTGTGGCCTCTGGGGGGTTTTGATGGAGGAGCTGCTCGTGCTTGCTTCAATTCTCCCAGAGGTGAGGGAGAGTCTGGAAGGAAAGCAATCACTGTGTACTGTTTGGGGAGGGGGTGGGTTTCTGGGGAGAGCAGGGTGTTTGTTCCAGTGGCTACAGGGTTTACTGTGTGGTGTGTGTGTGGTAAACGCATATTCACCAGCCTGTTGAAATACACCTTTCTTTAGTGAAAGGTAATTGCATCTGGAGTTTTCTCTGACAGAGGTTTGAAAGATTGGAAAAAGAGACAGCCAGCTTTCAGTTTGGATTCTTTTGGTTCCCAGTGGCTCAGCAATCCTGTGGCCCTGGACTGCATAACTCTGAGCTTTTAGGGGAAAATGAGTTGAAAGTAACAGTTGTGCCTCTGAGTTTTGCTCTTTCTGGTTGGTGATGAGGAGCTGGGCTGTGAAAAGGAACGCTAACCTCGATAACCTGAGGAGAGACTCTGATGGCTGACTTTGTCGTGGTTTACATTGTGGCTTGGCCTGTGGCCAACTCGGTCTCTCTGTCCTGCCTTCCCAGGGCCGGGGCAGAGGGAAGCTTCCTCTGGGGCCCATCTAGGGAAAGGAGACCTTCCCTAAGCAAGGAGTGGCTCGGTGTCCTCCTTTGCCAGGCTACAGAGCACACAGGAGGGAGCCGCCTGCGTGTGGTGGTCCTGGATGAGAGAGTCAGAGGCGCAAAGACACCGCGGAGGGGCCAGGGGAGGGCATGGCTAGAAGAGGGGGCATGACACCTGGAGAAAGATGGAGCTCTGGGTAATGCTAGATGGGCCTCCTGGTCCAGCCTGAAATGACTGTAAATTGAAAAAGGATCAGTGTAGGGATACAACTGAAACAGAGTCTGGTCCTGCTGAATCTCAGTGCAGTACCCTGGAGTTCCCTGCCTGTGCTAAGCCAAGCCTCTCCGGTGGGTGCACGTGTATCCATCAGTAGCAAAGATGAGATGCCACAGGGGTGGGTTTCACTTCCTTAAGACCCTGGATTTCTGCCACTGCCCAGGGCGGGATGGGCACAGGGAAGCTCATGTGCTGAGCTGCTGGCCTAAGACCAGCAACCCAACCAGCTCTGGCTGGCCCAGAACCCATTTGTGGGAGCCACTTCTTCCCTGGCCAGCAAGGTTGGCTCAGTGGTCAAGAGCGGACTTAAATAAAACATCACAAATAGAAGTAGAAGCCGCTGCAGAAGATAGGGTACTGCAGATGCAGTCGTGCCCTGAGACCCTGCCTGTCCTGACAGGGAGACATGGCCATCCCTCAGTCTTGGTCACAGTCTTTCTCCATCTCCACGTGGCTGTCTGTCTGTCTCCCTCCCCCACTCTGTGTCTTGATACTTAAGCAGTGTTACGTGCTAGACCCTGGGGAAGCCACCGTGAACTAGACAGCGTCGTGTGACAGGGACCAGTCCAACGGGTAATATGGTGTGCTGAGTTCCCAGCTGGGGGAATAGCACACTGGAGGGACTGGCCTGCCTCCCGCTCTCCCACCGCCTGCCCCTCCTGGCTCCAGTCCCTGCCTACACTGGCAGGCGGTTTCTTCTCTCTCCTCATCAGGAAGAGAGCACGTCCTTTCTCTGCCGGACCCTGACTTTTCTGGGTGGTGTGTGCAGTGTGCCTGTGTTTGTCCACCTTTGATCACTGTTCTGCCAACACATAATTTAGCAATCCACATCCCCAGGTGGAAGCATGGAGTTAATGTTAAAATTAGTTGGTGGGTTTTTTTTACACACACACACACACACACACACACACACACACACTCTCTAAACTTCAGTGGGTGATGAGGCAGAGAGGGAGACGGGAGGGTGAAGGGGAGCCATAAATTCTGGGCCTGGTGTAGCTGTTCTCTGAGCAGCCGGGAAGCCTCTGATGTCTCCACAGCACTTTCATTAACATTTAAATTAAGGGTTTGTTTTCCAGTCTGTTTTATAGGCAGGGACCTTTCATGGCCTGTCACATGCACTCCCCCCCCCCCCCCCCAGCAGTGTGTAATTGTAGCCACTGCTCTATCCTCACTGGGTTGCAGCTGGAGTTCAAAGGGAATTCCTGGAGCTGGAGTTCTGGAGGTACAAGGTGTAACAGTCAGGATGTGGGTGTTCCCTCTAACACGAAGGTGCTGTGTAGGAGCCCTTTCTCCTCTCGTCTGACCTGTGCTTTCCTCTGCTCTTTCAAGGGACACACACTCCAATCTGACTCTGACCCCTTCCCACCCTTCCTTCCCTGGGGCCATGGGATATGTGGGAAAGACTGCATCAGTGAGTGTCTGCTCCTTATATCACAAGTGAGGGCCTGGGACAGATGGTTCTAAGATACAGATCTTCATGCTTATCTTCCTCCTTTTGATTTTTTTTTTTTTTTTTTTTTGAGCCTCAAGAATACTTCGTCCTACTCTCCTCAGAGAAACAATATAAAAGAGATTGCCATCTGAGAAGAATTTATAATAGGGCCCTTTGGTCCTGAAAACTGCGTTCTAGCATTGACAGATATGTGTACACACACCGTACGTAGTTGCTCGCTCTGAGGGTACGCATGTTTGAAATAGCTTACTGATCTAGGAGCTCATTTGAGACCTGTTCTCTGGCATTCAGAGGAAGCTCTTCTATGCCCTCACAGGGAGAATTGTTTCTAAGGTTCCTTTCATAAGGTATACCTGGCAGCATTTGGGGGTGTTTTGAAAAAGACATGCCTGCTCTGGTCTCTGTCCTCCCCATCAGTATCCTGTTGATGTGTAGATGACAAGAATGTGTCCCAAACACCCCAAAGCATCTCATTAGTTCATAGCCTCAGGGCTGAGTTCACCCACGGCTGGTCTCCAGCTCGAGTGCCCCTCTGGACAGTGAAGAGAGGAGCATTGGTGCCTTTCTCTCTTTCTGTCCAGAGGCTGAGAATTTTCTTTCTCTCAGAGCCCTGACTTCACTGCTTGAGTTGCCGTAATCTTCCTCCTTTCTCCATGAATCCACGCAAGCCATCCGTGACTTACCTGCAGGACTCAAGGTGGCTGAGTGTCCTGCTGTCCTGCTCCAGGTAGCCTAGTCAACAGGTGGCCACCCTCACGCCCCGGAGTCCTGCCTGAGAGGAGTGCGGGAGTTGCTGGGGCGACCCGCGTGCAGGTGCTGCTGGGCTCGGATTGCAGCCTGGTGTCCAGGCCCCTTCTGGTGGTGATTAATCTGGGACACGGGCCGACAGAGGCCCAGCCAGGGCAGCTTTGGTCCCTCACTGTGAAGACCTTTGGCTCGGATGCTGAGCTGATCTCTGTAGCCTGCTTCGGCTTGAGTTTGATCTGTCAAGGCTAAAGAGGAACCTGATGGCAGGGCGGAAACTTCTAGCCCTGTCTGACTTACGGCACTGATCCGTTCCAGTGGCTCTGTCATGATAATACTCATATATTTAAGAAGATTTCCCCACCTGTTCGCTGTAACACTCAGATCCGTCAAAAGAGGAATCCTCATGAAATATCTGTGATTTTAGTTTCTTGGGGCAATGGAGCTCACACTTGCAAGTGGACTGGGGGGTGGGGTAGGGTTTGTACTGGGCCCAAGTGAATAAGGCAATGATGAGATGTGGCTGGATCAGTAGCATGTGTATGTTTGTGCATTCGGGGGTGATGTCAGGGGTGGAAGGGTTCCCCCTATCCTCCTGCTGTGAGTAGCTGGCTCTTGGGCCATTTGGGACAGATTTTGGTACTTCAGTTCGTAGTCAAGTCTTAAGTTCCTTGTTTTCATTTCAAACCAAGTATTTTGAAAAGGTGTCCCTCTCTCCCCCACCACCTTTCCATTTCCCAGAGTCCTGGTCCCTGGGCTCTCCAGCTGGCAGTCCACAGTGTCTGAGCTCAGGGCGGTCACACATGGCCCTGCTGGATCATGGGTTTAAGACCCAAGAATGGGATTTCTGCTGCCCATGACCGTTTCTGGGTGTGAGTGAGTTCCATTATTATAGTAGTTCTGTTTGGGAGGTTAGGAGCTGGGGACCTAAGAGCTGGGACAAGAAAGATAGACCCCGTCGTGTAGAGCAGCCATGGAATAGGTTGACTGTAGGGGAACTGTCTGTAAAGATGCTCAGAAAGCCTGTGTCGACTCTGAATTTTGCTGTGCTGACTAGAGCTTCTCCATAGGATGATGGTAAAGGATGCTTTATGCCTCAGCAAGCCGACCCCTGTGTTCTCTTCCTTCAGACCGATTCTAAAAGAACCCTGGCTGTGTGGCTTGGACATCTGCTAATCCTTGTGCCTCTCTAGCAGTTTCTTGAACAGGACTCTTTCGAAGTTTCCAGATTTTAACCTTAGCGGGGAGGGGTTTTTATTTCCTGTCTTGTGTGAATTCTCTTGCCTGTGTGCTGCAGATGAGACCCCTCTGCCTCGGGAGTGCCCTACCAAGCTGACTACCCAAGATCCTTGCCCCCTTCCCCCCTTGGCCTTGCTTCTTTCTCTGGCTAGGGCGGTTTCAGATGGGCTAGTTTGTGACCTGGTCTGTAGTACCCTGTCCGATTGGCTTGGCTCAGACAGAAGGTGCTGGCAAGACAGGGAAGAGTGGAGGAAGGAGGAGGGAGGGGGGGTATGTGCATGCAGAAGCCCATGGTAATTGCAAAGGGAATATTAGTCCAAGAGCTGCTGGCCCAGGAAATTGCTTTCTGCAGAAGCTTTCCTTTTTCATAGTTTGCAATGCAAATTTAAAACATGAATAGTGCACAAAAAAGTAAAGGAGGGGGCAGATGGAGTGCCAGTTGCGATGTGATAACCTCCAAAATCTTGAGCAGGGTCCTCATTTGCAAAAGAGAATTTCAAGTCATGGGGGAGAATCTTTTAGGAGATTAAAATAATTATAAATCATATTTTGCTGTGACCCCCCCCCCCCACGCACACATAGACACACCTATATCTTTTCCATGTTCTTTTTTTTTTTTTAAAAAAAGATTTTATTTATTTGACATTGAGAGAGACCGTGAGAGAGGGAACACAAGCAGGGGAAGTGGGGGAGGGAGAAGCAGGCTTCCCGCAGAGCAGGGAGCCCAGTGTGGGGCTTGATCCCAGGACCCTGGGACCATGACCTGAGCCGGAGGCAGACGCTTAATGACTGAGCCACCCAGGTGCCCCTCTTTTCCATGTTCTTGTGTTCAGACTTGTCTCTAGCCCTGCTCAGCTTACATTGCTCTCTCCACCTCTGCTTCTTCCTACAGCAAATCCATAATCCAGCTTCTAGAACAATGGTCATGTGCTCATGGTATAATATTTGATCCTCACAGCAGGTTGGACAGCGGCCCCATTTAAAGTTGGTGCACTTCAGTGTGCGCCCTGGCCCTGGGGACGGGAGCCTTGTCAGTG
Source organism: Neomonachus schauinslandi (assembly GCF_002201575.2). Taxonomy (NCBI): domain Eukaryota; kingdom Metazoa; phylum Chordata; class Mammalia; order Carnivora; family Phocidae; genus Neomonachus; species Neomonachus schauinslandi. The sequence goes on along the minus strand of NC_058408.1, from coordinate 127,576,267 downwards.
TGCAGGCTGAAGAACCCGTGTCTTGAAGGCAAGAGCTTGCCCACCTGGAGAAGGCATTAAAGCCAAGGCTCCCATCCTCTGCTTTCTCTGACCCTCTCCACACTGTGGGTAGGCTTGATGAAGTCTACCGTGGGGTTACTGGATTTTTTTCCTCTGATTTCCCATGCTTCATCTGCCGCATCTAGAGAGCACGTGTGGCTTTCTGCTTCCAGGCTGCAGACCCTTGATGTCTGGTTGCTTCTGGATGCTCTGGTGATGTTGGAGGTGGGGATAGGCAGGGGATGACCACTACTTTCATGATGCTGGCAGAGCAACCAGTTGGTCAGGTGGGAAGCTTGAGACTGGCTTTTTTCTAGGAGCTGAGCTAGACAGGAAGACACGAAGACAGGCCAGAGGCAAGAGCTTTTCAAGTGCAAGTATGCCCCAGTAATAGAGCCACTGTGCAGCTGTGGGGTTCCTTCCGTCCCGTTCTGTATGGCTGTCTTGCATATGTGACAAACGCTGGCTGAACAGATAGGGAAGGGAAAGCTGAGCTGTTTGGTGTAAAGTGAAATGTATGTACCCTTTCTGCCTGTGGCCACCAGGAGTCTTCCTTCTTCCTTCTTCTTCATTGGGAAATTTTGAGAGAGAGATTAGCTCCAGACTTGCCCTGGGTGTGTCCTGTGGTGCCTGGGCCAAACTCTGGAGTCTCAGGAGCGCACTCCCCCTATAGGATGCTTCCAGATTCAATCGGCCACTGCTTATTAGCACATGCTCCTCACTCTGAACTTGCTGCACCATGGCCTTCAGGGACTGCAGAGAGAATTCAGCTCCGAGCACATGACCCTCCTGTCTCTTTCTCCTGAGGACTCTCTTGTAGGGTGTTTCTCTTTCTCCTGTTACTTTCTCCCTGTCGTGGCTGTAGCTTTAGCTGTCGTGGCCAAGCCTGGGCCTCTTTTCTCTGAACAAGTCAGTGAGTGGACTGGAGCCCTACGGTGAAGGACCCAAGAGAAGGGTCAGCTGGATGTCGGGTGCGATCTGTAACATTTGGCCAAGAGAGGGGGACGCATGGGTTAATGTGTTCACAACACCCTACTTTCGTGGCCATCTTGACTCTTACTAGTATCCAGGGTGAGCTGTGGTTGAGAATAAAAACAAAAAATTAGCAGGAAAAAAAAATACAGATTATTCAAAGGATTCTTCCACTTGTTAAAGATCTGTGGCCAGGAAAATCCTTTGCAGGCGGGTAAGGGTGGATCCAGGAATAAGAGGGAAAGTTAGAATTTTAAAATTTCATTACTTTGGCAGTGAGTACCCAAATAAAAACATGAAAACCTTTTGACACATAAATTCCACATCTAGGAATTTATCCTGAGACAACAACCAGACAAGTGTGCAAGATGCATGCATAAAGACTTACGTTAAGAACACATAAATATCCAGTAATAGGGGTCTGGCCAAATATTTTATGGTATCTTCACCCGGTAGAAGTCCAGCTCACCACTGAAAGGATGATGAGACCTGTATTTATTGACTCCAAAAGATGTCCTAGCCTTTTATTAAATGAAAAAAAAAAAGGCCACAAAATAGTATAATAGTTATTTGACTATCTCTTCAGAGTTATTTCTTATTAGGGGATTTCTGTTGACCTTTCCTGTTTTTTTGTTTTTTGTTTTTTTTTGTATTTAAATGTTTTTGTAATGAGCACAAACATAAAGGGCATTTAAATATCCATTTCAGCACTGGGCAACTATAGAAAGAATCCGTCCTTTTTTCTTTACATAGTTATTTAAATTAAGGTTGCACAGACCTACATTTAGCTTTTTTTTTAAACAGTTGTGTGAAAGTATAATTTACATACCATAAAATTTGCCCATTTTAAGAGACAATTTAAGTATACGATTCCATGATTTTCGGTCAATTTACAGAGTTCTACAGCCATCACCACAGTTCAGTTTAGAATATTTCTATCACCCTGAGAAAGTCCTTCTTTACTTTTACTTTTACAGCATTAAACTTGGTTTCATGCTTGGGACCTTTTGTGGGGAAAGAAATTAGCTAAAATATTGGTATTTTTTAAAAAGGTAATGTAAACTCAGAACTGTGTGATGTATGTCTGAGTGCCTGCCTTACGGCTGTTTTGAGAATGCTGCTATGTGCAATGTCACATGGGGAGTATGAAGCCCAAGAGACAGCTTTTACTACCCAGGAGCTTGTAGTCCCGTTGGGAAAATAGGGTATGTACTCAGACAACAATTCATCCCAGTCTGTGTAGAGTGTAGATGTAGAGAGTGTGAGTGCCATCAACTGCCAGGGTTCTTGACAGGAAATCGGAGGAAAACAGTAGCCTTTTAGTGAAACTGGGGGGGGGGGGTGCACTTTCTGGGTGACATGGAATTTGAAGTGGGACTTAAGGGTGGCTCTGTTTACATTATAGGAGGGAACTTGCGGCACAGGGACCAGGGGAACAAAGACCCGGTAAGGGATGGGGAAGCTCATTTGTAAGTCTGGGGGTTCACGGGAGACCAATTTGGCTGGCTGGGGTGGAGAGCTTACGTAAGGAGTGGTGGGCAGTGAGGCTGGAGGAGACACTTGGGGCAGGTTTCGGAGGCTTTGAGGAGCAGTGGACTTTAACCTGAGGATGGCAAGGGGCCCTTTGGAAGATTTGTAACCAGATTGAATCAGTTACAGGATTAATGTGGCTGCCCAGTATGTAGGATGCTTTGGAGGGGGGAGGGACTGAGGCCATTGGGATATTTTTCCAGGAGTTTGGTTTGTGAGCAATAAGGGCCTGGGCTCCCAGGGAGAGTGGGAAGACGGCCCTGGATTTAGGAATAACTTGGTGGTCGCGGTTGCACGTGACAAGGCGGGAAGGGACCCACATGAGTTCTTCCCTGAGCCTGAGAGCTGAAGGGGGCCTGGTTTTGACCAAGCCAAGTTCTGTCCCCAACCTGTTGGTTTGAGGCGGTAATGGGACAGTCAAGTAGCCGTGACCAGCGACAGCCAGGGATGGTGGCCTGGAGCTCAGTCATGGCATGGAGAAAACAGCTGAAATACCACAAGGGATTTGCACCAAGGGAAAGTGCAGAGAAATCAAGCCAGCCGGGCAAGGGGAAACCAAGAGGCCGAAGGTACCATCAGAAAGGCAGGAAAGCTAGGAGCTGGGGGAGAGAGGCGCATCCAGTGAGAGTCGACAGTGGACAACTTACATAAATTAATATATCCTCCCCATTCTACGGGACACATAGGATAGATATGGTAAAAATGTATAACCTTGATATCGATGCACGGACATTTGCAAGCGTTTTATTCTCCTTGCTTGATTTAAGCATTTCGTACTTTCCAAACTACAGTAAATTCCAAGTTTTGCTTTCTCTCAGGTTCTTTCCTCTGGCTCTTGTTCTCTTCTCCTTTCTTCCCTATGGTGGTTTCCCTTGAGGGCGGCCTACGTCGGGCTTGGTAATTTTTCCCTCAGTTCGGTTTGAGAGGGTCAGCAGCTGAGCTAGATGTGCTAAGTGACAAAGTGAGGGAGTGTCCTTTCTGGTTTTCTCCCATGTTTGCTCCGTGCATGATGGTGTTCGGGGCAAAGGGAGAGGCCGACTGAGGAGAAAGTGAAAAGCCAACTGACCACTTCACCGTTTGGAGCAGTTTGGCATCCGAGCCACAGGGGCTGCCCAGGTCCTGGGCTTGCTTGGGCAACTATGCTTGTCTGAAATCTTTCTTTAAAGGGAATTAAATAGAAACTTTCAAATCCTCCTCAGGTTCTTCGCGGTAGTAATTCCATGGGGTTTGTCATTTGTGTTTGAAGCTGCTGGTGAGGAGGGCGGAGTGAGGAGAAGCGAGGGGGTGGAGCTGGGAAGCAGAAAAGAAATCAGAGAGAGAAATTTTATTGAGGGAGAGTTTGCTGGGTTTATGGGAGGGAATCTCTCCCCTCCTCCCCATTCGGATTTGAAAGGGCCGGTGAATCTTTGATTAGGTGCAGGTCAAAAGAATTTACACATTGTGACCTTAATAACTAGAGGTGATTGGCAGGCGGGCTGTGGGGAGGGGGCCGCGGGTCCCTTTCATCTCACTTAGCACAGAGGAGAGACAATGGGCCCGCCGATTTTCCTTGTTGTCCCTTGTTTGAAAAGGTCTGGTGTCTCTACTAGGTACCTGTGACATGGGGGTCTTGATTGGGGTCTCATAAAGGCCCCTGTCAGTATGTCCAAAGGCCAAGAGTACAAAAGCAAGCAGTGGGTGGGGGTCTCAGCTGACCACTGAAGAAGGGAGGGGAGGGCCCGGGAGGCAGTGGAGGGAGAAGCAACCCCCGATGGGAGCCCTTATAGAAGGAGGGGAGGAGGGGGGCAGAGAAGGGCCATTTTTGTCCCTAACTCATCAAGCACATCTGCAGAATTGTCCAGGCTGCTGCCTCCCGGTTTCAAAAGAAAAAAATGATCGTTTGATAAACCGTCCCCGATTCACCACTTTCTCACAAGGGTGGGAGACCCAGCCCTGACCTCTGTATGATTTCACATCAGGACCAGGCTTTCTTTCCCCCACCCCCAAATTGCTAGAGAAACTTTGAAATGTATCCTGTGGCTTTCTCTCTCCCTTCTTCAAGCCCCCCACCCCCATTTCCCACCCTCTCCACCCCACTGGCCTCTGTTTTCTCCCTGGGCGCTCCAGAGTGTAGGCGAGTAATTAGTCCCCTCTTTCTGGGGCACAATGAAGCCAGGGTGTTTGGCGGGCCCCTTCCCACCGCTTACAGAGCCGGGGGCCTGGGGGGAAGGACCAGGTGGTATGTGCAGTGTGTTCCAGGCCTGTACAATCGCTGGGGCACAGGGCCGGGGGCTGAGGGACCAGTGTGCTCCTGCTTCTCGAAGGAATGTGCAGAGGCGCATGCATTCATGGTCCCCACACAATGCTTGCATTTTTTCCAGCGGAGGCATCTTCCCGGTGAAAAGGCTGCCCAGCCCGGAGCCCAGGCGGGAGCTTGCCACCGCGACGGCGTTCTTTCCCACCCTGCGCTTAGTGGCTTGGAGCTAACATGGGAGACCAACAGGCCGCGTCTCCTGAGAGCCCGATCTTTGTATCCGATGTGTGCTCCCCCTCTGCCCTGTCAGTTTTGTGTGTTCACGGAGTGTTGATTTTAATGCGGGCCTGTGTCGGGCTGAGAGGCCAGGCTGGGGGGCCTTGGGTCTTTGTCTTGCAGGGCCTCTTCTTCTTGGAGGGTCTTCGGCCCTGGAGGCAAGTGGCAGATTTGAGAGCTAGGGTGAGATGCCAACTCTGGCTGGCAGAGGGTTCCCCCATCCATGCGTCTGTCACAGACCACCGTGGGGTGCCTAGAAAGCCAGAGCACCTTGGGATGCTCCAGCACACGCTCGCGTGCCCCCCCCCGCCCCGCTTGAGGGGGGCAGTTCCTTCTACCGTGTAGGGCTGCCAGCTTGAAATGAGTTACACCCCCCTTGTGACTGAGTCTGGCAGAAGCACAGATTGTGAGCCTCGGGGAGTCAGGGCAGGGCCTTGTCTGCAGGGGTTTGGGGAGGTGGGGACAGGCAGGAGGGGCGCGAGGAGGCACAAGTCTGCTGTAGACGACTACCCAGCAATTGGTAAGGGTCAGAAGAGAATAGGACCAGACAGAGAAGAGGCCAGCGTCTGGGAGAACGTTGGCAAATTGCAAATGCTCCTCTCCAGCACTTGAGGGAAGAGTCCCTTAGAACGTCGGGACGGATGGGAGGTGTATTCCCCAGTGAGGAGAACTACAGCCCCTCACAGGTACAACCACTGGGGACTGTCCGACGGGAAGTCTTCTGTCTTTACCATTCATCTCTGTGCGTCAGGAGTTGGGGGAAAGGGTCTTTACCCATTCTGAGCCCCTGGTCTTGCCGAGAGAGAAGATGTGTATGCGTGCCTCTAGGAGGGGGAGACTGGGAGCATCAGCCTTGATGTGGCCTGCTCTACTCCTGGGGCGGGGGAAACTCAGGGATCCCTCTGAGTCAGGGAGCCAATGCGTGAGGACCTCCCCACCCACCACCATGGCCAGGCCTTGGCCCTGGCATCTGGTGTGGTGCTAGAGGCTTTTGGCTGAGGAGTCCAGTGTTTAGAAAGGGACCGTGTCCTCACTTCCATACGGATCAGAAGGCAGAGATGTGGGCTGGCCCCTGAGATGAGGTGGCCCTGGGGAGGCATCCCGCCAAGGTTCCCCAAGCACAGCGTCTCCTCTGTGCTGCTGCTGGCGCCCTTCAGACTGTCTCGGGGACTGGTGCCAGCGCCCCTGCCGGCCTGACGAGGGGGAAGCAGCTGGAACCTCAGGGCCTGCGAGGGGCCTGAGTCCCAGAGGGGCCCACCAGCAAGGAGCAGCTCCTACTTTGGGCCACTATGGGGCAGAGAACATTTCCTTCTTTGAGAAATAGGCAGTCCTGGCAATACCTGCCCCCTCCCTTTTTCCTTTTACTGTTCTTTTCCCTTAACTTTTCCAAATGCTGTTTCTCCCCTCCCTTCTCTTCCATTTTGTGGACAGCTCATAAGGAGCCTAAAAGAGACACAGCTTATGTGTATGGATGTGATAATGGAGGGAGGGGTGTGAGGGATGGTCAGGTGGGGGCACCAAGATTGTCAAAAACACCGTTGTCTCCTTCCCCTACCTCCTCGGGCTGTCCTGCCAATGCCTTGCTCGGAGGGCACAACACATCACAACCTTTTAAATGCAAACTTGATGGAGGAAAGAGGTAGAAATGTGGAAAAGAATTAGATCTAGCTATAGGGGGTGTGCAGCAGGAGAAAATGAGCATTTCCTGCTAACTGGAGTGCAGGGCATTTCATTATTAAGCTTCATTACAAGGGGGGAAGAGTGCAGTCTGCCGCTCTGGGGATCCTCGGGCTGTTTTTCTCCCTTCAAAAGTACAGTTGTGTTTAGGTTGGGGGAAGAGGCGGGAATTGCTATTGGTAACTTCACGGAGCACCCGGGGATTTAAAGCCAAGTTTCCGGAGCAAGGTAGGAGAGAGAGGTGGACAGTGGGAGGGTGCTTAGAGGCCTCCCTCATTCTGTGACAATAAGGAAGTGAAAAAGCCCTGGTGAACGTGGGGACCTCACCTCTGGAACTAAGATTGAGGAATTTGGAATGTTAAGAAAAATGTCGATTAGAAACCCTGCCTTCCTGGGAGACCTGATATCTGACTACTTTGACTTTTGAATTCCAAGTCCAAAATGGTAGAATTCCGATGCAGTGCAGTGGTCTGACACAGCTGTTCTGGGGTGCACAGGACCTTGTCCTCTGGGGCCAGGGAAGGGCTGGGGTGTGCTGCCTTCAGCTGGGCCTGGTGGGGGATGCATGTTAACTTCCGTCCAGGCCGAAGGGCGGCTTGGTCCTGTCCGTGGAAGATGATGTGAATCAGTCAGGTGAGCTTGGCTTTACGGTTCCGACTCCTTTTCCTGCCACTGCTGCTCCAGGGCTCTTGTCCAAAGTATAATCCGTCCCAAGAGAATTCTGATCTGGAGTGCTTGCTCAAAGAAGTGACTTGTCTAGGTTTTGCCTAGTCATTTGGATTATCTGGTGTTCAGTGTTCTCAGGGAAGCTGAGAGAAGATACATTTTGTCATGGGAGAATTTCTTCCCATGGCCGTGGTACCAAGTGCAGGGGTACAAAATCTCATTTAGAATCCGTGCTAGTTGTGACTTCATCAGAGACCTGGAGGTTTTGCTTTCTCCCAAACTATCCTTTGCTTTTACCACAAGTCTCTGCTTCGCTCAGCCTCCCTGAGGACTTTCAGTACACAGGCTGTCTTCTGGGGCTGGTAGACCTAATTCCTTATGGAGGCCTAGTCCCTTCGTTCAGTGGCCTGGGACTTCCCCGGTGACTGGGTGAACTTGGGACTTAGGAGCTCACCTATAGGAGGTGCTATTTCCTCCCCCCACTCCCACTTCCCTCCATTTCTGCCCCCTCCCAAAGAGGAAAAGTATCCTTCTGCACTTCCCACTTCCCAAAGAAGAGGAGACTCAGATCAATGATCTGAGGAGCTGAGTAATAGGTAGCCAGCACTGCTTTTTGATTTGCAGGTGAAGGATCTCAGCCTTTGCATTCCCGGCTCTGTGTGTATCTGTCCCCTGTCTCTGAGCCCATGCATCTGAAAGTGTGTGTCAGGGTAGCAAGAAGATTCCTTGGTCTCTGGGTGCCCCACCCCCACCCCAAGCAAGAGCTCTTCTGAGATGATACACATGGGTTCCTCTGCCTTTCGCTTTCCTGACTTGTGTTGATGTCCCTGCTTCTTCTGGGACAGCATCACCTCAAGAAGGCACCTCAGCATAAGTGAGTGCCCACGTGTGTGGCTTCCTTTGTTTTCTTTTCCCTGGAGCATGAAGGGAGGGCTGGGAACCTGGTCATGGAGTTTTTGGCAGCCCCTGTGTTGCCTGAAGTTCTCTTGTCCCTCTAGCTTATCTTTTGCCCAGGCTTCTCCTTGGGATTTCTCTTCTCTGTGAATTTTCCTCCTACTGGTGGCAGCAGGCAAGGAAATGTTTTCTGGAAGAAGCTGTGCTCTTCTCAAGCGAGTCCCAGCAGGTGGCCCACTGTGGGCGTGTGGGAGAATGCCGAACCTGAGCCGAGAACGCAGGAGCCGAGGAGTTGGCAGAGGGCCGAGGCCTGTGCGGGATGCAGCTGACCTGAGGCTTCCGAGCAGTTTATCATCAGGGTCGAAACTCTGGCTTTTCCACAGAAGGAGCAGAATGTTGGGAGGGGGATGGGAAGTTGGTTTTCTCTGTCAGCTGCTAACAGTGTCCAGTATTTGGCACGGGCACCGAGTAGCAATGAAAGCCTGAAGTGAGGGGGGCACCCAGCCAGTAAATCAGGAACCCAAACCACTGTCAAGTGTGTTTGCAAATTTGTGACACTTGTTTTCATTCTTCTAAAAGATTTGTATCCCATCCCACGTGGCTTAGTGGGAAAGATAGGAAACTTCTAATCAAAGGAGCTTTTTGGTATCCTCATGTTTTTTCAAAGAGAAAAATCAATGCTTTTTATAGTTGGTGATTTCAAAAATGCATGATAAAATCATGCCACCAGAAAATATCTGTTTCAGAGCAAGCATTGGGGAGGGCGGCATGTGGGGTTTGGGCTAAACTTGAGGAAATGGGTGGACTGCGCAGGGAGCTGCTTAGGGAGGGGCTCCCAGGTCCAGTGTCTTCTAAATGGCCTCTGTGAAAACCTCTCCTATGCCAGAGAGCTGTGAGAATAGTCCTTCCACTCATCCTCTAAGGTGGCAGGACCAGGAAAGGTCTGGAGTTCATGTTCAGAGGCCCAGGGGAAGGGAGCTAACCAGAGGTAGAATGACCTGTGGGTGAGGCCTCTCATCCTAGAGATAATGAAGAAAACAAATAAGTTACGGTCTCCATTGGCATCTCCTCCGCACATTGTAGGGGGCCTTGCCTGAGGCTGGGGCCAGGAGGACCTGATTCTTGGGAAGACGTAGACTCTGGCAGCCCCTGGTGTTAAGCTTCCATTTGAAAGCTGTGCATATTTGTGATGGGCAGGACTGCATGGGTATGTGTGGACCTGGGGAGCTTGAGGTCCTAGAGTTTTATGCTAGGACTGAAGCCATATTTGTGCCCCATCTCTAACCACCCCTACCAAGAGGTAAAAACAAAACAAATGACAAACAACCGAAAAACTCCCCTCCAGGCCTCTTGGGACCAACTCTGGCTCCACTGGGACTTGAAGTCTCAGAAGGAGGGATGCTAGATATTAGGTGCTGTGGGATCCCTGTTGGCTATTTATGATCTGAATCCTGGGTTTGAAATTAATTGGATTGCAGAAACAACTTTTATTATTTTTTCAAACCAACTAAATACCCCAAAACCAAAATTTAAAACTCCCAAACTTTTCATCCTTTTCCCTTTCCTTGTGGCTTTATTTGCTGGGTAGTGAAAAGTGCTTTCCCCGGCCTCCTTTGGGTTGCCACGCTGAACAAAGTGAGAAACCCAGGGAAGGAGGAAGCTGGTGCCAAAAGGTCTGGCTGTTGCCCCCCCAGCTCTGCATCCCCTGGCCTGCCCCAGCCGCCCCACCATCTGGGCCGCAGCCCAAACAAGCAAAGGCGCCTTGACCAACAACAAGCCCTAGCTTTGTTGTGCCTGTGGGGGAACTGCTTTCTGGAGCCCAGGGATCTCCTCTGAGAACCACCTGTGCCTCCCGGCCTCCTGCCTGGCCTGGGCCTTCTGGCACCTGGGGCCCCCACATTCCAGCCAGCAGGCTGATGGCAGAGTGAGGGACGAGAGAGGACGAAGGGGGCCATGGTCAGTTTAAAGGGGGCACAGATTCCATTCTGCCCCTTCAGGGCCCCTGGTTGGCTCGGAATTTCCTGTGGCCCTGGCCAGGTTAAATTTGTCCTGTCTGTCATCAGCACTGACAGTAGCTTTCTGAAGTGGTCTACAGAATGGGGACCGTGAGCCCAAGGTCTCCCCTCTTGCCTAGTTCTTGGTGCTTCAGGAGCGGAGTGATGTAGGTTCCCTTTGCAGGCTCCTTCTTGCTGGGGAGTCCCCAGTGTGTCTGTGCTGCGTGGCCAGCGGGGAGGACAGTGATGGCAGCTAAATGCTGAGCGCTGTGCTGAGCACTTTATGGTTCCTTTAATCCTCCGAGACAGGTACTGTCCTCACCCCCTGTTTACAAGGAGGGAAACTGAGGCCCAAGAGAGCTTCATGAACATGCTTGAAGTCAAATCTGGTAATTGAGGCACTCGGGTTGAGCCCTTACATCTGATTCCAGAGTTCTTGCTTTCTAGCTACTGTGCAACACTGCCTTCCCTGCCTTGGGAGCAGGGGGCCTGAGCCCCCTTTGGGATTAGAACTTGTGGATGGTCTTGAATTTCTTCTGATTTTTTTTTTTTTTAATGTTAATTGAAGATTTGACTCTCTGGCTGGACCTTAAGCTGCCTCAGGGCAGGCGTCTGTGAGTTTTTTTTTTCCTGATCCCCCTGGCACCCGTAGCACGGGGCTGGCTTGGGTGCGCTTGGGTCCTTGTGGAAGGAATGAGGCCCCCTGTCTGCCTCCGGTTCAGGAATGACCCAGGCAAGGCCTTGTTCTGTGAGAGGGGCGGTCAGTCCCAGAGCAAGAGCTCTCATCTGAGGGCAGAGGGCGGCCTGGGTAGGTGGGACCCGGGACTGATGAGGGGCAGTAGAAGATGGGGCAGTAGAAGCCAGGCCAGATGCGACTGGAGTCAGGCCAGCTGTTGGGAGCAACAAGCTGCTTGTCCCCTGCTGGTGGTTGGTCTGCACTGCTCCCAGAGGGAAGAGGCCGTTTCAGGAATAGCGGGGTGTGAGGGGAGGGTCTGCTTTCATGTGTCTGAACTGTGGCTGTTTGGACTAGCCACCCTTTGCTTTGTAGACTCTTCTGTAGAGAATCACTTTGAACCTCTCTTGCCAGGGCTTGAGGGCGGGAATGGTAGGTAGTTCAAGCAGCGAGGCTGGGAAAGACCAGGGTGTCAGTAGCATGAGCTATTGTAATAGTACTCGGGGCTAGATCTCAGTGCTGGGTGAACGGGCACATTTGACCTGACCACCTCCTCTAAGCCACAGGCCGCCCGGCTCCAGCTGCCCCCAGCCACAGTTGTCCCTGGACACAGTTCACCTGGGCTCTTGGACTCCATCGTGTGTGGCCAGGACGGCCGGTGCGGGCCTGGTCCCGCTTCTCTTGGTGGGTCTGAGGGCAGCCGGGAGGCGGGGCTGCAGAGAGTGGCCTGTGCGGTGGGCAGTTCAGCTTTGTTCTTTTTCCTCAGCCCCGGGTTCTGCTGGATTGGAGTGTTAGTAGTGGAGTAGCCCTGGAGACGATCTGCTTCGGTTTGCGGACAGGGCTCTGAAGGTCTGCGTCAAAGGCAAGAGGGTTGGAGGCCACACAGGCGGGCTCCCTGCATCCCCTACTTCTGCTTACATGGAAGAGCCCCCGCCCCATTTCCAGTTTTATAAATCTGTCAGAGATGGTAGCTCTCACGAGTATTCTGTCACCTTTTTAACAAGTTACAAAACATGTTCTGTTTCCCATTTTACAGACGAGAAGTGTGAGGCCCCAGGAGGTTATAGGCTTGCCCAAGGTGAGCCAGCTTGTGAGCAGCTGAGCCGGCACTGGACGCTGGCCTCCTGCATCCCAGCTCCTGGTCCTTCCCGGGTGCTGTGTGCCTGTGTGCCTGGGTGCCTGCGCTGGCCTGGGTCCTGGGTATTCTCGCCTGGCAACGATCTCAACTCCTCATTCTCTCTCTCACCCATGCACAGCTCATGTATCAACCAGGCTGTCTGTTTCTCGTTCTCAGTTTTTCATTCTTTGAAGAACTGCTTCTTTCTCTCCTGGGTCTAGGATCAGGGCTCTCCTAAGGGCTGGTCGTGAGAGGCTGGCAGACCTGTTTGCTGCTGGCTCAGTGGTTATTTCCACTGCCGGAGCCCACATTTCTGGCCTTTGGACACCTCAGCGCTGACCCCAGATAAGCCCTGTGCTGCCTGTCATCCTGGGCCTCTCTAGCCTTAAGCCGCCCTGAGCAGAGGGCTGTTTTTCCTCTGCTTCGCTGGGCGGGAGGGGCGACGCTGGCAGCAACGGCAGACATAAGTGTTCCAGAGGCCCTGGGTCTTCCTGTCTCGGCCCCCAGGAGAGTCTCCTTCCCTAAAGCTTCCCGACTCGGAGGTGTCCGTGAAGGCCCAAATGTAATGTGAGCTCCAGCCCCAGGGCCTCTGGGGACAGCTGGACAGACACAGCACTGTGGCCCTCGGGTCCCCCTGGTCCTGCCCCAGCTCGGTCCACCACCTTTCCCTATTCTTTGCGTCATAAATGCAGGCTGTGGTACTAGGTACAAGTCAACAGTCTCGTCTTGCGTGCCTCCACCTCCCAGAAAGCTAGCTGTCTGGGGCCACTGGCCCTGCCTGGAAGACTCGGATTGGGTGGGTGATGATGTAGGTCCCTCGTCCAGGCCCCACTCCCAGCTGCCCCCACCAGCTCTGGGCTGGCTCACCATGGGGCCCAATTCAGAGGCCTCTTTTGTTTGACTTGCATAGAGCAGCCTGGCTCACCATTCCCACATGCCGAACTTTCCCTACCATTCACTGGGAAGGCTGAAAAGCCCTCAGCTAATTGCGTTGGGCTGAAAATTACCACTTCCCTGCGTTCCCCTGCTGCTGAGGACATTTGTGTCACTGCTGTATTTAGGGGGAACAAAGGCCCCCTGTGGGGAGAGCCCAGGTACGAGTGTGGGATGGGGAGAATAATTGCAGTCTCTCCAGGTGAAAGCCCCTGTTAAACTTCAGTAAGTCAGTTAGGCTGGGGGGGAGGGCAGAGACCCCCATGATAAACTGTTCCCACCAAGCAATTAAAGAAAATCATCTTAGCTTTGAGGAGAGAAACTGCTTATTAGAAATTTTGTGGGTCTCCCCCCTTCCCTACCCCTGCCCCTCCCTTGGGATGAAACAACAAAACGCCTTCCTCAATAGAAGTGTTTCTCCTCCTACTACTCATTGTGTGGCCTGAAAGCACTTACCGGGCAGGAGGGCAGAGGGAGGGACAGAGACAGGCCGAAGGGGGCAGAAAATGGCAGGGGCTTAACACCTGGGCTGACTAAACATCACAACTTTGGGTAGAGACTCTGGGCACAGCGCTTACACAGGTTGTGTGGCAGGGTATCTATGGGTGGGACGTGAGTGTGTCCACTGACCTGCTGTCCCGTCCTCATTAGGAGTGGAAACATCAAGCTGTGGTGGTGGGTGTGTCTGTGTGATTATGTGTGTGGCATCCTGGGTGCCGCCTTACCGAGGGGAGCAAACACAGGCTGTGTGTGTGTGTGCGCGCGTGTGTGTGCGTGCGCGTGTGTGCACTTACATGTGTCTTCTCAGCCAAGGGTGGCAAGGCCAAGACAACCCAGCTGGGCCTGCACCTCTTTCCAAGGCTGTGACTGGGCCCATGTTCTCTCTCCTCCCAGGAGCCAAATACCAGCACCTGGGAGGTGAGCCATGACATAGCTTTCGACCTCGGACAGTCCGGCCGCTGAGCTGAATGGCCAGCAGCCACCTACTGGGCCTGGGCTAGGAATGGGCTGGAGGGGAGTGATGGACGGACATGCTAATCTCCATAGTGTTCTGCCCCACATTGCTTGGGTGGGGGTGAGGTGTGGAGACTCAGCAGGAAAGAAATCAGCGGCCTGGCACGTACTTTCTTGGTATCTGACTTGGCTAATAGAGCATACGGTGGGAGTCTCCAGTTGGCAAACCCCCCCACCCCCAATCTCTGATGGGAAACAGAAGGTGGAAAGACAAGGTGATCTGATCTTATCTAGGGAAGATGGGAGGGAGGGAGGTAGACTTTTCTATCAGGAGTCTATCATTTGGTAATTTATAGGTGCATATGCACGTGTGTACCCCCAGATCACAGGTAGCATAGGTACCACACCCCGCCCTGCCCCAAATCTTGGTACTTCAGGGGAGGGCCTGGTGGCGCTGATGGTGGGCATGGCACCGAGTCAGGTACTGTCCTGGCCTCAGCGCTTCCCTGTGGCTCATGATTATTATTATTGGAACATTATTCCACTGTTCCAAAGAGGTGAAATTAAACATCGAGGGGTTGACTTTTCCCAGAAAACAAATATGCCAAGTTATTTGCCTACCAAGGGGCCTTAGGAGGTAGAATTTGGTGCCTACAGGCTGGCAGTGGGGAGGTGAGGGCTGTTGACAAAGTCCTGAGCCGGAGTGGGGAGGGGAGGCTTTAGGGAGAGCAGGGGCTGGTTGGAATTTGGGGGGCTCAGGGAGGGTGTGGAATAGCTCAGAGAAACAGGAATGGGGGCGCTGTTCACTGTGACAGGCTTCACACAGTGGCTACCTGTAAGGACATGGGTCTTCAGAGGAACATGTCACGTTTTGTTTCAGATTTTTTTATATAGATAGACTAGGTAGACACACATCAGCACATTCACGTGTCTATTTACGGACTATATGGTGATGTATTTATAAAGTTTTTATACGACATATGATATCATTTATTATTTTATGCTCCAGAATGTGGTTTTCCGTGAGTGGGCCTTGGTTTCTTCATACCTGATTTCTGATTTATGACTTTAGGTGGCTTCCTGACCTAGGTCCAGATTCATTAAAAAGAAGGAGCGGGGGGCGCCTGGGTGGCTCAGTTGTTGAGCGTCTGCCTTCGGCTCAGGTCATGATCTTAGCGTCCTGGGATCGAGCCCCGCACTGGGCTCCCTGCTCTGCGGGAAGCCTGCTTCTCCCTCTCCCACTTCCCCTGCTTGTGTTCCCTCTCTCGCTGTGTCTCTCTCTGTCGAATAAATAAGATCTTAAAAAAAAAAAAAAAAAACGAGTGGGTTTTTGGGGACTGTTTGAAGTATGTGTGGAGTTCGTTTTATTTGTTTTTTTTTTTTTTTAAGATTTTATTTATTTGAGAGAGAGAGAACGAGCACACAAGCAGGGGGAGTGGCAGAGGGAGTGGGAGAAGCAGGCTCCCCCCCTGAGCAAGGAGCCCTATGCAGGGCTTGATCCCAGGACCCTGGGATCATGACCTGAGCTGAAGGCAGGTGCTTTTAACCGACTGAGCCACCCAGGCACCCCTTTGCTTTTTGTTTTTTAAGAAAAAGTTGTACCTGCGATGTGTGGGTTTCCTGCTTGGTCCCTCCTGCATTTGGTGTGTCCCTTTAGAGGGATCCAGCGGTGGAATATTTGAGTTTGCGCATATGGCCAGATCTGTTTTCCCCTTGTGTTGGGAGCTGTTAGTACTGAGTCAGGGTGGGAAGAGAGAAAAGGAGCTGTGACAAAGGGGTTGCTTGGGGTTACAAAGTTTT
This sequence comes from Neomonachus schauinslandi, assembly GCF_002201575.2. Taxonomy (NCBI): domain Eukaryota; kingdom Metazoa; phylum Chordata; class Mammalia; order Carnivora; family Phocidae; genus Neomonachus; species Neomonachus schauinslandi. Next base: position 127,560,509 of record NC_058408.1, on the reverse strand, counting down.
ACTTTCGTGTGTATATGTGTGTGTTTATTTTTAAATTTTTAATCTTGAAAACTCTCAAACACACACAAAGAGAACATAGAATCAACTTCCACATTCTCATCTCCATCTTACCAGTTGTTCTGTGTGCATCTGTAATTCAGGTCTGATCGATGCTGGGACCCCCATCTTTAAATGAGCCACGCCCTCAGGGTGCTAGCGCTCCAGGGATCCAGGTGCTGGCCCGGGAGAGGTGCCTTGTGGGTGCTGGCCAAACTTGTACTCAGTCTGTCAGGAAGGATCCAAGAGGCCAAATCTCCTAAGATCAGGGCTTTCTGCCTTCAAAAGGATGATCCAGTCTTTCAAGCACATCTTCATTATCTATTCTTTTTTAAAAAAAAATTTTTTTTAAAGTAAGCTCTATGCCCAGTGTGGGGCTTGAACTCACCACCCCAAGATCAAAAGTCGTGTGCTCTTTTCGACTGAGCCAGCAAGACGCCTTTATTATCTGATCTTGTCCACCCTTTGCTGGGAGTGGGAGAGTAGACTTTTTCCTGGCCCTCTCCTTGGGCCTCAGGGTATGAGAACACTTCATCCCCTTTCAAAGTTACAGTCCAGCCTATGCTGTCCTGCTTTATCAGCTCTCGTGGTAGTCACACCAGCTATTGACTTCACGGTTGTGGTGTCCTTAGCCAGGCCTCACGGTGTGCAGTAGGTGCCTGGCAAAGCCTGTTGTGCATCTGTCAGTGAGAAACAGTCAGATGGGGGAGAAGCTCAGTAGCTACTGAACAGAGGCTCTGTGGTGGTCAGGACACAGTGGTTGTAAGTGACAGAAACCAAGTCCACATGAACTTAAATAAAGCTGGGAATGTTTGGCTCATGAAATCCAAGAGTAAAGCTGAGCCACCAAGCCAAAGGAGGAGCACAAATACAGCTGGGCTCAGGAGTGGCTGGACCCAGACAGAGGCCACAGTGCTGCCAGGACTTTATCCTTTTGGGGTACTCATCTTTGTTTCTTCCTCGACCTCTGCACCTTTCTTTCCCCAGCTTACCAGCTTGTTCTGGAGGCTACCAAGAGCCCCTGAATTTGGCAACTCATGGTTGAAGTCATGGAGAGTGACTGGCTTCCCCAAAATCCCAGGGCAGAGACTCATTGGCCCAGCTTGGGTCAGCTGCCTACCCCTTGATCCATTAACTGTGGCCAAGGAGGAAGTCTCTCAGGAATCACCCATATGGAGGGAGATTGTAGGGCGATAGAACAATTGGTGTCTATTTTCATAAAGGCCAAATTACTCCATGACATCTGGCCCTAAAGTGTCTATGTGAATGGCATTAGTATGTGGATGGTGACCAAGCTCAGAGCCTTGACCACCAGCTCTCAAACCAAGAGTCTGGAGAGAACTGTTAAACTAGAGCCTCTTGCTTCCTCTTCCTCACTTTCACATTTTTTTAAAAAAGATTTTATTTATTTATTTGAGAGAGAGACACAGATAGTGGGCCGGGAGGAGAAGGAGAAGCAGGCTCCCTGCTGAGCAGGGAGCACGATGCGGGGCTCGATCCCAGAACCCCAGGATCATGACCCCAGCCAAAGGCAGACGCCTAACCGACTGAGCCACCCAGGCACGCCTCACTTTATTACTGATCTGCTGATGAGAGATTCCTCCTCTCTAAGCTGTTAATAGAGTCCTTACAAAAACCTGCCGCTTTCTTAACATGACCTGCACAGGGGAAAGGACCTGGCTGTGGATATGTGAGCTTAGACAGATGAACAGTGAGTGGCCCAGTGTCGTGCCAGTGGGGCAGAGAGAGAGAGTCTGGGATGACAGACTCTGACCTGGCTGAGCCTCCTACAGAGGGCAGCGACTAGCAGGAGGCCTGAATGATGCTCAAGGAGTACAGTTTACCTTGCAGAATAGGATAGAAGACAGACTCCTGCCTCTCCTCTCCTGTGCCAGGGTCAGGAGGGCAGGAACAAAGTTCAGATCAGATTCCTGCTGCTGCTAACTGATCTGGAAATGAGGGGGATTCTTAGAACTTTGCCTTCCTGGAAAGCCCTGTAATGGAAGTCTGGCGGGAAAGGACTTCAGTTGCCTTTTCTACCATCCCCCGCTTCCCACTGCCCCCTGTAATGTAGGCCTCGGTCTGTGTGGCCAAAGCAAGGACTCTGGGGCCCTTTCGTCCCGTTAGAAGGAGCGGACACGAGGTACTGGTTGGGTTTGCACACCACGGTCTGCTGCTGGCCCTCCTCTACAATGGAGCCCTTCTTTCTCGAGGGACAGGCTTCCCCTCCTGTGTACACAGACACCTCTCGTTGCTTCTTGTCATGGGCTGTACTTCTGAAGCCCTGCCGTGCATACTTCATGATGCCTAGCAGGCCCTACTGGCCGGTCGGCCTCCACGACACCCCCTTCCCTCTCCAACTCCCCGCCTCCCCCCGCCAGCTTTCAGGGTGATGGTGGAACATGCCACAGCAGTCAGACAAGGTTGAGGAGTGGAGAGCTTCTCCTGCCCTTCTCCCAGCTTGTTTGGGTGAAAGGGAAGTGGTCCCGGGATGTGGATGGTGGCGGTGAATCTATAGGTCAACATTCCCACCCTCTGCTTGCGTGTTTTTAGTTTGCTGGGTGTCACTGTGGGACTCTCTTTCATCGGTGTGTCACTAGGGCTTCTCTTACTTTAAGCCTTGCTAGAGTTACGAGGCCATTGGAGGAGGAAAGGCCACTCAGTCTTGTGGCGGGTCATGTGTATGGGCTCTCCTGACCTTTGTTTATCAGAAAGCACCTCTTTCTAGAAGGTTGATTGTGCTTTGATGCTTGTCACATGAATATGACATTGGTGCTTCTCACATGGATGCTTATGGAATATTGAGAATAAAAAGGAGAGCCAGGTCCATCTCTAGGGAGTCCATTGCTGGGCCTAAATATGACAGCAGGTCACGGATGTAAGGCCTCAGGATCGTGGATCACAGATTTTTCTTTGACCTGACCTCATGTCTCTTCTCTGTTGGTGTTATAAGTACTTAATGCCCCTGCCCAAATCTGGATTAACTCTGAATTTTGAGGTCCCTCTGTGGTTTGTTAATGTGAGTATGTTTAGAAAGAATCAGATTATATATATATATTTTAAGATTTTATATATTTATTTGACAGCGAGAGAGGGAACACAATCGGGGAGTGGGAGAGGGAAAAGCAGGCTTCCCGCGGAGCAGGGAGCCCAATGCGGGACTCGATCCCAGGACCCTGGGATCATGACCTGAGCCGAAGGCAGACGCTTAACAACTGAGCCACCCAGGTGCCCCAAGAATCAGATTTTAAAATAAACGTGTTAAGTTTATGTCCGGCTTATCTGAGCAGTTCTCCAGGCGAGCTGTGCTCTCCTCTTTGTTTGTTTGTGAAGCCCCAGTTGATCCTAATGGTTTTCATCCTCACACCTCATGCCCCTCTTCAGATGCCAGCCACTCATGTTCATCAGCAAACCTGAAAAAACACCAGAGCTTGTCTGGCCTCAGTGCAGATGGTCAGGTGTTTTTCTAGGAGAGATCCTTAGAAGAGACTTGCTGGATTGAGGGATGAATGCATTTGAAAGTTTTTAGATGCTGCCAGTTGCCCTCCAGTTGGACAGTATCAGAATATATACACCCACAAACAATGTACACAATTAGCTATTTCCTCTTAGACTTATCAGTACTGGGTAATATCAGGTGGGTTTTTTTTTTTTTTTTAAGATTTAAAACAAATTTTTTAAAAGATTTTATTTATTTGAGAGAGAGACAGATAGTGACAGAGATTGTGAGAGAGAGCACAAGTGGGGAGGAGAGGGAGAAGCAGGCTCCCGCCGAACAGGGAGCCTTACTTGGGACTCAGTCCCGGGACCCCAGGATCATGACCTGAGCCGAAGGCAGACGCTTAACCGACTGAGCCGCCCAGGCGCCCCAAGATTTATTTATTTTAGAGAGAGTGTGTGTGCATGAGTGTGAGCGAGCAGGGGGGAGGGGCAGTGGGAGAAGCAGACTCCTTGCTGAGCAGGGAGTGAGACATGGGGCTCTATCCCAGGACCCTGAGATCACAACCTGAGCTGAAACCAAGAGTCGGTCACTTAATTGACCAAGTCACCCAGGTGTTTTGTTTTTTGAAAATTTTGTTTTTAAGAAAATTTTTGCTTCTCTCATAGGTAAAAAAAAATGATCTAATTTTGGGAGTGGTTATAGAAGTGTGATTATGAGCTGGACTTAAGCACGCCTGGCTGAGGTCAAGTCCTGAATCCTTCCACGTACTAGTTGTGTGACCTTGGTGAATTATGTAACCTCTCTATTCTTCAATTTCCTCATCTGTGAAAGGGGAATGACACTGGCAGTTAATACCTCATAATAACTTAAAAAAAAACCTTTTTCTTATGGAAATTTCAAAATATATAGCAGTAGAATAATTGCCAATTCTTGGTCAATCCTTCTGTTTCAGTACGCCCCACACACTATCCCTTCTGTAGTTTTGTGACGCAAACATCATATAAATAAACATTTCAGTGTGTATTCTGAAAGATGGTGATGCTTTAAAACTTTAACTACCATATTGTTTTTATATCTGGAAACTATCATCAAATATGTAGGAGTATCTTAAGGGTTAAATGAATGAATATACATATATAATGAGCTTAGAACAGTGCCTGGTATGCAGTAAAATGCTCTAGAAGCGAATGTAGCCATTGTCACTGTTGGTCTAACTTGTAATTCTTTGATTACTAGAAGGTTTACATCATGTTCCTTGGCCATGTGTATTTTTTTTTTATAAATTATTAAAAATTTTTGCTCACTGGGGCAGGGGCTCCCTGCTTGCTCAGCGGGAAGCCTGCTTCTCCCTCTCCTGCTCCCCCTGCTTGTGTTCCCTCTCTCGCTGTCTCTATCAAGTGAATAAATAAAATCTTTAAAAAATATATATTTTTTGCTCCTTAATCTATCTTTTCCCCTTGTGACTTACAAGATTTCTTGATATGGGGGTGCCTGGGTGGCTCAGTTAGTTGGGTGTCTGCCTTTGGCTTGGCTCATGATCCCAGAGTCTTGGGATTGAACCCCACATCGGGCTCCCCTGCTGCTCCCTCTGCCCCTCACCCTGCCCACTCTCTCTCGCTTTCAAATAAATAAATAAAATCTTTAAAAAAAAGATTTCTTGATATGTCCTGCATATGAACATTTTTTTTTTTTAAAGATTTTATTTATTTATTTGACAGAGAGAGAGATAGCGAGAGCAGGAACACAAGCAGGGGGGAGTGGGAGAGGGAGAAGCAGGCTTCCCGCGGAGCAGGGAGCCTGATGCGGGACTCGATCCCAGGACCCTGGGATCATGACCTGAGCCAAAGGCAGACGCTTAACAACTGAGCCACCCAGACGCCCTGAACGTTTTGATTATTATATATATTTGGTAATTCCTTTCAGCCGACGTTGATAGTGTCTTCTGTCACGTGGAAGTTTGGTTGTTTGGAGAAGAGTTCTGTCCTCTTTACCTTTATGGACTCAGAGTTCTGTTTCTGCTTAAGAATGTCTTTCCCACTCCAAGATTGTAAAAGTATCTTCCTACATTTTCTTCTAATACTTTTATGGTCTTTCATGTAGTTTTTGAAAAGTTTTCTCCCCTTAATCCAGCTGGAATTGAGGTCTGCTCTGAGGTAGTGCTCTAATATTTTCTTTCCAAACGTGTGTTTTGTGGTGTCTCTACCCTTTACTGATTGGTTCAGTCTGTCTTGACTGTCTTTAAAAGCCATGTTTAGGGGGTTGCCTGGGTGGCTTAGTCAATTAAGCGACTGCCTTCAGCTCAGGTGATTATTCCCCGGTCCTGGGATTGAGCCCCATATCAGGCTCCCTGCTCTGCCCCCGGGGGGGGGGGGGGTGCTGCTTCTCCCTCTGCCCGCCCCTCCCCCTGCTTGTGCGTGCACATGCTCTCTCTCAAAGAAATAAAATCTTAAAAAAAAAAAAAAAAAGCCATGTTTAGGATTTACTAATTCCTTACAAATACATGGGTATAACTTTGGATTCTTATTCTAATCCATTGACCTATTCCAGCATGAACATCATACTGCAGCATTAGAGTATGTTTGATATCTGGTAGAACAACTTCTTTCTTGGGGTGCCTGGCTGGCTCAGTCAGTGGAGCATGTGACTCTTGATCTCAGAGTTTTGAGTTCAAGCCCCACACTGGGAATAGAGATTACTTAAAAAATATATATTTTTTAAAGATTTATTTATTTTAGGGACGCCTGGGTGGCTCAGTCGGTTAAGCGTCTGCCTTCGGCTCAGGTCATGATCCCAGGGTCCTGGGATCGAGTCCCGCGTCGGGCTCCCTGCTCCGCGGGGAGCCTGCTTCTCCCTCTGCCTCTGCCTCTCTCTCTCTCTCTCATGAATAAATAAATAAAATCTTTAAAAAAAATTTATTTATTTTAGAGAGAGAGTGAGTGTGCCCAAGTTGGTGGAGGGGCAGAGGGGGAGAGAGAGAGAGAGAATCTCAGGTAGAGAGATTCCACTAAGAGCAGAGACTGAGGCAGGCCTTGATCCAGCAACCGTGAGGTCATGACCTGAGCCGAAGACACCCAACCAACTGAGCCACCAGGTGCCCCCAAAATAAAATCTTAAAAAAAAAAACAAAAACACAAACCTTCACTGGAACATAGTGCCATTTCTTCCTCTTGGGATCGGGTGGAGCAGTTCTTGTGTTTAGAGGCCATGCAGGTGGACCCCTTCTTTAAAAAATATTTCTTGATTATTCTTGTACATTTCCACTTCCAGATGAATTTTAGAATCAATTGATTAAGTAAAAAATCTTGTTTGGATGGGACTATTGAATTTATTGATTAATTAAGGAAGAAGTGACAGTTTTATTTTATTTGTTTTTGAGAAGTGACAGTTTTAGATCTTGAGACTTGCCTATCCGGGAACATGGTATATCTTTCTACATATTCAGCAATTCTGTGACCTTCAGTAAAGCTTTATAGTTTGGTTTTATTTTTTTTAATATGCGCCTGTCTTGTTTTCTGTTGGTGGTGGTTTAGGGTTTTTGTTAGGTTTATTCTTGGCTATTTTACAACTTTTAAATTCTTTTTTTGTGAATGGATTTCTAGTTACATTTTGGTTGGTGATTGCTGGTGTATAATAATAGCTGATGTCTGCAGGTATTTGCTGTGTTCCACATACCACTTAAGTAGCCTATCTCCTATCATTTTTACAACAAGCCCATGCCTAAGCTATATTATTTCTATCTCACAGATAAAGAAGCTGGTTATCAGAGAAGTTAAATACCTCGTCCAAGTTCATGTACTTACTAGCTGGTAGAGCCAGGAGCCCCGAGGCTGTGTGCACAGCATGCTAACCCTGCTATTCACTATAATAGTTTATTCAGTTTTGGATCTTCTCAGTAGGCAATTATATTGTCTGCAAATAATGACCATCTTGATCTCGTGCCATGCCTCTTATTGGGCACACAGTTGTGTGAGTCTTACGTCATCATTTCTCAGTCAGTCCAACCCAGCCAGCTTGTGCTTCACTGGAACATAGTGCCATTTCTTCCTCTTGGGATCAGGTGGAGCAGTTCTTGTGTTTAGAGGCCATGCAGGTGGAAAATAGAGCATAGAAGCCCTTCTCCGTGCAGCCCCCAACACATCTTGTTTAATTCATAGATTGTACAGTGACTTCTTGTTTTTGGTGTCCTTAATTTTTCCTGTTACTCTGTTCTTCCATTGTAACAGGTTTGTGAGTTCCTACTTCTTGAGTGGAATGTGTGCATTTGGGAAGAGCTACCTCAAGATTCCTCTTCTCTAACCTGGGCCAGGATCTTGCATCCTTTTTCGGACTGAGTTTTTTACATTGGTTAAAATGGAAAATGACCACGTGTGTTTCTTTGGAGGCATTTTCCAGCTGTAGGACTGCCCTCATCCATGGAGTGGTGGCAAACTTGTTTTGTTGGTCGTTGTTTGTTAGGGTTGCAGTGGGAATGTGAACACTGGAACCCAGCCTCTGGTCACTCTTGTCTAGAGCCTGACCTTCAAGGTGACCACTTATACCATCCTGTCTTGATGCACTTGAACTAAGAGAGGCTTGGGGGGGGGTGGGTGTGGGTGTGACTGAGCGGTGTTCTGGGCCTCCCCCGGCTGTTGGAGTCAGGAGTTGCTCTTGCTTGCAAATGGCTTGTGCCTAGTTGGGAGACAGAGGCCAGTGGAGCCCCTCACTTCAGATCTGGGCTCCCTGACTAACCTTGGGCCACTGGTCAGTCCCAAAGCTTCAGTCCAAGGTGTACCGGGGCCCCTGTTGCTGCCACCTGCTCTAGCAGGAGGCTCTCTATTGGGTCTACCTGCTCTTGGCCACGAGTCAGTAGACAGGAGTCCGGTTATGTTGTGTTTTCCCTTACAAGGCATAAATACAGTTTTCTCTTTAAAAATTAGTGCCTGCTCATTAAAGAAGATTTGGAAAATTTAAAAGAAAGAATTGCTAATTACTCTGCTGCCCAAACATAATCACTGAGCATCTTAGCATGTTTCTTTCCACTCTTTCCTTTTCTATGCACAGGCTTTAAAAAAAGCAGTTGTTATTAAGGCTGTTTGTCCTCTACTTTTTTTCTTATAATAGTGTCCTGAGCATCTTGCCTGTACTGCTTGGGAGCATCATTTTAAATGACTGTGTAATATTCCATTAAGTAGATGGACCATCATTTACTTAACGTCTTTTTGGTCTTGACCCCTTGGAGGACTCCTTTCTCTGTTAACACATTTTGGTTCAATAATCCATGAAGTTGGCTAAACTCCCTTTTGGATTGATATTTTCTGTCTCTGCCATTTCTTTGAGATAATGTGAAACGGACCTTCTTTTTATTTGCCTTAAGCTTGGCGCATTCAAGCTTCAGATAGGCCTCTTGGTCTCATTACCCTTTGGTTTGATGAACACAGTTGTATTTACTGTCCCCTCCCTGGTCCTACAGCTTTGGTTCTGGGCACCCCCCAGCCCTTACAGGCAGGTGCTCCTGTGGACGGTAGGCCCCCCCGTGAGCTCCTGCCCCATCACCGATGTGCCTCTCAGCCTTGTGGTCCGTGTACAGCATTCAGGAGGAGGTTTCCCCAGCTGCAGTGTGGGATGTTTGCCCAAAAGAGAACAACATTTCTTTGCCTCTCTCCCTCTTTTTTTTTTTTTTTCCTTTCCAGACACATACATTTCCCTTCCCGTTGGGTGGCCCAGGGTGCCCCATTGGCTGGATCTGGGGAGCTGGCTGCCTTACACTTCCACGGCCCCGGCCTGTGTCTCTCCCTTCTCCCCTTCCTGACTTCCCTTGCCCTCGTGCTCCCACCCCGCGGGCCCTCCCTCGCCGTGCTGTCACGGCGCTCCTGCTCCCGGCTGCCCTGGCCCAGCCCGTTTCGGTGACCTCCGCGCTGCATTCCTGCTCGGGGACCGAGCCGTCGTAATGATGGCGGTGGCGCAGGTTAGCAGATGGCGGCCGCAGCAATGAGACCTGACATGTTCTAATGACTCCCTCCTTCCCAGCCTTGGAGCAGCCGGGGTTTCCTTGAGGCATTTTCGGAGGGGGCCACGGGAACTCGGGGGGACCCCAGGTGCCGATGGGGCCCGTGACCTTTGCCGCTATAATATCAGTGTTTCACAAGCAGGGCGGTTCGGGAGCCCACTTGCAGCCCATCAAAAATTGATTTAATTGCAATTTTTCCTCCAATTAGGAGCACTGGAGCCTGACTAATTGGAGTAATAGAGAGTAATAAGGCTCAGATAAAAAGCCTTCCTCGGCGGCCTTTGTATCTCGTGTCAGTGCCTGTCAGAGGTCAGAGAGCTTGCATATTCTATTAGGCAGCCCGGCCTTCATTTGTACAAATTAGTTTACCCAACAGTAATTAAAATGCCAATGCGGGTTGAAGAGAACTGAATACACTTGATGGGCATGTTGGTGACTGATGTGACAGCTCTGGTGGCCTCCCTTGCCAAAGTGTGTCAGGCGCGGCTCAGAGGCGGCCGGGGCCCGGGCCGGCTGGGTGGCTCCGGGCCAGCCACAGGGCACAGCTGCGAAGCACGCCCCTCTGCCGCTGGGCCGCTCGGCCGCCCCTTTCTTCTTCCAGGTGGAGCCGTTGGTTCAGTTGTCCGTTTGTTCATCCGACAAGCACTCGAGGTCTCAGGCGGTGTCTGGCATCATGCGAGGTGCGGCGAGAGAAGGCACCGGGCCAGGCCCTGGCTCAGATCCCGGCTCTGCTCGTGGCTCCTTGTGGGAGCCATGGGCCTCAGTTTTCTGGCCTGTAAAATAGGGCCAGTGGTATCTGCTGCACTGGGTTATGAGGATTGGATGGGATGAGGTTTTTGAAACCCTTCCTCAGAAGCTAGCACATAGCAAGTGCTCAGCAAATGACGAGTGTCATTAAGAGGCCCTAAAGGAGGGGTGCCTGGGCAGCTCAGTGGGTTAAGCGACTGCCTTCGGCTCAAATCATGATCCCGGGGTCCTGGGATCAAGCCCCACGTCGGGCTCCCTGCTCAACGGGGAGCCTGCTTCTCCCTCTGCCAGCCGCTCCCCCTGCTTGTGCTCGCTCTCTCTGTCAAAGAAATAAAATCTTTAAAAAAAAAAAAAAAAAAGAGGCCCTAAAGGAGCCTACCTTCTTCCCGGCCTGCTCATGCCTGAGTAATTTCCCTTCTTCCCTCCTCCTCTCTTCTGGTTCTTGTTGTTTTCCATTCCTCAATTTGAGTACCAGAACCCCTGATGCTCCTGGGGTCTCTCTCTGATGTGGGGGCTCCTGCATCATCTTCTTGGGCCTGAGGATGATCTCTGTGATGCCAGGTTTGCTTGAGCTGGGACCAGGGGGCCAGGAAGGTAGGTCGGGAATCTGGACAAGGTCTGGGGCAAGGTGGGACATGGGAGGAGCCTAGCTTCCGATAGGGGCTTTCTCATCTGAAGAGAGTAGAGTTTATAGAATCAGAATGACATTTATTTATTTTTTAAAAGATTTTATTTATTTGAGAGAGCAAGAGAGAGATTGAGAGCATAAGTGGGGAGAGGCAGAGGAGAAACAGACTCCCCACTGAGCGGGGCTCGATCCCAGGACCCTGAGATCATGACCTGAGCCAAAGGTGGATGCTTAACCGACTGAGCCACCCAGGCGCCCCAGAATCAGAATGACTCTTAGACCCTCAAGCTGAGAGAGTGTGTGTGCTTGTACAAGAATGTGTGTGTTTGGACATTAATGTGTAGGTACTGTTGGTACTTCTCATCTATAATCTGGTTGTGGTGCTTATGAGGGATTTCACTTCCCCAACGATGTGGGACTGTGGCATGTGTCCTTCAGGTCTGAGTCTGGTGATGTGGGAGTTATTTAGGAAGCAGAGGGACCTCTTCACAGCTCCTAGGTCTAGCTTCCCCGGCCTTGTCGGCTGTGAGCTCCACAGGGCCCTTTCGGTCCAATTCCACAGACTTGGACCAAGTACCTCTTCTAGGCCAGGCCCTGTGCCGGGCACCAGAGGACACAGGAGCCACCAGATGGTCCATGATCTCAAAGGGAAGATGGAGAGATAACCCCCAAAATACCATGTGTCCCCTGAGGGTAAGATAAAGCCTGGTAGAGACTCGGAAGAAGGCTGGTCAAGTCCCCTGGGGAGCCAGCAGCTTCTGCTTCAGCATGGGTTTGCCGTCCCTGTTCCTAGGACACCCCTAAGAACAAGATGGGACTGAGGGCAAAAGCCATTTGACTCTTCTTATCGTTCTGAGGAGAGCTGGCTTTTTCCGTAACTTCAGACTCTAAGTTGAGATGATAGCAAAGACCTTTTAACGGGTCAGACCCCCGGAGTAGTCTCTTGGGAGGCACCATCGAAGGGGTAGTGCGTGTGTCCGTTTAGGGTGCCTCCGAGCATTTGTTGGGAACTTCGGGCCCGCGGGGCGCAGGGCCGGGCACGGTGAGGGCGTGGACCATCTGCTGGCGGACGAAGGTGGACTGCTGCCCGTGGAGGCCGCGAGATGGCCTGGTGGAGGCTGAGCTCGTGGGGGCAGGAGGCCTCCTGCGAGGCGCACATCCCACCCCACCGGCTCCTAAGGTTGGGAGCACCTTATCCAGTGCGGCTCTGGGGAGGGGAGCAAGTGTGCAGAGGGAGTTGATGAAAATCCCTGGGAGCCTGGCTGGCACTTCGTTTTCCCTTCTTGAACGGTGGGAACCATAGCTTCTATCTGGTGAACTTACCGTGTGGTGGGAAGCATCCTTCGGGCGTCCCAGGACCGCGAGTTCCGTCTTCTCTCGCGCTCCACGTGTCTCCTACGCTTGGGCAAGACTGCACGTGGGCACACCCTTCTCATCTCCCGACCCTGGATGTGGCTGGTCTGTGGCTTTTGCCTGATGCCTCCTGAAGTCCATGGAAAGTGGAGTGTGAGGCAGGGAGCGAGCGTGGCCACAAGCAGGGAGGAATAGTGGGAGGTGTGCAGGGCCGTGTCTGCAGCCAGCTTCACCCCCGTGAGTCCTGGCCGTCCCCATGGTGTGGGCGTGAGGCCCGGTGTGTGTCCCCAGCGGAACCTGGCTCCCAGGCTGCTTGACTGCTGCTTACGGGGCTTGTACCGAGTGTTAAATTGGATTACACGCTCAGGTCCCCCTGTGTGCCGGGTGGGGGTTGGGGGGGCTCTCTACTTTCCTTCGTTCTCTTCCTCCCTGCACCACAGGGTTGGGCAAGGGAAGAGGGCGGCTTTTGGAAAGCAACGTTTCTGGGTGCTGTGTCCAGGTGATCATGACAGGCCTTTGTGTGGCGTGAAGGTGAGAGGCACTCCTGCCGGTGGCAGATGGACGGGGCCGGGGTGGGGGTGGGGGGCAGGAATAGAGAGGGACGGGGGTCCCAGGAGAAGGCGCTTGTGGCCCCACCCCAGCCTTCTGGGAGCTGTTGGGAGTGGCAGATTCAGGTTCAGGGGCTTCCTCCCCTTCCCCTCATCTCAGCTTACCTCGTCACTAGTTAAGACTGTGGCCGGTCAGAGGCCTGCCGCAGGCCTCCCTGGATGTCTGTGCATCCTCGCTGGCGCCCCTCACCTGGCCTGCACCCCTCACCTGGCCTGCACGCCTCGAAAGTCTGAAGGGCCCAATTGCCCGCTCGAATGCTTTCCAAGTGGCTATTATGTTTCCATCCCAAGGTAATTGGCTTTACCAGTTATTAATGGATTACTCTCAAGAGAAAAATGTGGAGGGGAGGGAGGTGAGGACAACCTCTCCTGGCTTTGTAATTCGGGGCTTCCGTGTCCAGTGGCTGGGAGTCACTCGGGGCAGGACAGAGTGGCTGCTTTGGCTGCCATTCCAGTGGAGTGGTCGCTGGCACTCCCGGGGGTCGGGAGGAAGCCGGGATGATGGAGCATGTCCCAGGAGGAAGTCTTGGCTTGAGGCATGGAAGCCCCAGGATGGCTCATGTGGCCTTTTTTATCAGCTCGGGGTTGAAAAACAGACACCTGCCGTGCAATTTGGATTGTCCATCAGTGGCTTGGCCAATGCCTGCCCCCATCAGCAACTGCAGGCCACCTCCCCCACCCCCCACCCCACCCCCCACCGCCCCCTCCAAAGCCTCTGTCTTCTGCAGAGCCCTCGCTACAGAACTGTGTCTGCCCGCTGACCTGCTTAGGACCAGAGAGCCACAGGTGCTGGGCAGGGCCAGGGCGGATGGGCCAACGGGTCATTAGTCTGTCTAGCCCCCTCCCCCCAGCGCCCGACCTGTAGGGACAAGGCCCTTATCCAGCCCCAGGGCTCCTGAGTGACACAACTGCTTTCAGCTCTCCTGCTCCGGGTTAGGGGTTCCAGCTGGAGTTCCAGCTGGGGTTCCCGCCAGCATCCCTCCCCACCCAGCAAGTCCTCCACCAAGGCGTGGTCTGGCACCCAGGTCCCAGGTGTGGCCCTGGGGCTCACCAGCCTGGCTCACAGCGCAGAGCTTGCCCACCTGCCTTGTGCCTCCACCTAAAAATGGAGCTGCACATGGCATGTGTTGAACTTCTTAGGGGTTTGAGAGTTACTCTGGGGAAGTAGTGTCACTGTGCTCTGAACTCCGCCGCCTGCCACCCCCCGCTCCACAGCAGCGGCGCCCCCACCCCCTCGCCCCGGCCCTTGGCGTGCTCTCCTCCCGGCCTCGCGCACCAGCACACCCGCAGTTACTGGCCTTTGATGGTTCGCTCTGCGCACTTCGGTGCCGTTACGTCTGCCCTGGGCTTGCAGCCCGTTACCTAGCTCTTACCGCCTTCAGCAGTGCCCCCCAATCACTCTGACCTCTGACCAGGGCCTCCTCTTCCCCTCCCCAACAGCCTGTTCCCGGGGGGCCTTTTCTGCAGCCTGACAGGCCTGCCCTCTCTTGGCCTGAGGGTTGCACATGTAGAGATGTGGTGTTCTGGCGGGCAGAGACCACAGGACCTTTCTGAGCGGCGAGCTCCCCTGTCCTTTCACCTGTGGGGGTCCCTGGGGGCTTGTAGACCTCCCCGCACTTCCAGTCGTCTTCCTGCAGCTTCTCCGACACGCCCCCCCCCCCAAACCTTCTCTTGTCCTGGCTCCACTCCGTGATCCCCGGAGAACGAGCACTGCACTTGGAGCTCTGTCGCCGTCCCCACCACAGGTTCTGACAAGCCCGTCCTGACTCTGCTCTCCTTTTGTTTGGCAGCTCTTTTGTGACCGGGACGGCTTGTTGTGGGCACTTCTCACCCCTGAGAATCTGGGACCTCAACAGGTAAGAGATTCCTGAGCCACTGTGGCTTCCCATGGGGGTGGGGCTGGAGCAGCCAGGGAGGCACAGCAAAGACCGTCCGGCCCACCTGCCCCGTTGGCCACCAGGTGGCCCAGGAGGAGGCTGGGAAGCACCGGGCCCACGACCCACTGACCACCTCCAAGGTGCACGCGCTCTCCTGGCCTCGTTAGAGTTAGCTTGGGAAACTGTTGGAAGGAATTTGTAATAGGTAAATAATTTCACTTAGAAATTAGGATAACAGCAACCATTTGGATTTGCGATACTTTTTCTCTAAGGAGTGTCTGATTATGTGGCTACATAAAATCCCATCTATCCTAAAATAAAGATTTCGGAAGTGACCTACAGATCCATAAAAAGAATTATACAGAACAGTTAAAATACATCCAGGTTTTATTCACAATTCTCTGCCTTGGCAGGCTTGACACATTCCCGTCGGATTATCTACCATTCTGATGAGCTTTTGTCTTGTTTTTTTAGCTTTTTATTTTGAAATAATTATAGATTCATAAGAAGTTCCCAAAATAGGACAGCAAGGTACCTGTGTAACATTAGATAATATATAGGATAATACATAATACAAATCAGAACCAGGAAATCGACATTGGTATAATCCACAGAACTTTATTTAGATTGTAGTCATTTCTGTGTGTGTGTGTGTGTGTGTAGTTCTGTGCAATTTTATCCCATGTGTAGATTCACATTACTGTTACCACAGTTAGGATACGGAACTGTTGGAACCATCACTTGCCCCGTCACAGTCACACCGTCTACCTGCCATCCCCTCTGGCACTCCCTCTTGTCCCTAACATCTGGCAACCACTATGTGTTCTCCGTCTCTATAATTGTATCAGTTTGAAAGCATTATATAAATTGAGTAATGTACGTAACCTTTTGAGATTTGCTTCCCCCCAGTGTAAGCGTCATGAGAGCATACGGTAGTTGCGCCGAGAGGGCTTTACTCGAGGTTGCTCGGTAGTGGTCCCTGGTGGGGACGCACCACAGCACTCTCCCATTGAGCAGCACTCCCCCGCTAAGGACATTGGGTTATTTTCAGTTTTTTGACTATTGCAGATTAAGTTGTCATGAACATTTGTGTATAAGTGTTCGTGTGGACCTAGGTTTTCATTTCTCTGGGATTAATGCCCCAAACTCTTTGAGTATCTGTACCATTTTATAATCCAACCCTGGTGTAGGGGAGATCTAGTTCCTTCACATCCTCAACAGCATTTGGAACGATCATTGTTTCTTATCTTAGCTATTCTCATAGGTGTGGTGTCTGGTGGCTTTAATTGGAATTTCCTTAATAGTTAATGATGATGAACATCTTTTTATGTGCTTTTTTTGCCTTCTGTATATTCTCTTTGGTAAAATCTCTGCTCAGGTCTTTTGCCCATTTTATAATTGAAGAGGTTGCTTTTTCACTGTGGAGTTTTGAGAGGTCTTTGTATGTTCTAGATGTGAGTCTTTTGTCAGACATGAGGTTTGCCTATACCTTTTAAGTCTGGAGCTTGTCTTTTTATCCTCTTGACAGGATAAAAGACCAAAGTTTTAAATTTTGATGACGTCCAAATTATTGACTTTTTCTTTTTGTGCTCTTGGCGTGAAGTCTGAGAAGTCTTCCCCTAGCCCCAGGCCCCCACGTTGTGGTTTGCAGTGCCGTGATTTACAGGAGCCGTGAGGGGGCGCTCTGCCCGCCTGTCTCCTGCCTCAGCTACTCTAGCACGTCTCCTCCTCCCTCCATCTCCCCAGGAAAGTATTAGCCATATCTTTTTGTTTTCCTGAAATATCTGTCGTATTGTCAGTATTTCCAAAAGATTTTTTTTTTTAAGATTTTATTAGAGAGAGAGAGAGGCAGAGGGAGAGGGAGAAGCAGACTCCCCGCTGAGCAGGGACCCCCCCCCCCATGTGGGACTCGATCCCAGGACCCTGAGATCATGACCTGAGCCGAAGGCAGATGCTCAACCTACTGAGCCCCCCAGGCGCCCCTCCAAAAGATTTTTTTTTTTTAAACACATGAGATGTTTTCATTAAGTATGTTTTTCTTTACAACATTCTCTGGTGGTCATCCAACCAGAGGGATAGGAGACTCCCAGCTTCCCCAGATACCACATTACATCTTTGGATAGCTCTGAGAGTTCTCATGCCTGTCCTTCATCAAGGGTTGATCTGCTTCCAGGAGCTGTGATCCTGGATAAGAAGCAAGTTGAATCGTGCCTCTGAAGACAGGCCTTTAAATATCTGAAAATTTTGGTCCTGCTCCTCCAGCGTCTTCTCTTTTTTTTTTTTTTTTTAAGATTTTTATTTATTTATTTGACAGAGAAAGAGACAGCGAGAGAGGGAACACAAGCAGGGGGAGTGGGAGAGGAGAAGCAGGCTTCCTGCTGAGCAGGGAGCCTGATGTGGGGCTTGATCCCAGGACGCTGGGATCATGACCTGAGCCAAAGGCAGACGCTTAACGATTGAGCCACCCAGGCACCCGCGTCTTCTCTTTATCAGGCCAGAAGTCTGAGGACCTTTAATTGTTGCTCATAAACATCAGTAAAGGTGCTTTTGGCTAAAAGTAATGAGGACCTAATTCAAAGTGGCTCAAACAATAAAGGGGTTATTATTATCTTGAATGACAAGGAGTCCATCCAGGAGTTGGGTGGCTCGCTGCTTCCAGGATTGATGGGTTCGGCAGCTCAGTGAAAGCTTGAGAGCCCATCTCAGCTTTCTGCTTTGCCACCTCAAAGTGGGTTTTGCCTTTACTTATCCTCAGGCTTGTTCACAAAAGCTCTACCAACCCATAAGGCAATACCCAAAGGGAAGAAGGAAGGAAGAGGACATGTCCCTGCCTGGGGTCTCTTTTTAAGATGGGGAAACCTTTTAGAGGAGCCTCCAAGCAGACTTTTCATATTTAGTGAGCCACAAGTGTGTTCTGGTACTCACCCCAAACCAAACCGTGGCAAGGGAAATGGAATGAGCAGTCCAGATTGACCTGGGCCTGGGGAAGAGCCCAGCTTCCCCTACACGCACACAGGCAGTGGGGGAGGTGGGTGGGCACAGAATCCGCTCTTGGTCAGCAAGAAAGAAAGAGAGCAATAGCTGGGTGGGTGACCTGCAGTGGGTGACCTGCGGTGTTGGTCTCATACTTGTTTTAGGACATTCTCACCTGAAAGGTTCTCCAGTTTATCTGGTTGCATCCCTCTTTTTTTTTTTTTTTTTTTTTTTTAAAGGATTTTATTTACTTATTTGACAGAGACACAGCGAGAGAGGGAACACAAGCAGGGGGAGTGGGAGAGGGAGAAGTAGGCTTCCCGCAGAGCAGGGAGCCCGATGCGGGGCTCGATCCCAGGACCCTGGGATCACAACCTGAGCCGAAGGCAGACGCTTAACGACTGAGCCACCCAGGCACCCCATATATCTTTTTTTTTTTTAAGATTTTATTTACTTATTTGACAGAGAGAGACACAGCGAGAAAGGGAACACAGGCAGGGGGAGTGGGAAAGGGGGAAGCAGGCTTCCCTCTGAGCAGGGAGCCCGATGCGGGGCTCGATCCCAGGACCCCGGGATCATGACCTGAGCCGAAGGCAGATGCTTAACGACTGAGCCACCCAGGCGCCCCTGGTTGCATCCTTCTTTTTTTTTTTTTAAAGATTTTATTTATTTATTTGAGAGAGAGAGAATGAGAGACAGAGAGCATGAGAGGGAGGAGAGTCAGAGGGAGAAGCAGACTCCCTGCCGAGCAGGGAGCCCGATGCGGGACTCGATCCCGGGTGGTTGCATCCTTCTTGAAGTGGGATGTTCACAGCTGAGTCATGAACACACCGGGCGTGAGCTGATGAGTGGCAGGTGCTATATCATCTTCCTTGTTCTAGATCTTTGGCTTTTGTTAACATAGCCGATGGTCGCATCATACTGTTGCCAGCACAGTGGAAACTTCCAAGGCTTCCTTTGTTCTGTAGCCTCTGGGATGTTGGAGTGCCTGCAGTCTGTGAAGGTTGTTCCCGTGGCTTACCCTGCCAAACTCCTGCCACTGGCAACTTCTTGCTTCTGCATGGGACGCAGGCAGAAGGAACCCCTCCTCTGGTGTGTGCTGGGGAGTCTGTGAGGGCTACAGAGGGAGCACAGGCTGCTGGTCAGACAGACTTGGGTTCTAGAACTGACACTGCTGCTGATTAGCTCTGTGATAAGGGGGCCTCTCTGGGCCTCGGCTTCCACATTTGTAAATGAGATTTAATTATCTCTGCTTAACAGAACTAGTATGAAGAAGGCATTATTTTGAAAAAGTGCCCATACAGTACCTGTCTCCTTCACTCCCTCCCTCCTCACCCGCGGCTGCCTTCTGCCTTAGGACCTTAGAGTTTGCAGAGGCTCAGCTTTTTTTTTTTTTTAAAGATTTTATTTATTTATTTGAGAGAGAGAGAATGAGAGAGAGCACATGAGAAGGGGGAGGGTCAGAGGGAGAAGCAGACTCCCCGTCGAGCAGGGAGCCCGATGCGGGACTCGATCCCGGGACTCCAGGATCATGACCTGAGCCGAAGGCAGTCGCTTAACCGACTGAGCCACCCAGGCGCCCGAGGCTCAGCTTTTTAATTCTCCAAATACCTGTGGCCTCATGACCACTAGAGGAGGAGCGGTCCTGCTGACCTCGTGGCATAGAGAAGGCTCCTGACGGTCCGTGAGGCTGCAGGCCACAAGAGAAGTGTGGCTGCTGGAAGTCCGTCTCAGTCCCCCTCCCTGGCCTGGGCTCAGGATGGCGAATGAGCCGGAGGGCAGGGGGTGCACCACTGTGGCCCACTCTTCTCTCTGAGGTCGAGTCATCTTGGAGGGCCTCTTCTGCCTGTGGTCTCCTCTGTGGGGGCTAGTCCTGGGCACAGATTTATGGTCAGGATGTACTTACAAGGCACCAGCTCCTCGAATAGCACTCCCTTATGAAATCCCTAGTCCTCCTAAACCCCAAACCCTGGGTCTTTCCAGAACCCAGGAAGAACCCAGGAGAAACCGCCCCGCTCAGGTGGTGGTGTCTCCTCTTTGGCCCTCAGACCCCCCAGGCCTCGTTGAAACATCCGTCCCGTTCCCAGGGAAGCCTGGAAGCCTGAGTCGTGCAGGGCTTGAAGGAAAGATGGCCTGCTGGAGGCTTCTGCTTCTGGTGGGAGGAAGCGGATGGACAGGGTGACTGTCTGTAGCTGTCTTTCCCAGAGAAGCCCAAGCAGATAATAAAGCCATGTAGAAAATAGGATTAAGGTAATGAACAGGCAGGACAGAGTTTGATCTTTCAATAATGCCAAAGCCTGAGTGACAGGCCAATCTGGAAGGTGGAGCAGCACGGCTGGCAGGACTTGGTGGCGGGCGCTGTGCGGGGCTGGGTGGATTCCTTGCTTTTAACCTGTCACTGCTGAAACCTGAGGAGCGCCGGCATTTTCTCTTTTATGTGTGTGCTGTGACTTGGGGGGAAGGAGTGCTGGAGGGGCAGTTTTGCTCGGAGCATCACGCCTCTGGGGCCGCCGTCAGGAGGACGGTGGGGGCTGGGACACACCGGGGGGTGTGGGGGCCCTGCTGGGCGCGTTTTCTCCCTGCTGTCTCTCGGGGACCCGCGGTCAGGTCACTTAGGCTACTTCTCACAGTGCCCAGGGACCCCTTCAAAATCAGCATGGCTCCCTGAGCCCTTCGTTCCATCAAGACTCCTGAAGACTGTTGTCCCTACGGGCTGGTGGGGGGGGGTGCCGGCTGGGCTGCACAGGACGGAGGGCAGCTGTGGGCATACACCGTTGCCTAGATGGCAAGAGTGTGGCTGTCTCTCTCTCCCTTCTTCCTTTTCTGCCTTTCTTTCCCCTGGAGTTGGAAACCATGGGCAGGGCCCAAAGACAGGGCGTTTCTAACCTGTCTAAACCAGGCAGAGAGAAAGATGGAGTCCTTTACCCAACCTGGAGGTGCCAGAGTGTTCCTGCTTCCAAGGGTAAATGGTCTTCAGGTCCAGTTGCAGCCCCCAAGGGCTCCATCTTGACAGAGAGTGCCAACAGCCAACCACTGAAGCATCCCTCACTAGGCCCCATAGTCCCATCAGACCCTAAGGAACTGGGCCCAAACCGTCCCGTTCTGAGCCTGGGGTCTCAAGGAATCCAGGCCCATCTTATGTCCTCTGTGTGCATTTGGGCAGGACCTCAGCTAGGTCCCAGGGAAGGTGCTATCTGTGTGGTATTCCTCCCAGCTGCTGCAAGGCCTGGGAGGTCGGACTGGCCAGACATCATATACAGCCCTCCTCCCGGGCTTGCTCTCACCATGGGTTCCTCATTTCTGCCACAGGCATTTGAGCTGGATCTAGCAGTGGTGCATGTGGGCAACAGGATGGAGAGGCCTGTGGTCCCGGACCTGCAGGGATCCTAGTGGGTACAGCCACAGCCCTGAGCCAGCCGGGGGGAACTGGGAAGGGAATAGGGGTGGGCTTAGGTGACCTGGCTACTCCTAGGGCATTGCCGGTTCAAGTCCTAGGTGTGTGACTGTATGTGGGCCCCGGCACACATCCTCTCTTCTCCCCTTCCAGCCGAGGTCATCCTGGTTTCCCATTACTCTTCCATTTCTGTCCTAAAGCCCCTGAGTCTCCTCTTTCTCACCAAAGTTGCGGCAGATAGGCTTCTCACACATTCCGACAGGTGCCCTCTATTTTCCCCTCCGAGCCTCTGCTCTGGCTGCCCCCTGGGCCTGGATTCCGCCCTCTCCATCCTGCTTACTCTTCGGTGCACCGCCTCCACAAAGCCTCCCCTGATCCTAGCCCCCGTGGCTGGAGTCGGTAACCCTTAGAGCACTCACGGGGCCGCCTTGTCAGCCACCGGGGAGGAGGACCCCGGGGGGGAGCACAGGAGATGCCTATCAGAGCATTCTAGTGGCCTTTTGAAAGGCGAGGGGTGCCTGGCTGCAGCCCCTTCCGGAGGCCTGCGGAAGGGAGCCGTGTCCCGAGCACAGAGCGGGCCCACCGGCCCAGGTGTGGCTCCGTCTCTGCCTCCGCCTTCACCTCCACCCCGGGCGGCCCGGCCCTCAGTCAGGGTGATTGGGGAACTGCCCTCTTTAAAGGACCTGCCTTCTTCTTTGAAAGTATTACTGACAGATTTTTTCATTTTCTTTTTTCTTTACCTCTTTAAGGAAACCTGTAATTTCTTTCTTTCTTTCTCCCCCCTTGCCTTTTTCTTTCTTGTCCCCTCTGTCCCCCTGAACTCTTTGAAATTGGCTCTCTGCCTGCTGACACCAAACTGATACTTTGCGTTTCACTTCTCCTTATCCCTTTATGGCAACAGATGTTGAAATTTTGTATCCTTTTATCTGCCCGGCTGCCCCTTCCTGTAATTACGGGCCCCTTGTTAGCAGTACAAAGTGGGCTGCCCGGCTGCCTGGCCTTTGAGCCATTGTGTCTGAACACGTGTGCGCGGGCGGGCGCGGGGGGCCGTGCACGCGCGCACACATGCAGGGGAGAGGCCGTGGGCTCGGGCAGGGCCCTTCCCGCTCGCCTGCTGGGGCCGAGGCAGGCGAAGCTTCCATGGGCCTCTCCTTGTCACCACCACTCTGGTGGTAACATTTGGGACATCCCATGCCTCCTTGATGCCCGCCCTCCCCACCAGAGGGCCAGACAGGACGAGCTCCTCCCTGCTGAGAAGCCTGGTGACTCCCTGCCCCCCCAGAGTTGGTGCCCGCTGAGCAGTGTGCACCCAAGGGCCGTCACGGCCCGAGAGCCAGATCCCGGGCAGACCGGAGTGCCTGCCAGCTGCAAACATGGCACCGGTGCCCCGGGTCTGCACGCCTGCTGGGGCGGGTCCTTCAGCTGGGCCATCCCCGTGCTCCTGTCATGGCCTGTCCCACTTCTGTCACTCCCTGGAGAACCACTCCATGCCCACAGGCCGAAATGTTCTCTGATCTGTCCTCTTACGGTAAAACTTTCATTCCTCTTCGGGGACCCACCCGGTCACCCCTTGTATTGTTAGCTGGATACATGGCAGACTCCCTCCTTCCCTGGACTGAGAACTCCTGGAGGACAGGGAGAGCTCCTTCAGAGCTGTCCCTGACATCTCCCTGCAGTTCCTACTAAAGCACAATGCCTGGTATACAGAAGGTGCTCATTAAATGATTGTTGCTCAAAGAAAGGAAGAGCGGGAAGGAGAGGGGTGGGAAAGAGGAAAAACCTGCCCTCCTGAGTGACCGTGTCTGGCCCAGTTTATACCTTCAGGTCCTCTGTCCCCGGGAGCCGACCTGCGGGAAGGTGAACTGTGTGTCACTCTTCCATCCTTACCGTCCCCTGAAAGCCACTGTTGCGTCTTAGGGTCACACATACATGCCAGGCGGAGGAGCAAGAACTTCTAGGATCTCCAGGGAACATCCTCTGTCCCGAGCACAGACCGGGCCCCGCCGAGGACGGGAACCCCGCGTGTTAACAGTGGCTGTTAAGGGGTGTGGAGGCCACAGGTATTCGTAGGTGCAGGCCGGGAGGTGGGACGGGGATCTGGCTTCTCCTAGCTTGGGGCCCTCTAGCACAGGGGGACTTCCTGCGGGCTGTGGCTTGTGTTGGGAGCAGAGGCAGGCCAGGCAGGGAGGCAGGTGGATGCTGGGATGAGCGGACTCGGGACAGGGTGGCCACTGGCTTGCGGCTCGGCAAGGCCCAGAGCAGGAGAGGGAGGGGCCCTCCCAACTGGGACGTCTGGGTCTTCAGGGCCAACACCTACCTCCAGTTAGCTGTCCCTAGATGTCCCCTAAAGATGGTGATGGAGGGGTCCTTGTCTTACTAGATTTCCTTCTGTCAGGAAGCTCCTCCCTGGGCTCCCTCTTCCCTTGAGCTGGAATCGCTGTGCAGCAGGGTGGGAGCCCCGGTTCCCTCACCTGCTCGCCCCAAGTCCCTGGGCTGAGGCCGCCCTCTGCTTGTTCTTCCCACCCAGGTACTCTGGGGCCTCCCGGAGAACGCGGCACGCAGCCCGGCCTCCTTCAGGCTGCCCTCCCCGGCCTGCGCTCGTTCATCAAGCTCACAGGGGTGGCCCCATCTGTCTTTATCTTTCCCTGGGTGGAAAGAGAATTGCTGGAGTCAGGCTCAGGAGAGGCTGGGGTGTGGAGGCGCCCCCCCCCCCCCGCAGCCCCCAGTGGCTCCTGGAGGCCCAGGCTTTGTGTGCAGGAGTTGTAAGGGAATGGACTTTTTGTCTGGCCCTCGGTAGTGACAGAGCCGGCCCTTGCTGCCGTCTTGGCCCGGGACTCTGAGGGGCAGTCCTGTTCCCACACAAGTTGTGCGACAGCCAAGGCTCTGCATCCCCCCTCCCGCCCCCCACCGTGAGAGGCCGAGAAGCATTCTTGACATTCTTTCCAGAGAAAAGGGGTGAAACGTCTGAATTTGGGGGTCACCATGTTATACAAATTGCAATCTAATCGTTTTTACAAGAACACACTTGCAGGAAGAAAAGGAGCCCGAGAGGAGGGGCTGAGGAGACAGACAGCTTGTTTTGTCCCCCTTTCCCCCAAAGTTTGAGGCTATTGTCGGGCCGATCTTGCTCCCTTCCCCAGAGCTGTTGAGCTAGAGTTTTCTAGTTAAATTGGTCTTGGGGTGGGGGCCATGAAGGGCCCACAGTGCCATTTCTGTTTGTTTTCCCAAATCAAAGCCCCAGCAGGGCTCCCATGGCAGCGCTGGGCCGCTGTTCGGAGACGGGCCCTTTCCCAGAGCCAGCTGGGTCCGCGGAGGCCCTGGACTTCACCTCCCGGGCACCGCACAGCAGAGTTGTGAGGGTCCCAGGCCCAGAGGCAAAAGAAATTGTATCTTTTTATTGGCCCATTTGAAGTGTGTGTGGCCGTTTCAGAGAATTGGAGCACCGGGCAGCCGCAGAAAGAAACTTTTCTGTCTCGGGCCAGGCTGGGCCAGCGGACAAGGGGCTGCGGGACTTGGGCTGGCCTCGGGGAGGCTGGTGCTCACTCTGGCCCTCAGGTTTCCCCCGGCGGGCAGGGTTCTGTTTCTTGTCGCAGACACTGGCAGGACCCTTTCCAGGGGTGGCTTGGATGCTGGGACGGGGGCCCAGCATGGCAACTTGGTCTGGGTATCGCCCTGATGCTGCCGGTCCCGACGCCGCTGCCCCTGTCCAGCCCCCGGGTGCCCGACTATGTTTCCCTCTGAGCCCTGGGACCGGGGGTGGGCAGGCAGAGCCATGCTGGGCTTCACGCCCCCAACCCCCACCGCCTTTCATCTTCTATTTCAAACAAACATGAAATTACTTCTGCAGATTAAAGGGGAGAGCTCCTCAGTCATTCCTGAAGGCCTCACTAATGGAAGGGGCAGGGCCCCCAAATCTGGAAGGAGGGAGAACTGTGGAGCCAAACAGCCCCCTACCCGGGTGTGCACAAATGTCCAGAAGTAGCTGTAAAAAAGAGGTGGGTGGGGGGCGGCACGGACTCCTCTTAGGACTCTGGCCTGCCCGGGGTGGGTCAGTCATGGCTGGTGGCCCTTCCTGGGAGCCAAGGTCAGTGATTTCTAGGAGATGCTGATCTGTGGGTGGTAGCCTTCTGCCTGATCCCTCTCAGGGTCCCCCACCACAGAGGCTTACCTTCTACCTCAGACAGAAAGAGGAATATCTCCCCAAGGAGGCTGGGGGCCAGGGTGCTGACTTAGGGCCTGACCTCCCACTGACCGCAACAGTGTCCCTTGCTGGGGGTCACCTCATTGCCCAGGGCTCGAGGGGAAAGGTAGAAAGGAACCCCAGGCCGCCTCATCTATTCCTTCAGCTTCTGGGGAAGATGGTGGCTGCACTGGGGAGGAGGGAGGTTGAGGGTCAGAGTCCGTGTGAGCTGGAAGGCCTGGGACTGAAGTCTGCTTTCACTTGGGGCTGGTACCATCTGCCTCAGCCCTTTGGTGAACACTGCTTGTGAGATTGTGGCGTCCTCCCTCCCACTGCCGGGGCCCTTTACCTGGGTGTCCCTGGGAAGTGTTCATGGCCTTGCTTCTCCTGTCCTGCCAGGGAAGAGAGCCCAGCATCTCTTGGGTGAAAGTGCTGGATCAGGCCTGGAGGGTGCCCCTCTTCTCCTTCATCCCCCCCCCACCGCCCCGGTCATTCTGCAGAAACTCCCTGCTTCTCCCCGTTCCCTAGCCACAGGGATTAGCGGGTGCACTTGATGTTGAGGGGTAGTTGCTAGGGCCAGAAGGCCCCCCTACATGGTTGCTAAGGGTCTGGCATCAGGGCGAGGGGTCTGCCCACTGCCGCGGTCACGGAGGGAATTACACAGTCACAAAGAAATTGTTCTTCTCAGTAATCTGCTCTCGGCCACCGGGAGGGGCGAGGGTGGGGGAGCACGCTGGAGCCCAGCAGGCTGGGGGCTGTGATCACACAGGCGTGCTAGCCCCGGGCTGGGGGCCAGCCGGGCCAGGAACACCGGGGACCGGCCCGCTAAGCTGCTTTCTCAGCGATTTTTCTCCCCAGACACAAAGGTGTTTACTTGTTTTAACATCTCCTGGGACTCCCCTTCTCCCTTTGTGTGGTCTTTATCCCCAATGAGGTTTGAGCCCCAGATTACAGGCAGGAATTAAGGCATTGGACTCAGGCAGCTCAGAACTGCATGACCTGCAGGATCAAGAACTATAAAGTAACCAAGTGTGTGTGTGCTCATGGGAGGGGGGCCGGCCCGTCCGTGAGGCCCATGCTTCCTCCCCGAGGGGCAGTGGCCAGGCGGCAAGCAGCTGTGATGCAGGCAGGGGCTGCGGGCCGATGGAGGCCTTTAGCTGCGGGAGGGGCAGCACGGCGACTGGGGTGACAGGGTGGGCATCCTGGGCCATTTCTTCCCTTGGCTCCTTCCTAAGGGAGCCTGATCTTAGCTTGGGCGGGGGGGGGGGGAGCTGCATTTCCCCAGGGACTGAGGCCATTAGGTTAAAAGCTGGTGTGGGGACCAAGGCGGACAGTCTCTCATCCTCTGCCCCTTTGTTCTCTCCCCAGTGGGCAGCTAATGATGCACCTGGGCAGTGACTTCCCCCCAGGGGCTGGGGTGTTGGATGTCATGTATGAGTCCCCGTCCACACTCTTGTCCTGTGGCTATGACACCTATGTTCGCTACTGGGACCTCCGAGCCAGTGTCCGGTGAGTGTGCGGCAGTCCTGGTGCGCCCCCAGAAGGCCCGGGCCCTCCAGCTGGAGGCTAGGAGTGGCAGCCAGCAGGGTCAGATCAAGCTTGGGCTCCCCGTCGGCGGCCCTGGTCCCATGGCCTGGGAGACCATAGCCACCAGGCGCTGATTAAGAGCCCGGGGAGTCGTCAGGGTCCTATCCCTCAGCATCCTTTCTTTCTGCCCTGCCGCCCAAGTCCTGTGACATGTAGCCAGCAGTATGAAGCACAGACGAGGGCCTCATCAGGCCTGGGGTTTGGGCATTGGCGAGAAGGAGCCCTTTCCAGAGGCGGCTTTCCCTGAATTAAGTCTGGCTTCGAAAGAGTCTGGTGATTCAGCTTCTGTCTCCCGGCCAGAATGGATTTCTAAGGCCCCTGTGGAAGCTGGGGTGGAGGGCACCCTGACCCTCCCTCTGATGGCCGATTCCCGGACAGGAAGTGTGTCATGGAGTGGGAGGAGCCCCACGACAGCACCCTGTACTGCCTGCAGACCGATGGGAACCACCTGCTGGCTACTGGGTCCTCCTACTACGGGGTCGTGCGGCTGTGGGACCGGCGCCAGAGGGCCTGCCTCCACGTAAGTGCACCGCACACCTCACACCCCCTTATTAGGGGCTGGATCTGGGAGCGGGGGTACCTGGAGAAGGCGGGGGAGTCTGCGCTGGGCCCAGGCAGCTGAGGTTAGGGCTCCGCCCTCGGTTGCAGGCCTTCCCGCTGACCTCGACCCCGCTCAGCAGCCCTGTGTACTGCCTGCGCTTCACCACCAAGCATCTCTATGCCGCGCTCTCCTACAACCTCCACGTCCTGGACTTCCAGAACCTGTGACGGGGCCACCCCGGCCTGCGGGCCAGGGAAGCCAGCTACTCAGGGACCTCTCCGCCTGGAGGGTGCAGGGATGCCTCCGCCCCCGCCGTGCCTGTGCTCCTAGACCTGTCACCACAGTGCTTGGGCACCGTCAGGTAAAGGCTGCTGACTCCCGGGAATTTGGGGGTGCCCCCCCCAAGGAACTAATTGGAGAGAAGGGATCTGCTGCTTTGAGGGAATGGCTGAGCCTGGCCGGGCCTTGCTTCCCTGTTGACCAGAGCAAGGATCTGGTCTGGACAGGCCTGCCCTGTACCTCGCCCCTTCTTAGAACCATGATAGCTTAGAGTGAGGTGAGGGGCTCCAGCCATCCCAGTTGGTCCCTTTCTGCCCCTTCCTTGGAAGGAGGGGTGAGGCTGCCAATCCTCTGCTGTGGAGTCCCCACCCTTGACCAAGCTCTTGGGGCTCATTCCTGGGGCACTGTGGCCTGGTCTTGCTTTGAAACTGAGGAAGGACAAAGGGAGGCTAGCAGTTTTGAGTGAGTCCTAAGCCAGCCCAGTCTCAGGCCGGCTGCTAAGACATGCTACCATGTTCATTTTTGTAAAAATAAAGCTTGATTGTTCACAGATCCAGTTCCTCTCTGGCTGGGGAGTCCTGGGAGGCCCTAAGAGGGGACCGACATCTTCAAACATGAGGATGGGCATGTTGGGGAAAGGGTAAGACCAGCCCCATGGCTCAGTGTCCCAAAGACCAAATCTCTCATTACCACTCACCCCTTTGCCCCGGTGGTGGGTGGGTGTCACCTGCGGGGTAGAGGACTGTGGAAAGGCTCTGCGCTTTTGGGGAGCTAAGCTACTCCCCATCTGCAGTAACCCTTCTTCACCCTACTCTAACACACCCACACTCTTTGCAATGATACAACCCTCCTTCTGCCTTTACACCCTCAATGTCTTAATCTCCTGGGCTGCTTTTAAGGTTTCTGTATTTCAAAACCTTCTTTACCTTACCTCCCCTTACTGTGGGGAGCTCATCTGGGCCCTTCTGCAAGCTAAGACAGCCCAGGGTCTCTGCCAGCCTAGTGTCCCTCTGAATTTATGCAAACAGTATGGGGAAGATACACCCCCCCTAGCGCTAGGCTCAGGGCTTCCCTTTATGTGAAAGGCTTGTTGAAGCCTTTGATGTTGAAGGTCCCTGAGGAGGAGAGAAGGGAGTGTCCTCACCAGCACCCTTCCTGGTGACAGCATAGAGCGGTGGACAAAAGGGCAGCCCCTCAACAGTGACTCAGAATGACTTTACTTGGGAGATCAGACCATGATATGGGGGCTAGGAGCACCCCAAGGCCCAGTTCTCACAGAGCCTGGACAGCTCATGGAAGAGAGGACATACCCCTGCACCAGAAAGGGGGTGGCCCAAGCCACAAAGTCCAGAAGAGCCTCACCCACCCGCCATGCTGTCAGAAGGGCAGGCTCAGGGATGCTCCGCTACTGGGTCTTACAGTCCCCGTCACTGCTGTGGGCCGTCTTCACTTTCTTTAGCTCCTTCTGAAGCTCTGACTCAGCCGCCAGGACCTCCTTTGGCTTCTGGTACTGTGGATGGAACCAGGAAGAGCACATCATTCAGCCACATCTCCCCTCCCTACATACACACTCCGGGCCTCCTCTGATCCCGTTATTTGAAAATGAGGAAATTGATGCCTACAAGGCTGAATGATTTGCTCAAGGTCACATGGCTGGATAGGAGCCTTCCACCAGAATCCCAGGCCTGTAATTTCCATCCCTCCACGTCACCCTCTGTCTTCTTCCAGCTGTGACTTCTAAGATCAGCTGAGCCCCCCCACCCTGAAGGAGAGGTGCCTGTTCTCTAGCAAGCACAGGCCAGGTGTTGGGGCTGGAACCAGGGACTCCTATGGGATGGGAAATGGGCAGGGAAAGGAGGAGTGTCTCCCTGATTCAGTGGCCAAGAAGTCTGGGTAAATCTTACAGAGATGATCAGGGTGCAGTTGGCATGAGCAAAGCTCAGCGAGGACTCATCCAGAGGTAGCTGGTATCTGTCTAGGTCGGGAATGGAGAACTTCTTGTAGTACCTGTGGGAACACCAAGAGGTCATCAGCACATCCAGCAAAGTGACCCCCAGCAACTGGGCAGCAGGCCCTCTGGTGCCAACTTTCTACACTGTTCTTCCACACTTTCCACAGAGCCAAAGAGGAAGAAGGGAAGCCAGTTAGAACATCAGTATGAATGAAAGGTGTTTTGGCGAAGCCAGCAGTGGAAGGGCAGGACCCGTCATGGTTCCTTGATTAGACCAGGGATTAGAGTGACTCCTTCAGGCCCAGACTCCCAAAGACATGCAGAAGAAGCCTCTTGTAATACATAGCTCGGGCAGGCCTCCGCTGTACCCCAAGAACACGGGAACATGTATGCTAACAAGGGACAGAATAAATCTGGCTAGGGCTGTTCCCCAAAGCTGGGGACCAAGAGTTGCCATTTACATGCAACTTTCTCTGAAGGCCCCAGCTACTTTTTCCCTCTTTTGGGGTCTTTCAAGGCCCTGTGGGCCTGACTCCTCTTTTTTTTTTTTTTTTTTTTTTTAAGATTTTATTTATTTATTTGAGACAGAGAGAATGAGAGAGAGAGCACATGAGAGGGGGGAGGGTCAGAGGCAGAAGCAGGCTCCCCGCCGAGCAGGGAGCCCGATGCGGGACTCGATCCTGGGACTCCAGGATCATGACCTGAGCCGAAGGCAGTCGCTTAACCAACTGAGCCACCCAGGCGCCCCCTGACTCCTCTTGTAGGCCAGAGAGGGAAGTACATCCACAAAGAGAAATCTAGGAGGACAAACCACATGACTCATCTCAGAAGCTGGATCTCTGGACTACTTTGCTGGCCCTGAAACGTCCCCCCTCCATTTTCACACACAATCCCTATCATCTGTAAGGGCCAGTCCAGAGATTAATGATCCTTTTTAGTAAAAACAAACCCAAAAAACCCAGAGAGCAATACCTAGCCCAGATGTATACAACTGGACTTCATTCTACAGGAAATCTGACCTTTACCGAAGTGGGAGGTAACGGGTCTCGCCTGGCTTCATGGCCAGCTGTCCGTGGAGTCGGGACCCAGCTCCTTGCTCCCGGTCAGGTGCTTGTCACCAAGAGCGTTCTCTAGCAGCAGGCCTGTGTGGCGTCTAACCTGGTGCAAGTGGAGCCCGGGGCCTCAGCCAGTGGCCGGCAGACCTGCTCCCCAGGCCTGGCATCCCCCCTGCCGCCCTGGGGCTGTGGGCTGGGAAGGGAAACGCTGCGGGCAGGTACACACAAACTCAAGTCAGGGGCCTGGAGCGGACGGGGCTTTGACTACTTCAGAGGGGCCTGGGCCTGGTGGTGACAGCTACTCCGGGTCCACTTCAAAAGCCCCGCTGCCCCAGGGACTCAGAGTTGACATCAATGCAGCACTTCTGCCCTGCTCTCCTATCCAAATCCCCGGGAGTTCAGCGGAGGCGCTCAGGGCCCCTCTCCTCCCAGGTTCTCCGCTCCCCGCCAAGGTGCTGGGACCCACAGCAGGAGAAGAATGTTTACTTAAAGGCTGACAGTTCAAAAGGAGTGGGGGCTGGGGGATCCTAATGGCACCACAAGCTTGCTTTATTTCCCAAAGCTCTGCCCCAGGGAAAGGCGATCCATCTGCCTGCAAAACCGGGGTGGAATGCGGCCTCATCCTCCTCCTAGCTGGCCAGGCTGAGGGCTCTTCCTGGGGCCCTTGGGCTGGCCAGCAAAGGTGGCAGACACTGATAATAGGGGGGAGTCAAAGGTTAAACAGCAGAGATTAGATGAACACAAAGGCTTGTTAGGAAGTGTTAACATCTTCCCTGCAAATATACACAAGCAGCAGAACTGGGAGAGAAGCAGCCCGGGCACGCGCGCAGCCTAGCCGACGCAGCGGGGCCTGCGTGAGCCTCACCGTGCAGAGCGTGGGGCCATCGTTTCTGCCTGCCTGGCTTGTGCTCCACGTGGGACAGGGACATGCCTGGGTACCCTCAGAGGGGTGCCGGCTGGGACACTGGGACTGAAAAGAGAAACCCAGGGGGCTTGGCCTCCGCCCACACCTGTCACTAGGAGGCAAGGGGGATGGAGGCAGAGTGTGGATGCTCTGCTTTGTCTTGAGTCTGTTCTAATGGATTTAGTTTACTGGCTGAGGTTACACAACTTTGATGGGCAGTGTTCAAGGGAGTCTGGGACATCTGCTTCCCCTCCTCAGGGGTGCAGCCCAGCCCCTTCTCACCTCCGTCCCCTGGCCTTGGGGTTCACCCTGCGAGGAACCACACTTGACTTTCTCACTGGCACCTGGACTAGAGAGGGACACACTGTGCTTCTGGAAAAGAACACTCAGCCTCAGGCAACCCTGAGGAGGCAGCAAACACGTCTTTAGGCATCAACTGTGTCCTAGGCCTTGAGCTGTGAGCTGGGGATTTAAAGATGAAGAAGAAAGAAGGCCCTATCTCTGCCTGAGGAGAGCTTGTGTTTCTGCTGAAAGCTAGGCCCTCATAGTGCAGCGGTTCCTGGGCTTTTGGCAGACACGTGACACTCCCCTGTTCCCATCTCCTCCTACTGTTCTCAGCCTCAGTCACACAATGAAAGGGGACGTTTGTTAATGCTTAGTGGGGCCAGGCACTGCTCCACACACATCGAATCCTCAAAGCAACCCCCTCAGGCTGGTTGCCTTTATTATCCTCTTTCACAAAAGAGAAAACGGAGATACAGATAGGTATCTTGCTGGAGTCACAAAACTGGTCAGTGGAGAAGCCCTTATTACAAGTAATAATTCCCCAAATCTCCTGACCCTCCATCTCTCCACACTCTCTCCTCCGAGTAACAAACCCCTGGTCTAGGTTCCCTGCTGTCCAAGGACGGAGCAGATATGGGGGGATCTCCCTTAGGATCCAACGACCCTGCAGGTCCTCCAGGTACTCTAACACAGTGGCTTTCCTTTCTGAAAGTCAGAAGTTTTCGAAAGACATGGGGAAGCAAAGGCTCTCAGGACAACTCTGGTCCTGGCCTGTGACCCTGGGCAGGCCTCTTCACTTCTGGGCCCCGGTTTCTTCCTCCAGATGCCTTCCTCCAATAAAGCAGCTGAATGAACTTTAGTCACCGAACTAGATGAACGAGATGAACTTTAAGTCACTGTCAAAAGGACCAGAAGAGGCCAACTCTGTACCTCCCCCCAAACTGTGCTGAAAGGATGGCTCCTTCACTTGGGCTACTTCAGAAATGACCCACAGTACCCCACTGCTCTCCCGCTGTATCCTCTTCCCAATTTCCAGTTGTTTCCCAACCTACTCTTTGCAGTGAACTGAGAAAGAATACAAGAGGCCAGGCCTCTGGAGACAGACTCGGAGGAGAGGCTGAAAAGCAGAAGCAGGGCCGCTGTGGAGAGTTACACAGGCCGCGCCCCACACACAGCTCCGGGGCGCCCTGCACACCCGCACACGGGTTTGGCAAGACTGGGCCTGAGAAGCCTCTAGCCAGTCCCGCCCTTAGAAAAGCAGTAGGCAAACCTTCCTTCTTTCTTAAACATCACAGCTCCAGGCAAGCCGATCATCCCTGCCTACAGCAGCCCTTCCTGGACTCACAATGCACATTCACATACTAAGACCGCCATACGTCCTACCAAAGAGAAACTTGTTTAATCCAGTTCCCTAAATTTATTTGACCACGGAATCCTTTTTTTCTAGTGATGCCTATTAATACCTCCCAGTGTTAATATTACCAGTGTCAAATCAGCCAAGTTCTAATTTCCAAAGAATTGCTAAAGACATGCTTCAGGCCGGCCATTGTCCCGGACGTTTGTATACATATGATTTCATCAAATTGCCCAAACAGTCTGTGAGGTGGGTATGAGTATTCTCCTGTGTGAGGAAGCCTTGCCCAAAATACTACAGTTAGTACGTGGCAGAGGCCAGATTTAAGCCAGCCCCTTCCCACTCCAGTGCCCTTGTCCATTCCACTTAATGGCTGCCAGCTTCTAGTCTGAGGCTAAGAATCTTCTTTCTGCACACTCTTATCAGGAACAGGCAGTACCACACTGGGATCCTGGAAAAGCACTTTCTTCCCTGATTCATCCCCTCCCTAATACATGAGGCCAAGGACATGATACATTGGAATCAATCCTTTCCAGAAAAGTGACCAACCCAGTCCTTCAGGGACAAGGCAGGTATGGACAAGGAACATTGGCTTTTACTAGTAACCACATTCCAGAATATTAGAACTCAGGCAGGCACAGAACTAGCAGGTAATGGAAAAAGGCAAATCAGAGAGAGATGCCACGGTGTGGATACTGCAGATGTCCGGGCAGCTAGACTGTCGCTA
Organism: Neomonachus schauinslandi; assembly: GCF_002201575.2. NCBI lineage: Eukaryota > Metazoa > Chordata > Mammalia > Carnivora > Phocidae > Neomonachus > Neomonachus schauinslandi. The sequence continues at coordinate 127,526,602 of NC_058408.1, read as the reverse complement.
ACTTTCCCTTTGCAAGTCAGCTCATCACACTTACTTTACAGACACATTTATATAATCATTACGATATAACACAAGAATGAAAATATGTACCCTGCCCAACACTGGATGGCGTGACGATTTTTTTTTTTTAAAGATTTTATTTATTTATTTGACAGAGAGACAGCGAGAGAGGGAACACAAGCAGGGGGAGTGGGAGAGGGAGAAGCAGGCCTCCCGCTGAGCAGGGAGCCTGATGCGGGGCTCGATCCCAGGACCCTGGGATCGTGACCTGAGCCGAAGGCAGACGCTAATGACTGAGCCACCCAGGCGCCCCAGAAAACAGATTTTTAACGTACCCTGAAAAAAAACAGTATCCTGCTCAAAAGAATAACCACTGAGTTGTTTAATTAGTGGTAGTAAAGGTATAAGACACATTACTGCCCCTGGTAGGAGATGAAAATGCCACTCGGCTCAAGAAAGAGCCGGTTAAAGGTTTAGTGGCCTTTTTCTCCTACCTCTGGGCAGAGGGACCCGAGGAAGGCTGGGCTGAGCCAGGCAGGGCCACTGGACCAGAGGCTCAGTGCGGGCTCCGAAGCGGGCACTCACATACTCCTCTCCCCTCTGTGGGGATCCAGCCCCGGCCCTGTCCCTTCTAGGGGCATTACTTCCATCCCACCTGGCCTCACCCATCAGTTCAAAAATGTCTCCAGCTGCCTTGAGCGCAGGAGTGGGCTTCTAGCCATGTTGCTCCTGGCCAACAGCGCCGCCTACAGCTGGGTATGTGCAGCAGATGGGACCCAGAGGATCTGCCCGCAGATGAATTTTTTGGTGAGCTAGCTGGCCTCTCTTCTCTCACTCCCCAGTAATCACATTTCTGCCTGATATCTGTATTCGACAGTGACCTCTGGGGGACAAAAGGGAGGCAGCAGCCAGCTCTACAAACTGCTAGGCTGCAGATTCAAGTGCTATGAGAAGCACTTTTGTTCCCAGTTTGGACCCAGGGCCTCTTACGCCAGGGAATGCTTGCTGAAGCACAGAGTTTGTTTTCCTAAAGGCAATTTCTCTGTTGTCTGAAATTGCTAAATTCCACTTTAGGCGCTGACTCCCATTAATGATGAGAACAATAACAGGAATAAACTGCCTTTTATCTGAGGGCTTCAAAGTGCTTTATAAACGCAAACCCTTATTATTATGACTTTATAGACAAGGCCCACTGCAGGGGCTGCTGGCTACATGAAGAGCAATAATCTTGAAATTAATTCATTCGTCTCCACCCCTTCCCCATCCCCTTAACCCTGCCAAAGTGAGAGGGTATGGGGGTCATAAGCAGAGGGCAGAACCCAAGGCTGCGCCGGGGGAGCCTGGGAGCTGTGCTGCTTTCCTGTGGGCCTCGTGGACCTGAGGGAGCTGGGAGGGGAGGCGGCACCACACCCCCCAAGGAGCCGGACAAGGAGCTGGGTCCTCCTGACTGCACGAAACGGATGGATGGCGGCACCTCTGGCCCAAGCTCAGCACCCACAAGGCATGTTGGGTGGCTCCAGTGTGTGGACCAGTCACTCATAAAACCTTCCATTTTAATACCTCAACTATATTTCATGGGAGTTGGTCCTATACTGCAATTCCTCTGGCCCAGGTCAAGACCAGCTCATTAACATGGTTCTCCAGTGATCAGTCAGAGCTCTGGAAATCTAAATGCATTTCCAAGATGGTCAGCCCAGAAACAGCCCTGCCTGGACCACATCTCCTCCTTGGCCACCTTCTGTTCCCTCTCCCCTTGCCTGCCCCCAGCAGAACAGTAGGAGAGAAATAAAGGGAAGTTAGGTGCCCCTTCTGAAACAGAACGCAAGAGACTTCCAGGAGGCCAAAGTACCTGCCTACTGCCCGTCAGCCCCGGGCGGGATAAGGTTGGCTAACCCCAGACCAGTACTTTAAGTGCTCTAACTGCCACCTCAGCTGGGTGTGCCCTCTAGGCTATGGCTCCCTGACAGCCCCGACAGTGATGTCACCAGGCCAAGTTCACCATGGACTGGATCCAGCCAGGGGGTCAAGGTAATAATCTTACAGCAGAACCACCTACGATCACAAGTTAATGGCCAGGTGATTCCTCATCCCCTCATTCAACAAATATTTGTTGAACCCCAGTACGTGCCAGTTACCGGACCAGACATTTCTTGTTCCAATTTCCCGCCCTGAGGGAGCTGATTACATTATTCAAGCTGGTCCTGCGGAGAGGAAGCCCTCCCACAGGCCGGCAGGTGCCCATCATGCCACTTACTTTTTGTTGGTTGTTCGGACAACGATGCAGCGCTCCTTCTGGTCCACACAGACACTGTAGACGTCCTTAGGGTAGGGGAGGTTTCGAATCCGCCACTGGAAGCTCATCTTGGTGTCCTTGCGCATGAAGATGGGCTGCAGAAGGCAAATCCAACTTAGGACCGCTCTTGGTGAGGGCCAGCAAGGGATGGCTTCCTGCTCTGCAAAGCTCTACCCGGGGCCCACAACAGGAGACCCTCAGCTCTTCCCACAGCTCCCCCCTGACAATGCTGTTGCTGTGACATTCTAGGCCTGGAGCCCTTGTCCTGGGATGACCAAGCCAAGCATTCATTCATTCATTCATTCATTCAAGGATGACCATACCCAAGTACAGGTATTCATTCAGGCAAACACTTCCAGAACTCTGTGCCCAGATGGGCATGGGAGACAAGGTGGTGAATGAGACATGGCGTCTGCCCTCCAGGCCCACTCCCACCACCCCCTCCCCGACACCTAACAGATAGACATACATTGGCATTGTCTTCCTTGATGAATTCAGACCCCAGGCTCCCTGCTCCTGGGAGTGCTGGCTCTCCCACCTCAATCTGCCATTGGCCCAAGGCTCCCAAGGCACTTTTCACTCGCCACTTTCTCACTGGGGAGAGAAGGAAGCAACGGGATTACTGGGAAGGAAGGGACTCTGCTCTTCCTGCTGAATCACATTAGATGACGGGAAGGGGAGAGAAGTGGGCGGGGCATGGCCTTGACACCAGCTCGGTCCATGTGAGCAGGACCTCCCAGCTGCCGAAAGCCCAACGCCCAGCAGAGCATTCCGATACTGGATACCCTGGAAAGGCCGTATCACGGGTACCCAAACCAAAGGGATTGAACAAAGCTCTGAAAGAAATCGAGTGGAGTTAAGAATCCTCCAGGTGTGATTTCAAGCAAGGGAGAGATGTGCTGGTTAGGAAAAGGGGAGCTACTGGTAACGGGGAACATTTGGATCCCAACAGGTATGAACTGAGATGCATTTTTTTCCGTCTACAAATGTGTAAAGGAAAAATAAATTAAGAAGATGAAAGCTGACAGGCAGATTTGTCTCATGATTTGTAAAGTCCAAATACAGAAATTCACTCATTTCAGGTATACCTGGCTTAGAACAGCCCCAGAATTGTATTTAAACAAAATGTTAGGTACATACCAGATTTTAAATGCATTATTTATAGAAGATCTCATGTGAGTATTTTTTGTAGAGCAGGATCATTCTTTTAAAATGCAAACAATTGTCTCTATTTTACCTTGGTTTACAACCCACATGTTTACGGAAGTTTTTTTTTTCCCCCAAGTAAGGTGCATACGGTATGGCAATCGTAAGTGAAAAAACTAGTTCAGTGGACATTATCTGAGGACCCCTGCCAGGATTCTGGGAACCCCAGTCATCCAGGTCCTCCGGGCGCACCCATCACAGCAGGGGATCCTCCCCTGCCCCCCACCCCCAGCTGTAACCCTAGGGCTTCTCTCTCTTCCTGCAGCATCCGCGTCCTCTAGGAGGGCAGCCTAATTGCCACCAAAGGCCAGCAGCCTTCCTGAAGCCGTTGTAAGCAGCTACAAGGTCAGAAAGTGCCTGGTGTGCCACGGCTGCTCCCGGCCACTCCTCTTTCTGGGCTGGGGGGTGAGACCTGGAGTCGGAGTCTCAGGATGGGAGACCTTTGGAGCCACTGTGCCAAACCCAAACACCCTCCCTGCTCCAAGTAAGGCACGCAAGCTGAACACAAAAGTGTGCTGTAAAATTAGAATTTTCCCTTGAATATGTGCTTTTATAAGGTCTGCTGCATTCTGCAGTGTGATTTTATTATGTCTTAGGGCCAAAAATTCTCCCTAGAAACACATTTCCAAGTTTATAATGAAAATTAATAAGGAAGAGTAAAAACTTGGAAATATGCTTTACCGGCAACTTTTTTTTCACAAATACTTCTACTCTCTTAAGTGAATGGACTGTGACCGGGAGTATATCCAAATCTATTCGTGTAATACCTCACTTAACTGGAGGCCAGCCTTCTGGCTCTTTCACCACCCTTTTTTTTTAAAAAAAAAAAACACCTTGGGATTAAATTCTTTGCTAGAATGTAGAAGAAAGTCTCCCTGGGACGCCTGGGTGGCTCAGTTGGTTAAGCGTCTGCCTTCGGCTCAGGTCATGATCCCAGTGTCCTGGGATCGAGTCCCACATCAGCCTCCTTGCTCAGCAAGGGGCCTGCTTCTCCCTCTGCCTGCCTCTGTCTCTCTGATAAATAAATAAATCTTAAAAAATATATATATATTTTTTAAAAAGTGTATTTAAAAAAGTCTCCCTACTCATTCCATTATAAGATCCAATAAACGGTTTTGGTGAAGTCCTTGTTATTTTCCCCATGTATATGGGCATGAATGCACACGTGCAAATACTCACTTTGTCTTGTCTTTCTTGTCCTGTCTTTGTTCCTAACTCAAGGACAGTTCCTGCAGCAACAGAGGGCTGTTTCCACCTGCTGTCACTCTGATTTGATTATATGTTAAACCCAAACTGGTGTGTGGAGGGTAGCTCCCTGGGACGCTGTCGTATCCTCCCGGCTGAGCCAGAGCCAGTCCTTGGAAAGGAGCCTCTCAATGACCCTAAGGGGTCTGATGGGGAGTATGTGAAGGAGACAGTGCCTGGGGGCTTCTTCCTGAGTCAGCAGGAAGCAGGCTGATGTCCTTGACTGCTGAAAGGAAGCCCCATCTTTCAGGTGGGCTGGAAAGTGGAGGTCCTACAGGCTCTTTCCCCAAAGCTCCAAGCCGTGGCCTGCTTCCAATGTGGATAATTACATTCCCCTTTCCTAAATACTCCCTGCAGCTTAAACTGGATGCAGGATTCTTCTTTTCTGCCCTAAAACACTGCAACATTGCTCTGTGGCTATTAAACAGCTGCCGCGTCCCATCCCTGAGGAGGCGGAAGGGAATCGAGTGGGTCATTTATAAAGCTGGTGAAGTGCTTGGGGATGAAAGTGCTCAATATCCTCCAAATGCAGCCTGGGGTGGTTAGGCTGGCGGTCAAATACCAAAGCAGATTAAGCCGGTAATCCAAGGTAATCCGAATGTAACAATGGGGGATGGCCTGCCCTTCAGCCTCTGCCCCCCCCCCCCCCCCCCCCCGACATGCTGTGTCCTTCTGGGGCTGGTTTGATGTTCCGATCATTGTTACAGGGCCCTTCAGGTTTTCCCCCTATGACTACATACAGCACTCATTGTGCGGGGTGGGAACGAATAGCATTAGACTGTTGAAAAAAAATATGACACCACTATGCTTATTAACACTGACTGGAAGAACTCCATGCTACACAGTTGCACCACTGGCAAATTACTTTCTGGGTTTCTCTAACAGAAAACCAGTTTAGCCAATTATCAAATTTGTATAGTTAGCTGGAAAAATGGAAACGATTCCCATTTGTGGCCATCACAGCCCTGTCCGTATTTTACTTCAGAGAGTGCTCGAGCTCAAGTTAGTTCAGGCCCTGAGATTGTTTATACTTAAAAATTAATAATTTTGCAAGGGCAGCTGGTGGGGGTAGGGTGGAGTGGTTGGAGATGGGTAAGAGAAGGACCAGCTGTTCAAAGGGTCCAGTGGTTTGAGTGGGGTGTTCCTGTCTGCCCATCTCTGTCCTGCTCCCACCAGCCCCTTCTCAGTCATTCTGGGGGGAACAAAATTTAAGAAGAAGAAGAGAGAGCAGGATTAAATATTCTCAACTCCCAATAGTATGTTGCTGTGCATTACAGCATGGGCTCTTAACCAGGCAGACTCAGACTTAAATCCTAACTCAGAAACTAACCAGCTTTGGAATTCTGAGCAAGGTGCTTAACCTCTTAGAGCTTCCATTTTTTTCTGACTGTAAAAGGGGACAACAGTGCGTACCTCATCAGGCTGTAATGAGGATGATTCAGTGAGATAACTCATATAAAGCACTTAGCACGGTGCCTAATAAAAGTTATGGTATTAATATCATTATTAGGTAAAGTTTAGCCAGTGTTCTATCAATCTCCATTTCTGCTTTTAAGAAAAAAAGGAGTTTGTAGGCCCTTGTCTATTCCCCACCTGCCAAGAGAAGTGACAGGTTAATGTGGGATGCTACAGAGGAAGGTACCAAAACTTGTTTTTCATTTTAATTTCATATCCAAGCACAACGAAGAGGCTGGGGGTTATTTGTTTGTTTTTATGGCCACAGCAGCTCTAGGTGGGTTATTTGCTCTGAGTGGAGGAAAGAGGTGGTGCTGGGGGCTGCGGGAAGGAACTGGCCTGGCAATGGTGGTGCTTAGCCCACGTGACCTCTGCTTTTATAAGCTCGCCCCTGTTAGGCATTCCAAGGCTGTCACCCCCTGGGAGCGCTATAAATTACAATGCATTGTGAGGATATTACTACTGTATTGGTTTCCACCAAATCAGTGTCATATGCTAAACACATCAAGATTTTTAATAGCACCAGACTAAACCAATTGGGACTGGAACCCAAGCAGCTCATAATAAGGAGGGATCAACACTTCACTCTGCGACTGAACATGCGCAGGACACACATTTTAAGACTGGAGACTAAGAAAATGCAAACCAGTGTAATCCGTGTTGTTGGTTCTAGACATTTATGAGCTGTCAGAAAAAGGGAAAAAGAAATTCCCTTGCCAATACTACCTGTCGATCAGGCCCACGAAGAAATTAAAGTCAAGAATAATGACAAGAAAATAACCCAAGCCATGATTCCACCATTGGATTTAGCATTTCAGGTGGAACTTAATAAAGAGACCAACTCCCACTGCTGAGAGCCCCAGGCCCTGGGTCAAATCAGCAGCCACCTAGCTCTGGGAAGTCCGTTAATGCTGATGTGCATACCTGGGCACAGAGGATGGACAAATCAAGTAATTCCCAGAAATCTGAGCTGGAGCCCCTATTCATGAGACTAGTGTTAGAGGAAAAGAGCTGCAGGAATGAAAACAACAATGTTGCAAAATCCCCATTTTTACTCAGGACCCCCTCTGATTCAGACATTTTCCAAGGCAAGGGTCAGATTTAACAGTGCAGCCTCTGAGCCTGGACCAGTACCTGCTGCGGCTGTGGCTTCAGAAAACAAACAAACAAACAAACAAAACAACTGCAGTTAAAGCCTGCCCTTAACTCTACCCACTCAGCCTGGAGTAGAGGCCCACTTCCAATTCTGCCTTCTCTCTACAGTTTTTTTTTTTTTTTTTAAGATTTTATTTATTTATTTGACAGAGAGAGACACAGCGAGAGAGGGAACACAAGCACGGGGAGTGGGAGAGGGAGAAGCAGGCTTCCCGAGGAGCAGAGAGCCTGACGCAGGGCTCGATCCCAGGACCCCGGGATCATGACCTGAGCCGAAGGCAGATGCGTAACGACTGAGCCCCCAGGCGCCCCTCTCTCTATAGTTCTATCCCAGCAGTTTCCCTACAGAAGACTTTCTCACACTCTCACTGATCTAGGGGTCTGGTAGAGTTTACCCCTCAAGCGGACGCCCACTCCACCCCTGACCTCACATTATTCTCAGGAACAGTCTTGCCTTGAGGGCCTCAGTCTCCCCTGGCTTCCACCTTTGGTGCTCATTCCTCCCGCAAGCCTCAGGCTAGAACTGCTTACCCGTGCTTTAGGACACCGCAAGTGTTCCTATGGGCCCAGTGGAAGCCCCCGTCACTTACCAAGTAGTTCGCCTGTCTTCTCATCATATTCTTCGGCCATTTCCTTTCCATCTGGGAACAAATAGTGCACCTTCCTTCTCCCTACGCACAAAGCAGAGTGCCTTACCTTCACGCCTCTTCTTACCTTGCGCCTTGCACATCAAGGGATCTACCTGGGAAATACCAACAGCCTTGGGCTTGGGCGTGAGAAACCCTCCCATGAACTCCTTACCAATCATTGCCCACCGCTACTTTAAGACAAGTCCCGGGACGCCTTTCCTTTCTGCAGCTTTCTCTGAACGTGTCTTTGCTCTGCTGTTCCCTCTTCCAGCAAAGCTCCATAATTCTTCTCATCTGTTGAACTCCCTGCTCTTCAAAACCCAGCTCAAATGTCACTCCACTGGGAAGTCTTTAGCCACCCTGGCAAAATTCATCACTTCCTTATTTGTTTGGGCCTCCCTAGTGCTTTATTCATATCCATAGTGGAGCATTTATCATATAGTATGGTACTTTTTTTAAAGAGCATCCTCTCTCCAGGAACAGTGCCGTATTTATCTTTGTCTCCCCAGTTCCTAAAACCAAGCCTATGTGCTCAGGATATTGAACTGGGTTTCCTGACCAAGCACTCCATCTAGCCACATCATTGCTGTGCCTTCTGCACGTCTCTAGGCCATTCCTAGCACACAGCCACATGTTAGTCCTCTTATGTTTTCTTCATGGCACTTACCTCTGTTACGATTTGTGATTCTTTGATTATCGCCTGTCTCTATTAGATAGGAGGGGTTTTATCCTGCTTGCCTATGGTTTCCCTAACACCAAGCATAGTACCTGGCATATGTTAGGAGCTCAACTAAGTATTAATTGAAAGAATGAACATTGATTCAACTTTCATTGAAAGAATGCAAGAATCCAGGGGAGTTTCCTAGCCCAACTCTTCCACCTATATATTATAATCCTAAGTATTTTTTTTTAAAGTGACTGTGTAATTTCCCCTATTTTTACAAATGGGTGAGTTGACATAGATAGGCTCCTCAGTGAGCCTAATAACAGGGACAGGTACCCAACCTACACTTGATAAATAAGAGCTCCAAGGAGCAGCTAAAGGAGTCACTACCTAAAATTTGCAACTGTATCTGATCTACCAAGATTTTTTCCCATTTAATTCATTCCCCTGGACATAGTTCCCTTGAGTCATTCCTAATTTGTATTCTAGGGAAACTCATCTCCAAATTTGCAGGGCTTCTCAGCACCCTAAATCATTTGGATGGCTAATAGAGCTGGAAGGGGTTTTCCTGTCAGGAGTGGGATAAAAGGTGCTGCCTGTGAGTAGCTGAAGGTTTCTGGCCTGACCCTCTTCTCCCCCTGGAGTCCATCTTGAGTCCAGGCAGGATGCAGTGCTTACTACTGGCCAGGCATTTTATGTGTTTTATTGAATTGAATTCTCAAAATAATCCTATCTGCCCCCATTACTCGTATTTTACAAATGAGGGAAACTGAGGCTTAAAGGTCATGTAACTTGTCCAAGCTCATAAAGCTATGAAAGGACAAACCCAGACTTAAGCTCATTTGAGGCCAAATTCCATGCTCTAATAACCATACTAGGATAATGTCTATAGCTTTAAATATTTGTAAGGTTGAACACTGTTCCAAAGGTTTATTGGTCATGTTTCTAGTGAATTATTACCTGTTTAGACCTTAGCATATTTTATTTGGGTATTCATCTTTTTCTTACTAATCTGATTGACCTTTATGATATTAACCATTTAATTTTTATATAGTCAACTATTTTTTCCTTTGTGGTTACTACCCAGGAGTTGTGTTCAGAATTTCCTCCCTTACCCGAAGATTATATAATAATTATCTGTACTTTATTCTAATACATATTTACTCTATAGGTATATATATAAATGTATATATGTGGATAATAAACAATTTTTTTTAAAAGATTTTATTTATTTATTAGAGGGAGAGACAGCGAGAGAGGGAACACAAGCAGGGGGAGTGGGAGAAGGAGAAGCAGGGAGCCCGATGCGGGGCTCCATCCCAGGACCCTGGGATCATGACCTGAGCCAAAGGCAGACGCTTAACGACTGAGCCACCCAGGCGCCCCGATAATAAACAATTTTATTAGTATACTTTGGTAAAAAAAAATACACGTATGAGTGTACATGCATGGAAGAAATATGGAAGTTTATGCATGAAAATATAAATTACGGGGGTGCCTGGGTGGCTTAGTCAGTTGAGCATCCAATTCTTGTTTCCGGCTCAGGTCATGATATCGGGGTTGTGGGGTTGTGGGATGGAGCGCTGTGCTGGGCTCTGCAGGGAGTCTGCTGGAGATTCTCTCCCTCTGCCCCTCCCTCCATTCATTCTTTCTCTCTCTAAAATACTAAATAAAAATCTTTTTTTTTTTAAAGATTTTATTTATTTGACAGAAAGAGACACACCGAGAGAGGGAACACAAGCGGGGAGTGGGAGAGGGAGAAGCAGGCTTCCCTCAGAGCAGGGAGCCCGATGCAGAGCTCAATCCCAGGACCCCGGGACCATGACCTGAGCCGAAGGCAGACGCTTAATGACTGAGCCACCCAGGCGCCCCATTTTTTTTTTTTTAAGATTTTTATTTAGGGAGCTTCTCCTGCTCCCTCTGCCATACCCCCTGTTTGTGCTCTAATAAAGAAAATATTTTTTTAAAAAGTAAATTATGATTATCTCTAGATGGTAGTTGATGGGTGATTTTACTTATTTTTCATATTTCCATAACGAGCATAAATTCTTTCTGGAAAAAATTTGGAGTATTGGGTTCTTATTACCAATAGCAGTGCTTTTTTGTGGGAGGGAGGTAACATCCTCCTCACAGCCACACATCCATCAGAAGGGTAAATCTATAGGAGAGGTTTGACAAGACGTATCCATACACTTAACATTATTATTGTTTATTATTATTTGGTTTGGGGAAAAAAGACCAACAACATTGTTTTGTGATGCTACTAACAAAAAAACCTAACAAAATCCTAGATGATGAAATATTTGTTTAGATACCATCCTGTGACCAAAGGAAGTGAAAGCAGGGACTTGAATATTTGTACCCCCATGTTCACAGCAGGATTATTCACAATAGCTAAACAAATGGAAGCAACCCAAGTGTCCATCAACAGATGAATGGATAAACACAATGTGATGTATGCATACAAACAGTGGAATACTATTTAGCCTTGATACATACAACACAGATGGACACTGAAGTGAAATAAGTGGATGGTAAGTGAAATAAGCCAATCACTAAAGGACAAATATTGTATGACTCCACTTAGGTGATTACATTCCTGCCGTAATCAAATTCATAAAGACAGAAAGTAGAATTGTAGTTGCCAGAGGCTGAGAATGGGGGAGTTAGTGTTTAACACGTACAGAGTTTCAGCTGAAGAAGATGAAGTGCTGGAGATGGATGGTGGTGATGGCTGCACAATGTGAATATACTTTATGCCACAGAACTGCATCCTTAAACATGGTTAGAATGGTAAATTCTAGGGGCGCCTGGGTGGCTCAGTTGGTTGGGCGACGACTGTCTTTGGCTCAGGTCATGATCCTTGGGGTCCCAGGATCTAGTCCCACATTGGGCTCCCTGCTCGGCGGGGAGTCTGCTTCTCCCTCTGACCCTCCCCCCTCTCATGCTCTCACACATAAATAAATAAAATCTTTAAAAAAAAAAAAGATAAATTCTAGGTTACCTTTTTTTTTTTAGATTTATTTATTTATTTGACAGAGAGAGACATAGTGAGAGAGGGAACACAAGCAGGGGGAGTAGGAGAGGGAGAAGCAGGCTTCCCCGCGGTGCAGGGAGCCCGATGTGGGGCTCCATCCCAGGACCCTGGGATCACGACCTGAGCCGAAGGCAGATGCTTAACGACTGAGCCACCCAGGCGCCCCTAGGTTATCTATTTTTTACAATAAAACCAGAAACCACAGTCCTGAGAAAATGTCCAAAATCTTTAACTTGGCAAAGGAGATCACAGCATACCCCAATTTATCCAAAATCCCTCTTCATTTCCCACCATTTCTCCTCACTGCTCCTTGAGAAAAGAGAACTTTTATTCACCCTTGCATCCTAGCACCTGACATAGTGTGGGGGGCTGTTTGACCGGGGGAAGGCTTAAGCCTCACTAAATGTTGTTATTCCCCTAGTAATCAGCCATATATTTCCACAAATCCATACCTCTCTTTACATGTGGGTCATTCCCTCTTCCACACTTAGCAAACCGTATTAATTCTTCAGGACCCATAAACATCACCTTTTCTGTCAGATCTTCTTTCAAAGGGACGATCATTCCCACCTTCGTGCCCTCATACACTTTATAGAAGATTCCAACCTCTACTTAACACACACTCTTACTCATTTACATATCTTTTTCGCCCCCTCCCCCCCCGCTCTAGTACACAGCCTAGTACATAGTAAAAGCCTCCTTAAATGCTGCGTGAACGAATGAAATGAACAGGTGATTTTAATTTCCATGCTTCCCTGATTGGCCTCTGCCTGTGGATGTGCGCCTCCAGCTGGTCGACAAGCTACAGAAATTTAGACCTAATTCATCTGGCTGCCAAGGAGGGGGCAAGGAAAGGACCCCTGCAGCACTGGGGGTCCTACATCCGTCAATCCTAGGGTGAGACAAAATCAGGACTCCTTACCCCCTATGCCCACCTTTTCCAGGCACAGGGCTGGGACCCTTGCTGTTTTCCCTACAGACCCCAGGGAACATTTAGAAGTTCACTTACAAACATTACAGCTGGAAAGGACATCAGAGGTAGCCCCTCCAGCTCATTTTACAGATGAGGAAAATAAGGCCCAAGCAAGTAAAGAGGCTAACTATGACTTAATGGCAGAGTAGTAACTAGAGCCCAGGTCTCCCGCCTCTTCATGACGCCAGGCTGCGTTCAGCAACAGAACCCTACTGACTGGACGAGGGGCTAGGGCTCGTCTAAAACCCTCTTTCATTTGTTTCCTCTTCTGTAAAATGGGGTGGAAAATTAACAGCCTCTTGGGACAGTTATCGGGAGCAAATGACATAACGAATATGAAAGGAGTTAATATTTATTAGTAACAGAACTCAGAGCGGGGCGAAGTGGTGTAGAGGAAACTAGGAGGTATCCAGAGACGCGTGTTCCAGCCACGTCATCTCTCCGGGCCTCAGTTTCCTCATCTGCCAATACAGGACTGGGCCTAGTCTGGCAGCCGCGGCCCTTCCAGCTTGGCCGTCCCAGGCTCGGAGGCCCTTCGCGGAGGCGCCAGCGCGGAGGGCTGCACCCTGGGGGAAAGGACTAGGGAGCTCGTGGGGGCCTCGAGTTACCGTCCTGCAGCAGCGCCGTCTTCTCGGCGGTCCGCAGACTCTCCAACCAGCCGGTTACCGCCATCTTCCCTCTGCCCAGCCGTGCGACCGGCCGCTGCCATGGCAACCATTCCGCCTACGGTCACTTCCGGCCGACCCGGAAGGTGTTCTGGGCATTTGCCCTCTCCCCCCTACTTCCCACCGGTCACGCCCTTCGTCCGCTCTCATTGGCTGCCCAGGTAAGTGGTTTACTCGTGCCCACCCGCGGGTGACCCGAGGGGCCTGAAGTTGACCGCCCCCCCCACCCCCCCGGCTGACCGAATCGCCGCGGCGGGGAGGGGCCCTTAGGGCGGGGTCCGGACACTCCAGCCCTCCTCTGGTCCCCAGCTGGGAGTCGCTGGCACGCGCCAGCTGCGGACGCGGCGGGTGCCCCACAGCTGCCGGTTGTCTTCACCCCCAGCTGTGAGGCCGAGACTCCCCCAGGCTCGGAAGGCGCCCCACACCTGCTGCGGCCATGCCCCATCTCCCCGCAGCTGCGGGGCTGAGCACTCCCGTGACAAGAGGCCCGCCACCGGGGCAGGTGTAGAGCGTTCCCCCGCCTCCCGAACACCCGCCACCACCAGGGTTTCCTCTGCCGGTCTGTGATGGGATAAAGATCATGTGGGGTCTATATGTAGAGTCCTCTCAGTCCTTCAATTCTCTTGGGAGCCCAAGCCCTTTCTAAAGATGTAGCTCCATTTCCTAGCCTGGCATCCCCTTTTGGTAAAGCCCTTTCAAAGTGGGCTGCAGCAGGGCAGACACTGCACTGAATCTTTAGAGCAACCCCTCTGGGGAGTATCATTTTGTACCCCTCAAGAGTTCCCCAGTAGTCCCATTCTTCCCCTTATTTCCCCCAGTACTCTGACTTTGAAAGGCTGGTAAGTGCTATGCTAAACTGCTGAAGTTCAGTTGGGTTTTGGGAGACCCCCAGGGACTGAGCTACTGCCCCCAAAGCCTGGTCATTAGAGACGCCCACCTCCATAGGCAAAGGGTTGGGTAACCTCAATTCTGGGTTTCCACATGACAGTTGCCCTGATCAAACCTAAAACCATAAGGCCGTGATCTGGCCGTACCCCGATGGACCCTGGGGGCATCTTGAAGGCATTTCCCAAGCGGAGGAAAATTCATGCCAATCCATCATCAAAAGGACTTACAAAGATTCCCAAGCAAGAAGGTGGAGAAGAAGCAGGAGGTGAGCAGATCCACCCTCAGAACCCTCACGTACTTGAACCCTCAAGCTTCCTATATTGTTTATGTCTAGAATCAGATATTAGAGCTGGTTCTGCCAGTCCATGGCCTGCAGGTTGGTTTGTATCTTCATTGCACTAGGCTTGGGCCCCAGGCTTTGACAGGCCACTTGCTGTGTTCTTTTCTACCCCACCCCTAGACCTCCATCAATCAGAAAATACTCTCTGGTCCCTAAGGAAATGACTAGCAGAAGCCTTTGCTCTCCAGGAGGTTGCCTGAAGAGGGATGGAGGGGGTGGGAGACTCAGATTCTCAGAGCTACATTATTTTGCAGCCAAGCTGACAAATAACAGCTCACGTGGCGGGTAGGGGAGGGGAGTAGCTCTTACACGATGAGGCCTGTAATGGCAAGTCATATGTGCCTTATGCCTTGTGCAGAGGTGGGTGTCTATTAATACTTGAAAGAATAAATGATCAAAGGAAGCGATATACAGGATACCTACAATGTGCTCCAGCAGTGTTTACACTGTTCTAGGTTACATGAGGGAACAGGACATACTGAAATCCTTGCCCCTTACATCAAGTGATGGTTCATGGGGAAACTAACTGTATGCTTGCATCAGAATCCCCAGAAGGCTGGCTCTCTGGATGGAAGGAGAATGATCGTTTGGGGGCACAGGACTGTAAAGGGTTCGTTTGGATCATATCTGACAGTTATGACAATAGGCATCTGGATGTCCCCTCCACAGAGTGGTTGAGCTCCCTGCGGGCCCATGTTGTGCCCAGTGGCATTGGGCGAGCCCGGGCAGAACTCTTTGAGAAGCAAATTATCAAGCATGGTGGCCAGATATGCGCTGCCCAGGCCCCAGGGGTCACTCACATTGTGGTGGATGAAGGCATGGACTGTGAGCGAGCCCTCCGCCTCCTTCGACTGACCCAGCTACCCCAGGGTGTTCAGCTGGTAAAGTCGGCCTGGCTGAGCCTGTGCCTGCAGGAGAAAAGGCTAGTGGACACAGCAGGATTCAGCATCTGCATCCCCAACAGGTGAGCTGGCCTCTGTCTTTCCTCAAGTGCTTCCTGGCAGCATCTTGAGCTTTCTTCTTGGATTATTAAAAAATAACTTTCATTGTCTTAATTGGACACATTAGAAAACCAAGATTTCAGAATAGAGGATTGGGAGCAGAGGGAGGGCCAGGCCTTTGGGTGTTAAACTTGCCATCACCATCCCTGCAGGTGCCTGGACCAACCACAGCTCAGCAAGGCAGACCAAGACTTTTCTGTGCCTCCTGGAGCCCATGAGGCTGTGCTCAGGACAGCCCTTTCTCCTTCCCGTCCTCCCACCAGGCCTGTATCTCCTCCCCGGAGGACAGAGGAGGCCCCGAGCACCCAAGCCCAGGTCAGGAGCCTCCCAGCCCTCAGAGCTCCCTTCCCCTGGGAACTAGGTCACAGAAACAGGGAGGGCCTGGTGGTTGTTCAGAAGGTCCCAGGCCCCTGACAGAGGAAGGATCTCTTTATTGTGAAGCCATTTGGCTCTGCCCAACACTCATCATGCCTGCATTTGCCCAGGCCCACATCTACCACACACCACTGGGGATTCTAGGGCTGGGCACTGGGGGAAGCCAAAATGAACATGGCCCCACAGTTAAGGAGACCCAGGTCTGATGCAGGAGACCCAGCCTCATTCCTGGGTCTGAGTAGGAGACTCAGCCCCCACCTTTGAGGAGCTCTCCTGGGGGCCGCTGGGGGCATGAATTTCTCGTCTCTTCTCTTTCCTTACCTCAAGCCTGGCTATGATGATGAAACCAGTGACGAGGAAGAGACCCAGGTTAGCGCAGCTGATCTGGAAGCCTTTATCAGCGGCCACTACTCCACCCTCCTTGAGGGAGATGGTGAGCCTAGTCCAGCCCCTAAGGGCCTGGATAAGTGGGTCTGTGCACAGCCTTCGAGCCAGAAGGCGATCAACCACAACCCCCACCTCACAGAGAAGCTGGAAGTGCTGGCCAAAGCCTACAGTGTTCAGGGAGACAAGTGGAGGGCCCTGGGCTATGCCAAGGCCATCAATGCCCTCAAGAGCTTCCACAAGCCTGTCACCTCCTACCAGGTACCTGGGGGCCAGGACAGGGGATGCGGGGAGATGGGGGGCTTTCTGTTTACTGGGCACCAGTCACAAGTGGGGATCAGGTGGAGTGCTTAAGATTTTATGATGTCAGAGACTTGCACAAAAGAAATAAAATGGAGAGATGGATGAAAGCAGATTGGTAGAACCTTGATAATTATAGAAGCTGCTGATGGGTAATGGGGGTTCATTATACTGTTCTCTCTACTATGGGAATTTTTCCCATAGTAAAAAGTTTTTTGTTTTTTGGTTTTTTTTAAAGATTTTATTTATTTATTTGACAGAGAGAGACACAGCGAGAGAGGGAACACAAGCAGGGGGAGCAGGAGAGGGAGAAGCAGGCTTCCCGCCAAGCAGGGAGCCCGATGCGGGGCTCGATCCCAGGACCCTGGGATCACGACCTGAGCCGAAGGCAGATGCTTAATGACTGAGCCACCCAGGCGCCCCTAGTAAAAAGTTTTTAAAAAGTTTACTCAGGAGGCCAACAGACCAGGGTTTGAATTCTGGTTCCCATCATTCATTAACTGTGTGATTCTAGGCAAGTTACTTAAACTCTTTAAGCAATGAAAAGGAACTAAGACTAGTGAGAGACTCAGGTACTCCTGGAGGACCAAATGCCATGCTCCCTGCAGTGCGGGACCTGATCCGCAGAAAGGCCTCAGTGAATGCCCCGCTCTCACTGTTGCCATGACAGTGGTGACTAGTGTGGTCACTGCTGCCTTTTCTCTACTTGCTGTGCTGATCTCCATTCCTCTGAGAACCAAAAGACAAGTGACCCAGCCCATCCCATCCAAACTTCTCATCTTCATTTGTGCCCAGGCTTTTACACCAGCTGCTAACGGGCCAAGCTGGCTTTTACTCAGATACCTGCTAAAGGAGTCTGCTAACCCACCGCTGGCTCTACACCTCCCATCTTCTCACTCTGCTTTTCCTGCCTCTGCCTCCCCCTACCCCCAGGAGGCCTTCGGTATCCCTGGGATTGGAAAGCGGATGGCCGAGAAAATCGCAGAAATCCTGGACAGCGGGCATCTGCGGAAGCTGGACCATATCAGTGAGAGTGTGCCTGTCTTGGAGCTCTTCTCCAACATCTGGGGAGCTGGAACCAAAACTGCCCAGATGTGGTACCAACAGGTCACACCATGTCCCAGCACCCACTTCGGTTTTACTTTCTCAGAGGTCCTGCCCCCCAGTTTTCATACCCTGTGCTCTAATGGGAATGAACCAGGACTAGAGGGAGACCACTTTTCAAGGGGACTAGGGCTCATGTAGACCCCTCTCTTGCTCCCAGAACTGCCCTGTTGCCTGATAGCCTCAAGGAATTAATCAAGGAGGCAGAGAGACAGGAACTGTGTTTCTCTGTCTCCCAGACTAGCAAGGGCCTTCCTGAGAAGATCAGGCCTCAAGGCTGAGTATCCAGATCAATGGTTCCCCAACCTGGTGATGCCCAGAATCCCCCAGACCAACGGGCTTATGAACCAGTATTTTAGGGTTGTGGCAGAGCTGGATTGGGGTGTGTCTCCCATGCTCCCTACCTTTCTTGAGTCCCGCTGATTACAGATCCAACCACTCCTGGGGTTGATCCTGCCTCAGGCCTTCCTTGGAATCTGGGGGTGATGGAAGCCTTGTGTATGTGCTCGTTCACTGCCTCTCCATTGGTCTTGGCTGCTCATAGCCTCCTCATCTGGCTTGTTTTTTCCAGGGTTTCCGGACCCTAGAAGACATCCGCAACCAGGCCTCCCTGACTACCCAGCAGGCCATTGGCCTGAAGCATTATGATGACTTCCTGGAACGCATACCCCGGGAGGAGGCTACAGAGATTGAGCAGGCAGTAAGCAGTTGTCCCAGAGCAGTGAGGAGAGCCAGGCCTTGCTATAAGGTCAGGACCTGGCTCAAAGTCAAGAACACCTGATCCCTCAGCTGGGGAGCCAGGTGGAGGAAGCTGTGAGACAGAGGTTGGGACCAGTGGGGATAGGGCCAGCTGAGACTGAAGCTGGAAGTGTGGGTGGCTGTGGTAGGGAAGGGCTGTAACAGCAGGCCTCTGGGTTAGGGTAGAGTAAGCATTGGCTTAGATGCTAGCATGGCGTTAGGGCTGGATTAGAGGCGGATTACTGTCAGAACTACTTGAGGATATTGGGGTTTGAACTGGATTAGGTCAGGGTGGGTCAGGACAGAGGTTCTTAATGTTCTTTGATTCACAAACTTTTCTGAGAACCCAATGAAAACTATGGACTCTTTGTCTCCAAAATTTGTGCAGATGTACAAAGTTTTCTATTTCCAGATGTGCATACCCTCTGAAGGATCCCCCCTCCACCCAGCCCCCTACAACCTGAGGCTGGTTCAGGGTTTGGGTTAGAGTTGGTGTAGAAGCACAGTGCCAGTATGATTAGGTTTGGGGTCAGAGGAAAGCTTAGGTTGAGTTGAATCAAGGTTAGGCCTGAATTAAGAGTAGGGTTTTCTTAGTATTGGATGCTTTTAGTTAAGATTTGTTGTTGCCCTAAAAATAAGATTTGGCCAACATTAGGGTTTGATTTAAAGTTGGGTTAGGGATTAAATTCCTATAAAACCTAGATTAGAAAGAGACTAGTGTATATTTGGGGTTAGATATATAATTTGTTCAGTTGGTGTCAGGATTAGGGGCTGGTTGCTGTGGGCAAGGTTTGCTACTTTGGAAGCAGGTTTTGATAAGTAGCACTGTATGGAGACCCTGGCCCACCTTAGTTGAAATCAGCCTCCAGCTCTACTCCAGGCCTCCAGCCTCCACGCTCTACTCTGTGGGACTATGAGCTGGCACAGGATGGATGAACAGGCCCCTTTGTCCATCCATCACCAGGCCTTGGTGCTAGTAGTGATGACACTGCCACTCAGCCACGGTGTCCAGGCACAGAGAATGTCCCGGTGAGCCTCCAGCCCCCAGCCCATTGGCAGGGGCTTCCCACATGGCATTGAAGGGCTCTAGCTTTAGTTTTTGATGGGATTACTCATCCTAGGTCTCCTCGCATCCTCTTGGGAGGCTCAAGAAGGGAGTGAGGGGATTAGCAGAGCCTGGCCTGTCAGGAGAATTGAGGTGTCCCGGCCAAAGTATCCAGGGTCCCAGAAATCTCAGTGTCCCGGGGTAAAGGCGTGGAGGCCATCTGCAGACGAAAGGCTTCCGTGTCGCTGGGGTAGAGGCTAATGGGCTTATTTCCCTCAGCGAGGGATGATCCTTCAGCTGACAGCCCCCTCTTTCTTGGCTCCCTCCCCAAGCCCCAAGCCTCCTTCCTCCAAGTAAGGGTGTGAGCACTGGCTCAGAATTGCCTCCCTCTTCGCTTTTTTTTTCTTTTCTTTTATTGTAGGTACAGTTGTATTTCTGGGCTCCATTTCCCCCTAGACCTGGCCTGGGGCACCCTGCTAGCCACCTGCTCAGGCCTCAAGCCCCAGCTCACACACTCTGCCTTTAGCTCTAGATCCATACCTGGGGCTGCTGAGACCTGGCAGAGGGCTTCCAGGCATCTGGCCCTTTGTCCTAAGTGGACAGACCTGGGCACATGGGTCGGGGCAGGGGCCGAGAGAAGGGGTGTCTCTCTGCTCTTAAAGAACCCTAGGAGGAAAGATCAGTGCCTTCCCTCAGAATCCGAGTATACGCCTCTTAGCTCGCTCTTCAGGCTGAGTCTGGTGGTGGGAACACATTTTCTTTTCCATCCTAGTGAAGCTGGAGAACTGCCATTCCCCAGGGTAGACTGCTGGCTCTGCTCCTTGAGGCTTTCCCTCACTTGTATCACACCTCCGGGGATTGGCTTGGGGCATCAGCTGGACACGTGGGCTCCTAAGTCAGGGAAGTCTCTCGTGCTGCCCCGGGAGAGGAACTCCATGCAGGGCTTGAGGCCCACAGGCCCTCCTTGCTGCCCCCTGCCTCCCCTCCCCCCCGCTCTTTCCCAGGTCCGGGCAGCAGCTCAGGTCTTCAACCCCGGGCTGCTGTGTGTGGCATGTGGTTCTTACCGCCGGGGGAAGGCAACCTGTGGTGATGTGGACGTGCTGCTCACTCACCCGGATGGCCGGTCTCACCAGGGCATCTTCAGTCCTCTCCTCGACAGCCTTCGGCACCAAGGTATAAGCTCTGTCTCTGGGTGAGTGGGCTGGCCAGGGCAGTGCAGGGAGGGCGACCCCTGGGAGGGAGAGGCTCAGAGTCGCAAGCTCTAGGCAGGAAGCGGGGGAGGGCTGCTTTGTGAGAATACCGTCTCTCCCTCGAGGCCAGAGCCATCGCAGGGAAGACAAAACAGCCCACCACTCCTGCCCTCAGTAATAGGTGCTCACTACTGCCTGCAGGTCGAGGTTCATCTCACCTGCCTGTGACACTGCAGGGGGACATGAGGAGGAATGACTCTGCATGGTTTAAAGAGGCAGGCCCAGGGAGGGCAAGGTCAGCCAGCAACGAAATTTGTGAGCTGGGAATGGAGGACCCAGGGATGAACAGGAGAGACCTGGGAGGACAGGGCAGCCCGGGCCTGGCTCCCTGCCCTCCCAGCGGCCCTCTGATGTTGCGCCAGGGTTCCTGACGGATGACCTGGTGAGCCAGGAGGAGAACGGCCAGCAGCAGAAGTATTTGGGGGTGTGCCAGCTACCCGGGCCGGGGCGGCGGCACCGACGACTGGACATCATCATTGTGCCCTACAGCGAGTTTGCCTGTGCCCTGCTCTACTTCACTGGCTCTGCCCACTTCAACCGCTCCATGCGGGCTCTGGCCAAGACCAAGGGCATGAGCTTGTCGGAGCATGCCCTCAGCACCTCTGTGGTCCGAGACACCCAAGGCCTCAAGGTGGGGCCTGGCCGAGTGCTGCCCACCCCCACTGAGAAGGATGTCTTCAGGCTTTTAGGCCTACCCTACCGAGAACCAGCTGAGCGGGACTGGTGACCCACGGCTGGGGGGAAGGAGGCGCCAAGCCGGACTGGCTGCCCCACCTGGCCATCCAGTACTTGGCTCCAGCCTTAGTAGGCTGAACCTCACCACTTCAGCCACCTGGGCCTGAGGGAAGGGGCCAGCCTGGCTCCCAGGCTCGGCTTGGCCTGGCCCTCTCCTCAACAGGAGCAGACTGCTGTCCTTCTACCTCACCAGTGCCCCTGGTAGAGTTTTGTACACGGCCCCTTGCCCCATTTTAAGCAAGAACAGGTGCTGGTGTGAAGCCAGCTTCCTGTGCTGAAGGCCCATGACACCCCTCTTCCCTACCCAAGGAGGGTTTGGCTGCTGGGGGCGGGGCGGGGGCTGCAGGGGAAGGGGCAAACAGCTGTGGCTGAGCATCACCTAAGACCCTTTGGAGCAAGAGAATGTGCTACTCCACATGGACTCCTATGCGGCCCGCTTCCTCTGCAGCTGGAGGTGTGGGGAGGGGGCAACCGAGGCTCAGTAAGGACAGCATTTGAAGGCCCAGGGGCCCAGTAAAGTGCACTTGACATTCCGACTGCCTAGTGTCTGTGAACGGCTGCAGTCCCTGCCTGCCTTCCACCCGGGTGGGGATGGAGATGGGAGCTGAATGGGGGCCCAGAAAGACAACTGCTCTCTAGACGGGCTGGCCTGAGTCAGCTCCTGAGCTCAGAAGGGGGCAGGGGTGGGTGGGTAAGAGAATTCATGGAGTCAGGCATTAGGAGCGCCTGTCTGCCCATCAGCAGCTCTTGTGGGCCCTGCCCTAGAACAGGCTATCGGGACATAAACAGAGGTGACAAGACTCATTAGGAACAACTAAATGGTGACTTGTGTGCCACCAACAGGGCTGAGGCAGTCAGAGAAGGTTGCCTAGAGGAGGGGAGGGGCGGGCTGGCAGGGAAATTGCCTGTCTGGGGACAACTAAAGACCGTGCTTTAGATAGAATGCTTCTGCCGAAGTCAGGGGGAGGCCAGGCACGGAGGACTGGGAGTCAGGCTAAGGGGCTTAGTTTGATAGAACAGATAGGAGCAAGCCCAGCTGGCGGGACCAGGATGGTGCTCGGAGGTTGGACCTTGCAGGATGGCGTCGGGCATACCAGCTATGAAGGATAATGGGCATAAGGCAGGAGAAGGTGGCTGTGTTGGAGGAGCCTGGAGAGGCCTGATGGCATGGGGCGTTTGGTGGCTTCAGAGATGGACTCAAGCTGGAGCATGCCGGCTGGGAGGCAGGACTGGAGGGTAGGTGCTGAGTCCTGCCTCTTTGTCAGTAACGAGAGTCCCAGAGCTGGCCTTTGTTGGCCTGATTCTTAGTCAGGGGCTCCTGGCAGCCTCAGAATAGGCATCCTAGTTCAGAACCCTGAAGTCCCAACCCTGGGGCCCCACCTACATGGGTCATGCCAGGGAAGGAATCCAAAGCTCATGGAGTCTGGGGGACCCTTACACAGCCTGGTACCAACCAGAGACAGTCAATCAAAGGCTCAGAACTTCTGTGAGAGGTGAGTTCCTCAGAGCTTCCACTCCCAAGGAGGCATGGCTGACTGGCACCTGGAATGAATAAGCTGGGTAAGTTCCTGGGCCCCCAAGGCTGCTTCTGGCCCCCGCTCACAAGCTCTGCCAGTTCTATTCTGGACTGGACCCCCAGTGTCTGCCATCATTCCCAGCAAGGGTCAGAGTTGGCAGATACCCAAGCCTGGAGTGTCCAGGTCCAAATGTGGAAGTTGCTTCTCTCCTTTTGCTTCTCTCTTCGGGGCCCTGGCCTGCTCCGCAGCCTCTCCAGGCCCAGAGGAATAGGGCCTCCAGGGCTACAAGAGGGAACCAGTGGGTCATGGGGTAACTTGGCCAATTAACCCCTTCCCACACACAGGAAGTCCCCAGAATCAGAGAGAAGGACAGTGCTGACTTCTGTGTCTGAAAACAGGGACCTGACCCCATTCCTGGCATCTCCTCCTCCTCCTCCTCCTCCCAGGAGATTCAGAATTCCAGACATTACCTTCAAACCATGTAAACTTATGGTCCCACCTTCTGGCAAGGACAACAGGAAATTGGGATAGAAAGGGAGCATGCCCACACCTTCCAGAGAGACCCATTCTGGAGGTGGTATCCTCTTGGTTGCTCAATCTGACACAGGAGCCCAGGAGAAGAGCTGATGGAGGGATTTCTATCTTGAGAAAGGCTGCCCAGTTTGGGGTAGTTCTCCAAGTCCAAACTAAGCAAAGAGTGTGTTGGAAGGTTCTCCAGGTACTTCAGAGTCTGGACTTGTTTCTGAGTAAGCTTGCTGCCCAGTGTCCCATTCTGCTGGAAACCTGGTGGGAACTGGCATCCTGTCTAGCAACTGAGTACCCCAAAACTACCGCCCAGTCACCATGTGGTCCTGAGGAGGAGGAGAAGGGCCCACAAGCCTGCTTTCTGCCCCAAACCCAGCTGTTATCACTCTATGAGCCAAAGTTGTCCCTGGCCAGACCACATGAATGGTAGGCAGAATAATGGTCCCCCAAAGATGTCCACATCCTGATCCTTAGAACCTGTAAATATGTGACCTTGCTTGGCAAAAGACATTGCAGATGTGATTAAGGTTAAGGATTTTGAGATGAGATTATCCTGTGGACCCAATCTAATTATGAGTCCTTAAAAGTGGAAAACCTACACAGAGAGATGTGACAACAGGAGGAAGGTCAGAGCGATATGATGTTTCTGATTTTGAAGATAGAGAAAGGGGGCCACCAACCAAGGGATGTGGGTAGCATCTAGAAACTGGAAGAGGCAAGGAAACAGATTCTATTCAAGAGCCTCCATAAAGGAACGCAGCCCTGCCAACACCTCAGTTTTATTCCAGTGAGACCTGTGTCAGACTTCTAAACAGTAGTACTGTGTGGTAATAACTTTGTGTTGTTTTAAGCCACAAGTCTGTTCCTGCAACATTAGGGAACCAGTAAACTGGCTGTGTCTTGGTCTCCTTTTATAGTGAGTGGAGGGACCTGCTGTGAGGCAGAGGAGGTCCCCCCACGATTGCAGCTGGGGTGTGGGGAAGGGTGGGAGCCTCATATGCCTGGAGTAGGGGAGGGTCATGTGGTGGGCAAGACCCTGGGTCCCAGCCCTCTCCAGCTGACTGCCACTTGGTCAGTGTGAGCCTCCCTTAATTTCAGTTCCCCTCTGACACTTTGTGCCCAAGATACAGACCTCTCTAGACTGCTCTGCCCCAACCCCGCCAAGCTGGGAGCCTCATCTTTTCCCAGGGGCTGAGGGAATGACATTGATCTTGACCCCAGACTTGCACTGGAAGTGGAACAAGAAAAGGCCACACTCTTCTCCTGGGTTCTGGCTACTCATGGGGGAGTAGGTGTGGGCACAGGGCCAGGAGCCCCCTGGCCTGGAGTGGACATGACAAGGTGGGCAAGTCCAGCTATGTCCTACTCTCCAGGTTTTAAGGGCTGGGAATGGAAACCCTAGGCCCTTTGTCTTGCTTCTGCAGGAGAGTTACAGGATTCCTGTCCCTTTAAATGGGGTGGGCTGGGGCACCCAGTTGGTTAAGTGTCTGCCTTCAGCTCAGGTCATGATCCCAGGGTCCTGGGATCGAGCCCCACATCGGGCTCCCTGCTCAGTGGAGAGCCTGCTTCTCCCTCTCCCTCTGCATCTCTCCCTGCTTGTGCTTTCTCTCTCTCAAATAAAATCCTTAAAAATGAATGAATGAATGAATGAACGAATGAATGAGATGGGCTGCCTTTTGCCAGGACTAGGGACTACAACATGGAGAAGACATTGGCCTCACTTTCTTCACTCCTCAGGAGAGCCCCTTCCAGCCCCTCCCACCATCCCAGAGATCAGCCTCACTGGGAGCTACAGCGGCTGGCGCACCTGCTGCTCCTTATAGCCTCCGCAGACACCTACGCGCTGCCCTGGGCCTGAGGCCCAGCCTCAAGACCTTTAGCCCCTGTCCACTCTGCCCTTCAGCTCAGGCACCAGCCAGCTAGTTTTCTAGAACCCCCAAGCCACCGCGCAGCCCTGCTTCTGAGCTCTGGAACAGGGGGCCCCTCAGGGCTAATTGGCCTCATAAATTGTAAAAGCTGGCCTGAGACTCTGGGTCAAACCTCACCCCATCGTCTGAACCGGGGCCTCCGCAAGCCCTGGTCGTCCGCACTGGAGGTCAGTGCAGAAGCTGAGCCCCAGCGAAAGACCCAGAGAGAACATTCCTGAAGAAGGGCCTGAAGATGAGAGGACCCAGGGGTTGAAGGAGTGTGGGGGAGGGCTCTGAGGATGCCATGGAGGACATCTCCCGAATCCAGCGGCACCACATAAGGGGGCCACCGCTCGCTGCTTGACTGGCTGTGGAACCTCACCTGGCCCGTGGCTCTGCAGGACTCTGGCCTGGCCCTGACCAAGCAGGCCCATGACCCTAGACACGGTGGTCCTGCCGCAGCAAGACACCCTCACCCACTGGGCTCCGGTCCCTCAGCTGAGCTGTCACTGTGCCTTTCGACTGCACGTTCATTTGTGTGCCTAATGTGCATTCTGGGCCGAGTGTGTGCGCTGTGCGGTCAGGATTTTGTATCTGTACGTGTGGGCAGCCCCACATAGGAGTCCGTGCGCACATTGATCCAGACTCCGTGGGCATGCCCCTACGTTGTCAAGGGCCTGGGCAGGGCCTGGGGGCCGGAAGGGCGGTCCCTGGAGTCCCCGGCAGCGCTGGGCAGGGACTGCAGAAGGTGGAGCCCTGGCTGGCTCTGGACTCTGGGTCCTCAAGTCCGTGGAGGCGGCCGCAGGGCGGGCCGCCTGCGTCAGCCTTGAGCGGCCATCAATAGCGCGCAGTTAATTAATTTGATGGGAACAGCAGGGACCGCCGTTTGCATTTAGTGAAGTTCCAGGAACTTCCAACCTCATCTTCATAATTGGCCTCATAAATTGTAAGAAAGAGAGAGATCAGCAAAGCGGGAGGGAGGAGGGGCTGCCCGTCCGTCCTTATTTAATTTTATTGCTGAAATTCATCTTTTTAGCCTCCTCCGGAATCGGCTCTCCCTGCCGGATTTGCCTAATCATGATAAATTAATATTCATTTCCCCGCCTCTTACCCAGCTCCCGCGCTTGGATGGAGTTGGGGAGGGTCTCCTTCCAGCCCCTTGGCCAGGCCTTGGTGGGACCCCTGAAGGGGACCTTTTGTGAAGAAAAGAAAGTGGAGCCTGGGGAGAGCTGGAGGGGAGCCAGGGAGAAGAGGCGGCTCTGTTACGGTGGGGAGGTGTGTGTGTGGGGGGGGGTAGCTTCAGGGGGATTGACTGGGGCTCCCGGATGAGCGGCTCCTGAGGCCCCCTGCCGGTTCTGGGGCAGGAACAATCCAGACGGTCCAGGGTGTGAGGCTCAACTACCCCTGCCCAGCTAGGGTTAGGTGGGAGGGGCAGGAAAAGTCTGAGAAGGCCCTTTTGGAGACCCAGAGACCCAGAGGCCCAGACTGGGGGCAGACAGGATGGATTCAGGAGATGGATTTTGAAGGCTAGTTCCAGTTGAGAAGTCGGGGGAGGAGGAGGGTCGGCTGCGTGCCTGACCTGTCTTTGCCCCACACCCCTGCTGATGCTTGGTGCAGGCCACCTTGCCCTGGGCAGACTCCAGTGGGGACCTGGCCTCCTCTGTGGGGCCTCACAGGTGCCCATGGGCTCTGGCCAGCTGGGTGGCTGGACCTCGGACACTGGCTACCTTGGCTAGGCCATGTGATTGCCCAGGTTACTGCTCTTCCTTGGTGAGGCCCTTTTCCAAGGCCTGTAGCAAGGTGGCTGGGAGGATAATGCAGGCCTGCTCTTCTCAGTGGGGCCCCACAGTCCAAAGGGGCAGAATTCTCTATCTTCTTGAATCACAATTAGTATGTGAAACTGGGAGGGATTTAGACTGTACCCAGCTCTTTGCCCTATCCCACAGACAAGGAAACAGGACCAGAGATGGGAGGTGACTGGTCCAGCCAGGGCTCACAGAAGTCACGGGGATGGGACTAGGATAGAGGGATGCTTTCACCCCCCCTCTGGAGGCTGGGTGTGGTGGGCAGGATTCGAAGGAAACCCTCAGTGACCTTTACCCCTCTCTCTTGAGTGTGGCTGGAGCCTTCAACTATGATGAGGTATTATTCCCATGGTTATGTTACCTTATTTGGCACAAGGGAGATGATCCGGGTGGGCCTAGTCTAATCCCACGAGCCCTTTAAAAGCAGAGTTTTCTCTGGCTAGTAGCGAAGGGGCAGTCAGATTCGAAGCATGGGGGGGGAGTCAACACACCTTTGCTGGCTCTGAAGATGGAGGGGGCTGCATGCAAGGACCAGGGAGAGTCCTGGAGGAGCTGAGAGTCGCCTCCAGCTGATAGCCAGCAAGGAAATGGGGACCTTAGTCCTACAACCACAAGGAACTGAATTCTGCCAACAGAAAAAGGAGCAAAGAAGCTGATCTTCCCCAGAGCTTCCAGGTGAGAACCCAGCCTAGCCAACACCTTGATTTCAGCCTTGTGGGACTATAAGCAGAGAATCCAGCTGAGCCTTCTTAGACTTCTGGCCTAAAGAACTGAGAAAATTAATGGATTTTGTTTTTAGGGGCTAAATTTGTGATGATTTGTTATGCAGCAATAGAAAACTAATACACAGACTTAGGGGAAAGGTGTCTTAGGAGGCTTCTATGATGAGAAGGAGGGAGATGAAGTTGGAAGAAGTCTGGGGCTCTATCCTCATGCTATTTCGCTTCCCCGGTATTCCCACCGGGAAACAATGGACTAGAGCTGCTCCCCAGCTGCCAAAGTCCTCAACATTCCCTATTGTTTTACCTGGGACCCAACCCTTATAAGCATTTAAATCTGTGACTCCTGCCAGGTGAAGACTGGACCCCCAAGTTATGAGGAGCAGGGATTCACCTCTCACAGGAAAGGGTCCTTGACAGGAGGAATTTCTATGGAATTGGCTCAGGCAGAGCCTTCTAGGATGCAGGTAGAAGCAGGCTGATAATTCAGTATTCTTGCAAACCAGAGATTCCCTCCCTATCCCAAACCAGAGTTTTAAAAAATATTTATTCAGGGGCGCCTGGGTGGCTCAGATGGTTGAGCGTCTGCCTTCGGCTCAGGTCATGATCCCAGGGTCCTGGGATCGAGCCCCACATCGGGCTCCTGGCTCAGCGGGGAGCCTGCTTCTCCCTCTCCCTCTGCCTCTCTCCCTGCTCATGCTCTCTCTCTCTTTGTATCTCTGTGTCTCAAATGAATAAATAAAATCTTAAAATAAAATAAAATAAAAAAATATTTATTCATGGAGACTGGGTGGGTGCTGGAAGAAGATATTTTTGATTCCTAACTGGAAGGCACGACCTTCTCTGTAGGTTGGAGAAGACCAGTTGACATTTTGCAAGTTATGGCAAGAGTCTTCAGTGAGGAGACCTAGGTTAGCTGCACCGTATTTCTGGTTTATTTTAGGAAGATTTTAGCGGTGTTTATTGGTTAAGCCTGGCCAGTCCCCCTCTAACCTAGGTCTGCATGTGGATTATATCCTGTAACCTTCCCAACAGCCCCCCCGGGTCGTTGTATTTCCTCATTTTGCAGATGAGGAAAGTGAGGCCCAGAGCGGTGTGTTCACTTGTGCTAAGTCACACAGCACGTGAGGAACAGAGCTGGGTTTTAGCTTTGATCTCTGTGACCCAGAAAGCCCAGCTGGTTTCCCTAGCTCCTCTCTAGCCAGATCCCACTGGGCTTTCTTTCTAACCTCTCTCTCTCCTTCTCCCACAGATCTAAAGCAAAGAGACCTAAGTCGTCAGTCTGTGGAGAGTGCTAATACTGTGAAGGACATAGTCCCTGCCCTGAAACCTGGGGTTTTGAATCAGCAAATGCCCACTTGCCCTGAGATGGGAGTCCCTGACCTCTAACCTCCATTAGGGAATTAGTGGTGTGGGGGGGCACAGACTCTAAGCTCCAACCCGGGGCAAAGCAGGGGTCCTGGCTCTATAGCTCACATATATCCCTATACATGCCTGACAGATGGCCCCCACCCATGTCCCTGCACACACCTGACTCCTCCCTTTCAGCCCCACACATGCCTGACTTGCTCTCACATGGGTTCCACACAGGGCCTGATGGGTGCCCAGCCTGGCCTGAGAAGCCCCCCTTCCCCCAGCTCGACTTCCCCTGAGGGAATCACTGTGACCTTGGGCTCAATGATGCATGGGAACACTTTGACAAGGGCCTCTGGTCAGGCCACCCTACCTACCTGCCAGGCCACAAATCCACTGGAAAGGAATCACCCCCTGGCCTGTCCTTCTTCCCGCCCCCCCACCGCAAGATGCCTAACTGGGAGACAGCCCAGGACCCTTAGTGTCTGACCCCAGGAGAGAGGACCCTAGAGGCCATGCCCTTCCTCCTCCCATGACAGAGAACAGTCCCAGAGCTCTGGGCAGCTCCAGCTTCTCATCTCAGGGGCCAAGGACTGCAACCCCCACCTCAGAGATTCTGAAAGCCAAGGTTCCCCACCCCTCACCTTGAGGGCCTCCATGACGCTCCCCCACCCAAGGGCCTATGGAAGCTGCAGGACCAAGTGAAGTAGGAGGGCTCCAGGAAGATACCCTGGAGAAGCCCTACTTGCTGCCCAGTCTGTAGTATGCAACCATGTAGCTTCACGGTCTCTACTGTGAAGTACAAACTCGGACCACAGATGCTCCTCCGGAGTCTGGCTCCAAAGGCAAGAGGAAAGCTCTCTCTTCTCCATGCTTCAAGTTCTATTTTTCTGGACCTCACTCCCTCCACCCGGTAGGAACAGACAATCAGGCTTCTCTGGGATCTGGAATGGGAGTAGCTGTTCCGACGCAGGGGGATGGCGAGACAGAGGAATGCTCCAGGGGCCAACTTCAAGGACAGGGGCATCGCCGCAAATGGGTATCCTGCCGGCGGGCCTTGGGGTGGGATTGGCCGCTGCTGCCAGGTGTATAGGGCGGGGGACGGGGCCGGTATTGAGGCCGATGGGCGCGTTTCCCGGAATATGCCAGCAGAGGGCGCGCGAGGACCAACGAAGAGGACACGCGAAGAAGCCGGGCAGTGTGCGAAGGCCAGGATGGGGGTGTGGCAGAGAGGGCGCCAGGTACCGGGAGGAACCGCCCAGCGGAGCTACTCCGGGGTCGGGACAGGAGAGGAGGAGGATAGGGCTGGATGGGTCCAGAATGCGCTGCCTCCACGCAGCCCCTCGCTCCTCCTCCGGAGGCGGCCACTGGGGATGTGGCCTAGCGCCACTCCTTGGGTGGGTAGACCCTCCCCATCACCCGGCAGGGAGACCGGGTGACCTTGGACTGGTGACCTGGTGACCTTGATGCTGAATCGGGTGGGACCCTTTCCCCCGACTCACCTCTGGTCCGGATTCTCTGCCTCAGTTTCCCCCTGGGTGAGTTCTGTCCTTGCTCCTGGAAGCTCTAAACTGGGAGACCAGGTGGGGTGAGACGACTCAGTAAGAGGGTACCAGTTAGACCAGTACCTCCCCACTCCCTTCCATCCCCCTTCCGTCCCCAACCTTGTACTCTGGGCTTGAGGGAAAATAGAAAAAGATGGGGAGAGGAGAAAAGAGTGAGTGATGGAGGAAGAGGTGGTGCTGGAGGAGCAAATGGAAGGGAAGAGTGAAGTGGGAGGGCCGTGGTGGTGAGGGTGAGTATGAAGAGGGGCCTAGCCTCTCTGCGGAAGCCCTCCCAGGGCTTGGGCAATCTGTGACTCTCCGGACGGGTGGCACTGGGGGTTGAGCTCTCCACTGCATCCTGGGAAATCACTGCCTGGAGCCCCGCTCCAGCCGCCAAGATTTATAGCTGGGCCAGGCCCAGCGACCTTGGACGGATAACTAATGACAGGTCAATAACGCTACAGAAAAAGTGAACTGGTAAGGGAGGAGGGATGAGGCCCATTAGCCGGCATTTTCTTTCTAATCCTGGTGCCTCTCACTGCAGTCTCCTTGCTGGGGGTTTCCCTGAGGGCCTGTTGATAGGTCTGAAAGGTGATGGTTAACACAGCTAAAATAGGAACCAGAACATACTGCAGAGACCCAAAGTGGGTACCATGACAGTGAGGGAGACAGGTGCCCGGGCCTGGAAATCCTTCCCACTCCCCGCATTCTGTAGACAGGAGAAAGTCACATGTTGGGGAGCCGAAGTTAGCAGGTCAGTTCCTGTCAGGCAGAAGGCAGGGCGCCCTGGGAGAGAAATAGGGAGGAACCCTGGTGCCCCCCAATCCCCTCCATCTCCTCCACCTAGCTCCCTCCCCTTGCCCGTATATTTGGAGGTGTCCTTTGCCTCCCCTCACCTAAGTTACCCAAAGTCAGAGTGTTTACTTTAGTCTGGGGGCACCTAATATTTGGCCTGTGTCCCTGCTTGCAGGTGGGCTGGGGAGGCAGGGAGGGGCCTGAGTCTCAACTCCTAGGTCATCTGGTTTCTATTGATAGTGGACCAAATTCCTCCCAGTCTGGCAACTCCCCTCCCCTTCTTTGGGGTCACTGAGTCATCCTCTGGGTCCTCAGTCTATTTCTGACACCCCAGGAACCCCAGAGTTGAGAGGAAGGAAACAACTCTCTCAATATCTGACCTCATAGATCTCCCCTAATAATCTCTGTGGGCTGTACAAATGCTTTTCCACCTTATAGTCCCATTTTATGGATGAGGAAGTTGAAGCTCAGAGGCATAGTCAGCAGAGAGGAGCTGAGACTTGAATTCAGATCCTCTGGCTCCATATCATAGCCTCTTCCCTACCCTGTCATCCCAGGGTCCTGGGCTCCTCTCCCATCAGCTCATCCCGAACTCCTGCCCTGCTTTGTCTGCAAAGGAGACACCCAATGAAGGGACCACTGAGGCAAGGGTGTTCTTTTGCCAAAGTAGACACAGGGTAACAGAACAACCCTGGACGAAGTATAGGGGGGTGGCAATGGGATGAGAGAAACATATTTGGGCTGCATGTACCCCTCATGTTGTGTGTGTGTGTACATACGTGGACTCGTGTATGCTCATTCACACTTATTCCTTCAACAAACAGGTATTGAGTGGCAACCATGTGCCATGCCCTGGGGATATAGGGGCAGCACTTGGGAGCTTATATTCTAGCAAAGGGAGTACATAGGTCTGTCTATGACGTGTGGTAGTGAATCAGTTCCCTGCAGAGTAGAAGCAAGCATGAGCAGAGACATATGCAAGGAACCAACTCCCCCTCTGGCGATAAAGACACTAAATCTTCACCCATCAGCTCAACCCCTCAATCCACATCCAGACTCCCAACGTACCAAACCTGCTCCTTGTACTGTCTTACTCAATCAGCTTGGAAACCTGAGAGATCCCTGGCTCCAGGACTGGCTACATAATTTTAAGGGCCCATGGCCAAATGAAAATTCAGACTCTTTATTATAAAATTATAAAGAATTTCTTTTTTTTTTTAAGATTTTATTGATTTATTTGAGAGAGAGAGAATGAGAGACAGAGAGCATGAGAGGGAGGAGGGTCAGAGGGAGAAGCAGACTCCCTGCCGAGCAAGGAGCCCGATGCGGGACTCGATCCCAGGACTCCAGGATCATGACCTGAGCCGAAGGCAGTCGCTTAACCAACTGGGCCACCCAGGCGCCCCATAAATTATAAAGAATTTCAAGACAGCATTAAACCAAGCTGCTGCCCTTCTAAATGCAGGGCCCCCTGGTACTGAGTAATTCATATGCCTGTAAAGTTGGCCCTGTCTGGCACTTCCCCATTCATTGACCTTCTGGTCCTCTCCTTTTTTTAAGATTTTATTTATTTATTTAAGAGAGAGAGAGTGCATGTGCGTCCACAAGGGTGGGGGGCGGAAGGAGCTGAGGGAGAGGGAGAAGACTCCCTGCCCCCGCTGAGCAGGGAGCCTGAGGCAGGGCTTGATCCCAGGACCCTGAGATCAGGATCTGAGCCGAAGGCAGATGGTAAACCAACTGAGCCACCCAGCGCCCTCCTTATTTTTTTAAGTTTATTATTATTATTTTTAGTAATCTCTACACCCAACGTGGGGCTTGAACTCATGACCCCAGAGATCAAGAGTTGCATCCTCTTTGGACTAAGCCAGCCAGGTGCCCTGGTTCTCTCCTTTTCTATGTCTGGTGCTGGCTCAGGCCTTGCTGGTCACTCATGTGGGCCTGCTCCAGCCTCCTCGCTGGCCCTTTAGCCTCCAGCCTCTTCCCAGCTCTGGCATCCTGCCCCTAATCTATGTGATAAGTCTCATTCCCACACACTCACCCAGTGCCATTTGCTTGGACTCTTGGCCCCTTAGACTCCTTGGCCCCAAACACTCCGTACAGGTTCCCATTTTCATACCTTTTTTTTTTTTTTTAACAGAATTCAGTTCCTTTTGAGAATTTATTCTTCCTTTAGGCACCTCCTCCAGGAAGACTTTTCTGATTTTTCTGTTGGAAATCTCACATTACAGCTAGGTACTTGGGTCAAAGCACAAATCATCATCTGCCTTCACTCATAGCCATTTGTCTGCTCCTTCTAGTAGACTTAAAATTCTGGAAGACAGGGATGATGTTATATTTATCATTTTAACTCCACAGTACCTGGCTGACATGTAGGCGCTCAGTTAATATTTGTTGATACAGCTGTGTGTGTGTGTGTGTTTGGAAGCCCTGAATCGTGTGCACAGAGCTGTGTAGGGCTGTGTCCACAAACAAGCATTTCTGCTTATGTGATACAAACTTCCATATCCATGCATGTACAGGCATGTTGGGAGCATACATGTGCACAGACATTAAGTGTTGTTTTTGTAGCGATGTGTACTAATCGCAGGTGCATGGGTATGCAAGCTCTGTGTGCATGGATTTATGTTGGTGGGTGTGTACCTAGATCTGGGTGGCAGATGTATGCCCATGCATGGCACAGAACACGTGTCTGTGGTCCCGTGAGGTGGGGGTTGTGCCTGGACAGGAGCTGCAGGTGCACCGTGCAAGGACACAGGCGGCTGGCGCGTGTGCGGGCCATGTGTGTGCACAGCTGCATGTCCTGGCCACAGGCAGGCCTGCCGCCCAGTGCGCCCAGCGCTCCCGCTGAGCTCACCGCTTTGTTCCTACGCCGCGGGCGGCGCGCGTGGGCTCCTGGCTCCTGGGCCTGGGCGTCTCTCGGCCCTGCCGTGATTGGCGGCCGGGTGGGCAGCTCCGGCTCCCTCCAGGGTGGGCGGAGCCGGATCGGCTCCGTTACCCGGTGCAGGGGGTAAGGGTGGGGGTGGGGGTGGGCGCCAGGCCATCCATCTTCTGTTATTACAGCGTAATGGGGCTGCTCGGGCGCCCGCCCATTTGTCATCGGCCTCGTTCGCTGATAACGGGCATTTGTCATCACTTTCCTCTGCGCCAATGTCATCAGCGCCGCTGACAGGCGGGGCGGGGGGCGGGGGGGAGTGTCCTGTGCATGAGCACAGGCGCGCACACATGCGCGTCGGCCGGGAGGACCCCGGCTCCCGCACACGCCGGCGCGCGGAGCGGGGGGGGGGGGCGCACACTGAACCTGGGGGGACACATGCCCCTGTGTATGGATCAAAGCTCCCCAGAGACAGACACACATGCAGACACACACTCAGAACAGCCTCATCTGTCAAGCAGCTATTCCCAGCTGGAGATCTCTTCCCCAGTAGAGGAGACGTGTGCTGGGGGAGGGGCTGGTTTGTGGTTAATGGCAGCTTGAGTGCAGGTGGCCCTCTGCCAACTCCCTGTGTGCACACGTGTAACATCAGCCACCAACATTTACTGAGCCCCTTGCAGGCTCTACAGGCTTGTGTGTGATTGTGTGTTCTATTGGCAGAGTGTGACAGCACAGGGACAGCCACATGGCCTCTCAGACACAAGGACTTTGGGCAAGTCTCCAGGGCTGGATGGTGGGGTCATGGGCTGGTGGAGGTGGTGTTTGGTGGTGGGATGGTGGATGGTGGGATGATGGGTGCTGGTCCCCATGATGCCTTCCTCCCAACCCTCCAGAGACAGTGTAGCCTGGGAGTTACCCTTCCACTCCTGGCCCTACTCAGGCTCTGAACCTAGGCTGATTTGCAGCAAGAGGGACTCAGGAAAGACTCCAGAAAGAACTTCCTGTCTAGATCGGGTGCAAAGCAGTCTGGGGTAGGCATGACACTGGTAGCTAAGAGGGGAGCTTGGAAGGGAGAGATCTCTTGCCCATATCCTATGCCCTCTGGACTGACTCAGGTCCCAGCCCAACTGGGACATGGATGATGTGTTCCTGGTGCTGCCCTCTGGCATATTCACTTCAGGATGGTGTAGGGGACTCCACCAGCCCTCATCAGGGCGGGAGACATCTCCCTCCCCAATCATTCTGGTCCCTAGTTGTCTGACACATACTAGGTGCTCAATAAGTTAACTGTTGAATGAATAAATGATTGAAGATAGAGTATGTGGAGGTGGGGAGTCTCCCTAGTCCCTCCCTGAGTGGCCACCAGCCACTAATGGCCCAGATCTCATCTCCTGCCCACCCCCTCGCTCCTTTCCTCACTCCTTTGTAGCCCCCCCCCAAACTCCCCTTCTCCCCCAGCTTCTCCCTCTTGGGCTGAGGGGGAGGGGGTGGGGGCAAGGCCCCCCGGCAGAGCAGGGCTTGCTTGTTCGTTGTAAATGAAGACCATAATTAACATTAAATTAAGGTAATACAAATGAAGGCAACATAGAGGCTGACAAGATGAGCGTTTGGGGAGGCAGTGGGGAGAAGTGATTCATATTTTTAATTTACTGTACGGATGGGCCGTGTGGCTGGGGAGCGGGCGGCTCTAGTGGAGGGGGTGTCGCCCCGCGATGTTTGCTGGGCTCTGAGCAAGCACACAATGACTATTAAACTCAACTGTCCATATAATGGGACAGATTCGACATGACGCCCACTGGAGCACTAGGAGCCTGGCTGACCAGGTTGTAAATCCTGCCCACACGGTGCCTGCCTGTCCACCTGCTGACCTAGCCTGGCTTGGCCCAGGCCTGGGTCTGGTGGGCACAATCCCCAAGGGGCCTGAGAGGGGCCTTTGACCTGGGCAATCATAGGGGCCAGAAGGGTGCAGGTTCCTGGCCCTGGCTGAGCTCAGGGTTGAGTCAGGGGCACTGGCAGGTCACATCTTGATCATGCTGGGGGTGAGGTGGGCCCTGGTAATATCCTCTCAGCACAGGACCTTGGTGTCAGGATGGGGCTGGAGCTCTGTGGCCCCACAAATGGTCTGATCCAGGAAATGAAGACACTGGTGTCCTCTTCCAAAGAGGGGAGCTGATTGTTGTCTGCATTATCACCATCACAGCCCATTTACCAAGCACCTACTACTATGCACTGACCCCCACTTCTGACTCATTAACTGGTTCCTCACACCGTCCTATAAGATACTATCCCCATTTTACATATGGATTAACTGGGGCTGAGAGATAGGGAGTAACTTGGTCACAGAGCGTGCAAGTAAGTGTCCCCTGCCCCATCCCATGCCTCCAAACCCTAGAGCTTGGGGCTACCCCTGGATCTTGTAAACTCTGTACACAGAATGAGGGCCAGCATCTTAGGCGGCCCTCACCCACTAGACCCTAAGCCTTAGACACAGAGCTCTCTGGGAACGTGGGTGTGGGTGCACTTGCTCCACCCCACCTCCAGCCAGGAGAAAGGTGCCAACAAATCCCAGGCAGGCAGGGAGGGATCCCTGCTTACTCAATCTGCAAACAGAGCCTAAAGATGCTCGTCCCTGGGATGAGAGACGCAAGTGTAATTTAGGTTTTGATATTATGAAAGTCTCGCTGCTCTAAAACAGCAGGGCACTCGGTGCCTCATTAATAAAGGATAAACTCGGAGTCTATTTACAAGGCGCTTTTTGGGGTTATTTACTCTCCAATATACATATGTAATGTTGCGCATACTTACCGCTAGGTACGGCGCATCTTTCCAGCCTGGGTCTTGGAGTTACCCTGGGGGGGGGGTCTCTGCAGGGTGGAGAGGGTCACTGGGGAAGAGGGACTGCACAGGGAGCCACCCCTGGGAGTAGGGAGGCTCTGTGGAAGATGACAAGGCCCCATGGAGGGAGGGAAGTCATAGAATTTTAGAGTTGGAAGGTAGAAGGGGTAGAGGGTGGACTCCACCTGTCTCCCCTCCCCCTCTCCCCCCTTCCTGAGGCTCAGCACCCTTAAAGATAAGGTAGGCAAGGCTTCCCTGCTGGGCCCCCAGGCTCTCCCTCCCAGCCCCTCCCTCTCTGTATGAGGCCAGGACATGGTGGCCTCTCTCACCAGGGCTCCTACTCTGACCAGATTCTGACCACACTGGGGAAGAGCCCCTGTAGTTGTGAAAGGTGGTCAGCCAATTCCTATATCACAAGCATGTCCTGTGCAACTGCTGTGCACCTTATCTTACACCAGCCTGATCACAGCCCTGCCGCTCCCCCCACTGTGCCCAACAGTGCCTGCAGTGGGCACAGCCTTCCTCAAACCAAGATGGAGGCCACCTATTTGCCCCGGGTGCCAGGAGGCAGCCACAGCAGAGATGGGTTCCCTGCAGCAGCTGCCACCTTAGCCTGGACTCTACCATATGTGCAGCGGCTAAGTGAATCTGCAGACATCTTATGAAATAGGGCACTGCTTTCGTCTTCATTTTATAAATGAGTAAACTGAGACATAGGTTAGGGAACTCACCCAATGTCATATAGCCAGAAGGTGCCAGCCTGAAATTTTAACCCAGATTAGGGTTCTTATTCCCTGCAAGGCCTCCTCAAGGGTCCTTGGGCCTTAACTGCCCATCCTGGCCCCTCTGCAAAGCCTAGGCTCCGACCAGCCCATGGCACATAATGAGGAGCTCTAAGCCCCGCTCTCCCAGAACACATCTCCACTCACTGCCTAATGTTCATTCACTTAGTCATTGAGCATCCACCACATGCAGACTTGGGCCTGGACCTACCACCTGGGTTAGTGTAAGCTTATGGCAGTAGAGGCCTTGGTTGGTTGGTTAATGCACAGGAGAGCTTAGAGATAGGACTGCCTGCCCATATATCCCACAGCTTAGAGTTGGAAGGCTTTCTGTGCTTGTAGCCCTGTGGATGAAGAATGTGTGGCCCAGGGCCCAGCCAGGGGATGGGGGGGTGGCGGAGATGGGCAACAGAGCACCGCCCCCTCCCCAACCTGGCCAGTTTGGACCAAGGAGATATCTGGTGGCCTTGCCTTTTTGTAGGGAGCCCTGGGTGGAGGTATCAGGGTCTCACCAGTCCCTTGGGAGTCCCCAGGGGTCTTAAAGGACATAATCACTATTGGGATGGAGCTCATGGCTGCTCTGGGCCTCAGGTTCTCGTATTCTTCCCAACCCCTGAGTCGGGGGAGAGCTGACCTGCAGGGTGCCGGACAGAGGGAGGATGGCAAGCAGGAGGATCTGATCCATCATTGTTGGTGAACAATGAGCCGTCACCACCCTAATTAAAGATGTAATTACAGCAAATACATTCCAGGCTGAGAATGAATGACGGATGGCAGGAAGGCACCTTGTAACCAGCACCCAGGACATGCTGCCCCCCAAAGCTCCCTACTCCAAGCTAGGGAACTGTCCTCGCAGCAGCGGCCCCTAGCCAAGGACAGGATGTCCTGGTGCCTCCTGACAGGACAGCGACAGATAGGCAGAGATTGAGGCTGGGGCGGAAGGGCCAGGCAGGTGCCAGGGGCTGGGGTCTTGTTGGAGGACTGAAGGTGGAAGGCGGCCAAGAGGCCAGCATGAGGGGGACTGGGCTGGTGTGCGGCAGGCAAGGGAGCAGGGCCAGTGAAGAGTGGGTATCTCTGTGAGAGTATCACCAGAGCACAAAACAGGATTTCAGGGCCTACCAGCTTGGGGGTAATCGGGCCCCCGCAAAGGCCAGAGGACCCATGGCCATTGACCCTTGGCCCTAGAGAGTGAATGCAGGGGGTAGGCCAAGGGGACTCACCTTGTATAGGGTAACCATAGTGGGGGATCTGGTGGGCCATTCTGGCTTTCAGGCCTGGCCCAGGTGTCAGAGGGTGGGGGTACTATCCTGAGGCCTGAGTTGTCCTTATCTGGGGTCAGGGTACAGGGCAGGGGACTGGCCACATGAAGAGGAGAGAGGGGGACTCCTCCCGGTGACGCCTTCCTTCAGGAGGATAGGCCTCCAACTACCCCCTCCACCTGCCCAGTGCCACCTCAAAAGTTGTGGGCACTGGCTGTCTGGGAGGCTGGGGCTCAGGACGACTTCTCTACTTGGGATCTGAGTGGGCATCTGGATTCCAAGACCTGTTTGCCCTGGTCCCCCACCCTCACTTAGCCTCAGGGAACAGGAAACACGGAGCACAGGGTCAGGTCACTCCGAGGCCAGCCTGAGCTGTGACCATCCTAGGGCCAAGGCATGAAGGCCTGCCTGGATGGGGAGCTCGATGGCCCCAGCCTCCTGGCTCTGTCTGCTGTGGTAGCCCCTGGCCAGGGTCCCTCAGGGTGTATGGGCTGACCCCAGGGGAGAGAGAGCTGGGGGTGGGAAGGGTGGGGAGACCAGGCAGGCAGGCAGAGGGGAGGGAGGGAAGGCCACTGACAGCAGAACAAATGCTTGTAATTTTATAACCAATCTCAGCGTGTCCGTGGGGGGCCGTTTGCGCCTCCACTCAGGACCAATCAGCCTGACAGAGCTATGAGTCTGCCTGAGTGAATGTGAGCAGCTTCCCCCCCCCAACACCACTTACTGCAATCTCATTACCCACCCAGCCCAAGACTGGCCAGAGCTGAAGGGAGGCAGGGAAGGGGGATCCAGCCCACGCTGGAGCGGAGCCAGGCCGGAGCCAGGGCTGGGCCTGGGGCCAGGAGGGCAGGTGGGCGGCCTTGGAGGTCCAGTGGCTCAGCGGGAGGAGAACGGGAGGCAGGCTCAGGAAACGTTTACTGAGAACCCACTGGTGGCTGAGCACGTAGGATATGGACAGGGCACAAACCCTGCCCTCAAGGGGCTTGCAGTCCGCTGGGAGCAGATGGAAAGATTAGAGGGATGGGGCCTGGTGAAGGTGGAGATGGAGAAGTGACCCGAAGGTGAGGAGGGGCAGAGCCCTAGAACAGAGCCGGCACTGGGCATGGGGCAGGAAGGTGGGGGTAAGGAAATCAAGGGAGAAGGAACCAGAGGAACCTCAGGAGTGCACGCGGAGCCCCAGCACAGAGGTACAGGGCATGGGAGAGAAACGCCCATCTGGGAAGAGAGGAGGGCAGCCAGGAGGAGCTGGCTGGGCAGTGGTGGATATTAAAAGACGGCCTTGCTGGATATCTGGCTCTGGGGATGGCTATGTGCCCATTAGTCTCTCTAATTGTCAAAAATCTAATTTAGTGTCTGGAGCCCGGGCCGGCCTCGGGTTAAATGGAGGGAGGCAGGCCTAGCCATAAATCTGCCCTCCCAGTCGGGGCTGGTGCTAATTCTACAGTTAAGTGAGGGGGTGAGGAGCGCAGCAGGACGGGACAGGGAGGGTTCTGGAGAGGGGCTAACTCCGACCCTGCATGCCAGCCTCCTGTGCTAAGTCATAGCCAGACCCTCCTCTCTTGCTGGAGGAAGGGGACTTGCCTGGGCTCATGTGGACCACGCAGAAGAAGTGCCTCCATGTGTGATGAGCTCAGGACAAGAGTCCTCTCAGGGTCTTTTGTGGCTGGGATTGTAAACCCATCAGCCCCTCCTCCTCGCAGGCCCACTCTGGGGCTGTGTGGGCTCAGCTCCTGCAAAGTGATCGGTAGGAAGATTATATATACTTCCTAATAACATAGTGAGCCTTTGGTGAGGAAGGGGGCATGGGGATTCACACCACATGATCAAGTGACTGGTCATCCTGTTCACCAAACAATAGCCTCAGTGATGGGGACCTGTGGGCCATTCCTCAGTGGGGAGAACAAACACAAACCCTTGAGTGGCCTAGCCTCTCCTTCGCTGGGTCATTCCAAACTAGGTGCATGGACAGACTGGCAGCCGGACTGGGGCAGTCCCCAGGGGCCTCGTGTGTCCTTAGGCAGGGGAAGGCTTGGTAATGACCTCACTCCCCTCAGAGCTGCTAATTGAAAGCAAGGGGTGTGGCAGGCGCGGCAGGAAACACTGGGGGACTGAGGGTTCCCTAAGAGGCTCTGCTTCCATGGGGGGAGGATAACAATTTCTCCTGGCTTTGGCTCCATCTCACCAGGCACCCACCTGGCCTCTCCTGCTGCTAACGAAGTGCCTTTAATTAGCAGCCTAATAAAATGCTCTTAATTGGCAAGAGCCAATCAGGAAGAAGAGAGGTCTCCTCCCTTAGTCATTGCCGATGGTGGTGCAGCTCTAGGTTTCAAGGGGAGAGGGATTCCAGGCCAGCCTCGCTTTAGTGACTTCAGGGCCTGACACTGGTTTGAAGGTGAGACCCATAAAACCCAGGCCCGGCCTATGCTCAATTCTGGGCTCAGGAGACCGGCTGGTG
Organism: Neomonachus schauinslandi; assembly: GCF_002201575.2. Lineage (NCBI taxonomy): Eukaryota > Metazoa > Chordata > Mammalia > Carnivora > Phocidae > Neomonachus > Neomonachus schauinslandi. The sequence goes on along the minus strand of NC_058408.1, from coordinate 127,484,752 downwards.
AGTGACAACTGAGTAGATGCCAGTGGCCCGGGGGGTGGTCCTCTGCTGACTCCTCCCTTCCTGTCCTTAGTTGTTAGGGAGGAGACTCTAGTGTGGTCTCAGGCAATGTGAGGAGGCCCCCTTTCTTGCTACTCAGGTTCCCCACCTGCAAAATGCCAGGTGTACCTGAGGCTCTGATGTGCCTTCAGTTCAAGTAGGGTAGTTCTGCAGTGGGGCCCTGACATCTAACAGTCTGAGAGAGCTCCCATGACCACAGTGTCAGTCCAGGTATGACAGGCACTGAGACCACGGGGTGACAGATCCAAGGAGTCTGGTCAAGCAGGGAGGAGCACTACCACTGAAAGCCCACAGATGGAAAATAAGAGGGAGTAGAGCTGATAACCTTGTACCCATCTTCCAAGGTTTGGCCAAGGTTTGGTTTAAGTAGGGAAGGGGGTGGGTTCACCTGGAGTAGCAGTGTTTTCCCTCAGATGGTCAATGCACCCTTCATTAAAAAATTTTTTTTTGGTGGGGGGGGGACACCTGGGTGGCTCAGTCGGTTAAGCGTCTGCCTTCGGCTCAGGTCATGATCCCAGGGTCCTGGGATCGAGCCCCGCGTCGGGCTCCCTGCTCACCTGGGGAGCCTGCTTCTCCCTCTCCCTCTGCCTGCTGCTCCCCTCTGCTTGTGTTCTCTATCTCTCTGTGTGTCAAATAAAATCTTAAAAATTTTTTTTTTTTTTTAATCTCTACACCAAACATGAGGCTCCAACTTAAAACCCTGAGATCAAGAGTCACATGCTCTGCCTACTGAGCCAGCCAAGCACCCTGCTCCCTTCATTTTTGTAGCTTGTTGGAGTTTCTCTGGAAATTGCTCCTGAATGTGAGCTCACCTTTCCAGAAACTGACAAAATGGGATACAGGGGTAACCCATCTCAGTCACAGAGGAGTCAGAGGAAAATCTAAGTTCTGGGCCCCGGCTGGGTTGTGGCAGGCTGAGGCTATTGTAACCAGTTCCCAAATTACCCATCACTTTGGCTTTGGTTTAATTCAACATGGAACATTAGTTGTCTTCCAGGGGCCCCAGATTTTTTCACACCATTTGGCCCCCACTTCTCTAAATGTTTTCTCATGTCAGATTATCTTTAAAGATATCTGTGCACTCCCTCAATTGATATATTGAAACTCATTGTCCTCTTGATGTTGGGGCAAAGAGACAAGACACTTAGAAAACTCACTTTAATCTTATATTTGTAATTTAAGTTACTTTTTTCTCAACAGTTAAAAAAAAAAAAACAAAAACAAAAACCAGAACACACTATTTTACCATGATCCTAGGTTGTGAACATACTGGTACCTTGACTACACATCACGAAAACATAACCACAAAAGTCAAAGCAGTCAGTACTTAAGAGTCTAGAGAACAGAGAGCTGAGCCAACTGAAAGCTCTCAGGGAAGCTCACACTCATTGCCAGGCCTGCCCCATAGCTGGAGTCCAGCGAACATTCCTCACAACAGTCTGGGTGGGCTTAGGTGATCACTGATTTGGGAAGGTGGTAGTTTCCTTGGTACCCAAAGGTCTAACCCTCCTTGTTGGTCTTTTCCTTCAGTGTCCAAGAAGAGAAAGGGATAGAGGGGAAGGGACACTTTATAATGCCATTCACCACACTGATCCTTAAACACACACAGAGCCAACCATGAGCTGAGAGAGCTGGGTGGACTGGAAAGCATATGTTTTAGAGGTCATCGGCTTCCAGGAAATTTTAGATCATAGGTACTCAACTTCCAACAGAAGAGGTTTCCAGATATCAATGCTTTAAGTTCCACCAGAAATCAGGCAGCCATAATTGTGCTTTTTTGGTTTCGCTCCTCAGTTTCAAGTATTCTGAAGTCACAAATTAACTACAGATAAAACAGCAGAAGCAAAATTCAGCTTTATTACCCTAAGAGATGGCTATCTTTCTGGCACTGATTACGTTGAGGCAATGGTAAAGTAAGGGGCTCTGCTCTGTCAGTGATCAGCTATGTGGATGAAGCCCAGGGAGATGAACTCTGCCTTCAGGCTTTGGGTGTGCTGGTTACAAGTGAGAGTTATTCTAGGAGGGAAAAGAGGAATGCAAGGAGAAGCAAGGGCACCTTTTCATGTTCTCCGGGCTCTTGGAAAGTCTGTTCAGCTCACCCAAATAGGGAAGATCAGAAATGTGGATTAAAGTCACATGGTAAACCTGATCATCAAAGAGCTGTGATGGTCACAGGTGGTGGGTATCTAAGCATCCCTTTTTCCACTAGGAAGTACCTTTCGATTCCTCCCGAATTAAGCTTGGAGCCTAGGCTCTCACGCCTGCACTATTCTGGGTTGGACTGCTCGCACTTCAGGCAGGAAGGTATTATCTAAAATAAATGGAAGATGCCAAGAAGGTCAACAATACCAAGGTATCTAATCTACTTCTAGGAAAGAAAAAAAATACCCTAATTATTTCCAATATCCCCTACCCCCTCCACCCCAAGCCCTTGGTTTCCACATACAATCAAGTGCTAAGTAAGGAATAGACCAACCACAGCTGTTCCGACCAATGGGTACCAGGAGATGGCAGAGGAGAAGAGTGCATATTTTCTTCTCTTCAGCTTATGACTTTACAAAAGAAAAATAAGAAGGATTTTTCTTACTCAAGCAGAAAACAGAATGATTTAGGGGTCCCAGGTTTGTTTTTTTTTTTTCCAGTTCAGAAACAAGTTATGAGGGCCAGACTTTATTACTTGTCAATAGAGTTCCAGAGAGTCCTGTCTCTGAAGTTTCTGGTGAAGAGTCACCAGAAAAAATCTTGCCAAGGGACAAGTGTAAAAGGCCTCCATTCACAATTCATGTCCACTTTCAAACGGCACATAAGAAAGGAAAAGGATGTTCTCAGCAGTGAAAATACACACATGTGCAGCAAGGCATGCTGGTTTTGTCCAAGCAGCCCAGGTGTGACTGGAGAGCTCCTGAGTGCCCAGAGAGTTCCAGGGTGCAGGCGCAGGTGCGTGCATGCGCTCCTTGCGTGCCCGCCTTTGAAGGGGCTTCCTCCCATCTTTAAGAAACGCCTCTTTCAGGCCCACACTGGAATTTTAGTGAGAAGAGACTAATCTACAATGGAGACATGCCATTTCAGAGCCAAAAGACTCCTTCAGCTCCTTTTCTACCATTCCTTTCAATGTATTGAGACTTTCTTTGTTTCTCTTTTCTTTTTAAAAAGGTCAAACTTTACATTTATTCTAGCCCAGTTGGGGATTAGTGATAATCAATTCCGACCGAAATCATGCAGAGATGGTAAGTGGGGTTTACCTTCTCTGGAAATGAACTTCTACTTACCTGATTATTTCTTCTACAATGAACTAGTAAATGACCCCCAGAGCTGAGAAATGTGACTGACTCAGTTTTTCAGACCACTTAACTTCATTCCCATTTCCATCAGCAGCAAAGGACAACTTGGAGAACATGCTCGATGGAGCTAATGGCTCCAGACTGCAGGGTCCACCCTTGATCTCATTTATGATGTACTGGACAAGCTTCAAAACAATCTTAGAAATAATCTACCTTCAACTGAACCTAGATGGGAGAGCAAAACCCCGGGCACCAATGAATATTCAACAGCTCCCACTTTTAAATAGCAGCATATAACAGAAGGGCTATTAAAGTTATGGCTATTGGACAATATTTTCAAACAGCTTGAAATCCACGCTCCTTTAATGCCTGACCTGTGTGTTACTCAGGGCTGATGGCCCTCTGCCTCATCTGTAGCAAAATCCTTAACCAATCAAAAAGCCAAAAACAGTCAACACAATAGACAAGGAACTCTGATGACAGCTAAATAGAAAACATTTCTCCGTAGCATTTGGGTGGGTGGGAAGGGACTTATACTCAGAAAATATTTCCCAGGCAATGACATATTACACTGGGAAATATTTTCTGAATATAACCTGGAACCAAAAGCTTAAAAGCTCTCCTGAAGCCGGAAAGGAAAAGCGTATATGCATAACTTGCCCCTCAATACATAACAACAACATTCAGTCACATCAGAAGGGAAGGGTGAAGATGGCTTTCTCTCCCTCTCCCCCTTGCTTAACTAAAGGTGGTCTGGCTCTGAGGTCATCTGCAACCGGCTTCCATTCTGATGTTTTTACAGCAGCTGGCTAAAACGGGGCTTTCTTTTACTCAACTGCTTTGCTTAGGAACAGAAACAACAGGCCTGACTAACTGCTCAGCTTCCAAGGGAAACTAGAGACTGCAGTGTGGCCTTGAACCTGTAATGGGTGTGCCCACACCACACGAGAGGGCTGGTGCAGCCCCGTGCCTCCCCCGGGAAACAAGCTGGGCACATGCTGGTAGTATTCCGTGTTCCCAAGTTGGGGTGGCACACCCGCCCTGCCCGACGCTTATACAGCTGCCTTTTAAGTGGCCAGGTTGGCCTGGCCCTTGCTGAGGTCCATTTGTTTATGTTGCTTACCAACTTCCAGAGAAATTTTATTGGCTGGGGAGAGTGGAGAGTTAAATAAGGCCGGAGGAGGAAGAAAAGAAAAGCGAAGGCAATTTCTGCCCCATTAGTAAACCCTGTGTGCCAAACTTCACCCCGATCCTCTTTCCGGCAGCTTTGCCCTTTTGTAAATACCAGGTTTGGGAAGAGCAGGAGGAAGGTTCTGCAGTGCAAGGTTGAGATGATTAGCTTGCTTTCTGAGAGATATTTACTGTTCTAAATGAGAAAGAAATCCACTTTTACCTCTGACCACCTCTCAACTACTCTGATCGTGGTCTTGGCAAAGACACAGGAGCTGCGTGTCCACAGACCCTGGCGAGCAATCAGAGACGTGAACCATTATGTGGACTGCACCCAGCGACAGGCTCTGGCCATTTCGAACCTTTCTTTAGGCTGAGCCTTACCAGTGATTTAAGACGAAGTACAATGCTTTTTATTACACATCTAATTGTTAATGAGAGGAAATGCAATCAGCAACTCCTTTGCACACTCTACATGGAATCGAGGAGACTGCTGAGTCCAGAAAAGATGTGGCCATTGATGGAGCCCAGGCGATTTCTGCCCCCACCCCCACCTTTTTAAACGGACGGGGGTGCTGTTAGGAGAGAGAGAAGAGTTGCAAATATGATGAGAGTGCCTTCTAAGAACCCACTGCTGCCCCACAGGGTCACTTGCAGCAAAAGCCTGGGTTTGAAATTTTGACTGGACAGCATTTAGCTCTTCCAAGTGTGGCATTTTCTCTGATTTGCCTCATGTTAACTGAGAACCTCTCTTCATACTCTTTCTTCTCAGGTGCAGGAGAGAAACAGGTTGAAGGAGAGTGGGGGAAAAGGGAGGAAGGACAGAAACAGAAAGAGATGAAAGGAAAGAGGCCCAGATCTTCCAGTGTGTATTTTTGTTTTCTTTCTTTCTCGCCCCAAAGGCCATACAGACAGCTGTCTTCTCCTAAGCACAGTGGGGCTGGGCTGATCCTGCCAGGTGCTGGGCATTCCTGGAGTTCACAGGGAGAAAATGGGTGCTGTCTGGGTTGAAGCTGTACCCCCTGTCCCCTAGAAGTTGGTCTCCCAGAAGGCTATATAGGGAAACTAGTTCTTCTGCTTAATGGCAAAGCAAGAGAGATTCTGGCAAAACACTAAATATATTTATAAGTCATCTTTGTCTGGAACCAAATGAGGAAAAACAGGTGCAGAGAGGAAAGGAGGGGAGGTGAGGTGAGGTTTAAAAGTTCCAATCATTCACAAAAGATAAAAGACATCTTCTGATAGCAGCACGGAAGCAGTCAGCTGTGCTGAGTAGACCATCCTGGGTCGACTGCAGACCAACTGTGTCCCAACAGGAGTCTCAAAGCCCCGTTCCTCGGCTAGTCCGGGGAAGTGGGTAGTAGTTTGATTGTTACTGTTGTTGCTCATCCTGGTATTGGCAGATATGTTAAATACCGCAACTTTAATGAGTCCTGTGTGAAAACAGAGCACAGAGTCATTAGTCCCTTTCCCTACATTTCTCACTTGTTCTAAGAGGAGAAGAATATTAACTTAGCTGTCAAATGGGAGAAAGGCTCAGAGGTCCTTCTAACACCTGCTCTCTGCCCAGGCCAAGCAGGAGCTTCTGTCAAGGGCTACACAGGCTGCGTGGGGACACGGTGGGGCTCACAGACATGCTCAGGGCCGCAGCGCTTGTGCAGTGTGACTCTGACGTACGAGTGACTCCAGCAGGTATATCATCAAGGTCTCACCTGCTCCCTGTGATGGTGGAGTAGGTGAGGCCAGCTCTGAGGTTCTGGCCCTGAGCGGCCAGAAGCATAGTTGTGCCACCAGCAGAAGGGGGGCAGCTGGGTGAAGCTGTCCGGCCTCCTGGCTGGAGGGCCCTGGCAGAGTGGATGAGGGGAAAGTCTGATTGTTAGAAGTGTGCACCAGACACGCTCCTTGTAACTTCAAGGACAGGTGTGTAGGTGGTGGCTGGTAATGTGGCCTGGAGATTAAGACAGAGGTTGGGACTAGAGATACAAATTTGAGGGTCACCTACATTGAGATGAGAGCTGAAGCCTCGGGAAGAGAAAAAGCAGCCAAAACAGGAAGCTTTGATAAGGAAAAAAAGTCTGAGACACACTCTTAGGGGATGTCTGTTTCAGAGGTGAGAGGAGAAAGGAGACCAACAATAGAAAGCCAGGAAGAATATTAAAAATGGCAAAATGCCATAGTAATCTAATGAAAATTTTGTCAAAAGGAGGGGATAGATACATGACGATTACAGTATTACTAACGATGACCACTTTTTACTGAGGGCTTGTTCTGTGCTAGGCACTGTGCTAAGCGCTAAGAATTTTACATAGGACATTTCAGTGCAATCCTCACAACAGCTCTGTGAGGTAGGGATTGCAATCCATCCTACTAATATGGAATCTAAGGCTCTGGAAGTTGCTTGCCCAGGGGTAAACATCTAGGATTCTCACCTGCCTGGGTAAACTGGCTGGGGGATAGGAAGCGGTGTGTCCTCTGTGAGAACAGTGAGCACTGAAGTGAGTCCAGCGGGGCATGGACCACCCCACTTAGAACCACTACAAAAAGATACACAGAAAAGTGTACTAAATCTCTACTTCGGCCATTGAACTAAGGTAAGTGTGGGAAATAAGAAATCATAATGACAGTACATTCCCCAGTAGTGCAGTTTCCCTAACCCAATGATAACCTCATTAATGGATTTGAACTGCTTGACGCTGGGTGTGATCTGAATATACCATTACATAGATAAAGATGAAATGTGGGATGTTCTCCTTCCTCAGAGGGAGGTTGGAGACTTGAGTGGGAGAATAAATGGAGTTGTCACCAACTCCGAACTACTATCAAGGTCTTTTTTGGAGGGGGTGGGGAGTGGGGATGAGGATAAAAAAGCCATGTTTTATAATCCAACGACACTGACAAGGCTGTGAGAAGTCAGCCAAGAGCTCTCACCAAGAAATTTTCTACTCACACATTATTTACTTGGTTTAAAGGGTCTCTTATTATAGGAACTGGTTTGATCTGGGAACTACAAAGTCACCGGCCTTATGGCTTACTCTCAGCTTTGAAACTGATTCAAATCTCATTTTATTTTCTTAACAATCCTATTAGATAACTGGGACAGAAATTATTCATTCAAATCTAGATCAAGAATCATCTAGAATTGAGGCTAGCTACCTTGATGAAAGACAGTGTCCAGTGCAGCCCCAGCCCTGTCTCATGTTGTTGCTTCACCTGCTTTATAGGAATTGGAGAGAGAAAGGGTACGAGAAGGCTCCATGAGCTAGCAACAGCCAATATTCCATCTCCTACCCACAGTGCTATTTACACAATTCTTTTTCATACCTGGGCAAGTATGAGGTCACTGTAGGATTATTTATCTGGAGATGTAGGTGTATGTTCGAGAAGGGGAGCGGGGGGGGTTCAGCTTGGGCAGCTGGGTCGTTTAGGAAGTCCCAGATGAGGATTGTGTCATCATGTGAACTACTGACAATCTGGAATTCATCAAACTGGAGTCGGAAAACTCTTCCAGAATGCTCCTAAAGCAGCAGAAACAAAAACTTTTGAACTACTCAAAATCAAAAGGACACAAATTCAGCAACATGTCAAAAGAAGTCTATGGAAAGACTATGTGTATGATGATAATCTCTAATATTTAGCTGTTTCAAGAACACAGAAAAAAAGCAATTTGGATTAAAGGCAGAATGGAGAAAGTCCAATATTGGGCAGTTGATTTTGTACAATCAAAGGTATATTCACTAGAGCTGAGCCATGTCAAACAATATGCTAGTTTCTCACTGCTAACTCTCCTTGGTTTAGGCTGAATGAGAACATTTCTCAGTACCTCCCTGGCCTTATTCTCTTTCTGTATCTGTTGGATTCTTCTACAATCAGAGGCCAAGGATTGATGAGCAATAATACAAGGTGGGCTGGTAAATGTTTATCAACTAATTCTCCCCAATTTGTAAAAGCATTCACACATTTTTGTGGTGTAAAAATTCCTACAGTGGCTAATTTCAAGCTACCCATGTGAGGTCAACAAGCTTGCAAAACTCATGACAATTTGACAACTGTCTCTCATTAGCAGGTAAAGCTGCTCTAGCGCACACTGGCAGTAACTACCACCTTGGTCAAGATGTAGACTATTTCCAGCATCCTGGGAAGTGCCCTCATGCTCCTTACTTCTCAATACTACTTCCACCCCAATGCTTTCATCATCAATTCATTTTTTCTGTTCCTAAATTTCATGTAAATACACTTATACAGCATGTATTCTTTTGTGCCCGGTTTCTCTTACTCAACAGTGCAAGATGCATCTTCGTTACTGCATGTAATGTTCTTCTCTAAAATTACTGGTTGCCATTCCATTATACGAACACACTACATTTTATCTTTTCTCCTCTGGTGGACGTATGGGTTGACTGTAGTTTTGGCTATTTAATAAAGCTGCTATGAACATTTATGTCCATGTTTTTTGAAGGATATATGCTCTCATTTCATCTAGTAGAGCTGCGGGGCCATGGAGTAGGTATATGTTTAGCTTTAGTATGTACAGGGAAACAGTTTTATTTTTTTTCAGTTTTACAAAACTTGTGCCAATTTATACTCCCACCAGCAATGTATCAGAGTTCCAGTTGCTCCACACCTTCACCAACAAACTGATACTATCAATCTTTTAAATTTTAGACATTTTGGTATGTTACTGGAGTTTCAATTTGCATTTTTCTTTATGAAGTTAGGAAGTTCCCCCTCTATTCCTAGCTTGTTGAGAGTTTTTATCATGAATTGACACTGGATTTTGCATGTACTGATATAACAATGTGATTTTTCTTCTTCAGCTTTTTGATGTGATGGATTAGATAGCTGAATTTTTGAATACTAAACCAGTTCTGTCTACCTGGAATAAATGCCACTTGGTCATGGTGTGTGTATACACACACACACAGACACACACACACACACATATATTATACATCGTTGGATTCAATTTGCTAATATTTTGATGAGGGTTTTATTTTTAAGAGTTACTTCATTTTCCTGGCATACTGCTACCTTTTAAGTAAGTATAGAAATTTTCTTTACTGTGAAATCACTAAATATAAGGACAGTGACAAGACTACACTTAGATTTTAAGAAAAGTGTTTAAAATATTACCAAAAAATCCTGCATAATACTCATATTAGTCATACAATTGTGTTTGCCTATTTTAAAAATATTTTAATTTGTATTATGGAAAAAACCACATAAAATTTATGTTTATCCATTGTTAAGTGTACAGTTTAGTTTTTTTTTTTTTTTTTTAAGGTTTTATTTATTTATTTGACAGAGAGAGAGAGACAGCTAGAGAGGGAACACAAGCAGGGGGAGTGGGAGAAGAAGCAGGCTCCCGGCCGAGCAGGGAGCCCGATGTGGGGCTTGATCCCAGGACCCTGGGACCATGACCTGAGCCGAAGGCAGATGCTTAACAACTGAGCCATCTAGGCGCCCCTACAGTTCAGTGTTGTTAAGTACATTCACACTGTTGTACAATCAATCTCCAAAACTTTTTCGTCTTGCAAAACTGAAATTCTAAACCCATTAAACAACAACTCCCTATTTCTCTCTGCCCCCAACCCCTGGCAACCACCACTCCACTTTCTGGGTTTGACCACTGTAGATACTTCATGTAAGTGGAATAGTACAGTATTTGTCTTTTGTGACTGGCTTGTTTCACTTAACATAATGTCCTCAAGTATTATCCATGTTGGAGCATATGACAGTATTTCCCTTCTTCTTAAGGCCGAGTAATATTCTACTGTACGTATATACCACATTTTGTTCATTCATTCATCTCCTGATGAACACTTGGGTTGCTTCCACCTCTTGGCTACTGTGAATAATATTGATATGAGTATGGGTATGCAATTAACACTTTGAGATCCTGTTTTAAATTCTTTGGGATATACACTTAGAAGTGAGGGTGCTTTATCTTTAATATTTTGAGAAACCCCATACTGCTTTCCGTAGAGGTTGCACTATTTTACTTTCTTTACAAGAAGTAAATGAGCTCATAGATTACCATCTGTGTTCATGAGACATATGATCTGTACTTTTCTTGTAATACCTTTTTTTGCTTTTGGTATGAGGGTAATGCTGGCTTCATAGAATGCGTTAGGAAGTATTCACTCTGCTTCTATCTTCTGTAAAAGATTGTGAAGAATTGGTATAATTTCTTCCTTAAACATTTGGTAGAATTCACCAGTGAATCCATCTGGGCCTGGTGCTTTCTGTTTTGTAATGTTATTAATTATGGATTCAATTTCTTTAATAGGCATAGGCCCATTCAGATTGTCTACTTCTTCCCATGTGAGTTGTAGAAGATTATATCTTTCAAGGAATTGATCCATTTCATCTAGGTTATCAAATTTGGGGGCATAGAGTTGTTCATAGTATTCCTTGATTACTATCCTTTTAATGTTCATGGGATCCAAAGAGATGTAAAATTGGGTTTAACATTTGGATGCACATAAAAGTGGTTAACAAAATCCATTCCTAACTCTCAGCAATCTAGGAATATAAAGAAGCTTCCTAATCCCCTGATAATGGATATCTACAAAAAATCTACAGCTGACATGTATCTATATATATGTATATACAAAATGGTGAAAGACCAACTGTCTTTTCCCCAAGATAAGGACATCCACTCTTAGCAATTCTTTGAACTTTGGACTGTAAGTCTTAGTCAGTACAATAAAACAAGAAAGAGAAATGAAAGGTACACATATTGCAAAAGAAGTAACAGTGTATTTCTAGATGCTTATAATACACAGCTCAGAAATTAAAAATTTAAAAAACCCCCCAAATTAAAATATCATTTACAATAGCACTAAAAATATGAAATACTTAGGGATAAATACGACAAAAGATGTGTCAGACCTTTACACTGAAGGCTATGAAACACTGTTGAGAAATTTAAAGACCTAAACAAATGGAGAGAGATACTGTGTTCATGGACCAGGAGACAGTGTTGTTAATTCTCTCCAAACTGAGCTAGATTCATCAAAATCCCAGTGAAAATCTCATCTTTTTTTTTTTTTTTTGGTTGTTAAAATTGGCAGATTCTAAAATTCACATGAGAATTCAAAGGACCCAAAAAACTTTGGAAAAGGAACGAAGTTGAAGGACTTACACTTCAAGAGTTAATAAAAAGCTGCAGTAACCAAGAAAGTATGATACTAGCATCATGACAAACAAAAAGATCAATGGAACTCAATAGGTCCATAAGTAGACCCACATAATAGAGTCAATTGATTTTTGACAAAGCTGCAAAAGGCAATTCAGAGGAAAAAGGATAGTCTTTTGAATTAAATAGTGCTGGAATAATTGGATATCTGTATGAACTTTGATCCATACCTGTACCATCTATAAAAACGGACTCAAAATAATCACAGGCCAAAATGTAAAGCCTAAAACTATAAAAATTCTAGAAGAAAACACAGGGGAAGATCTTTGCGACTTTGGATTAGGTAAAGTTTTTTTTTTTTTTTTTTTTTTAGATATAACTGCAAATGACACAATCCATAATAGAAAAAGTTGATACACTGGACTTAACAAAAATTAAGAATTTATAAAAGGTGCTCGTAAAAGAATGAAAAACCAAAACATGGACTGGGAGAATATGTTTGTGAATCACCTATCTCAAAAAGGCCTTATATTATCCTGAATATGTAAAAGAAATCTTAAAACTCAATAAGGAACCCAACCAATTAAAGTAGCAAAAGATTCAAACAGATAACTTCACCGAAGTAGATATACAGATGGCAAATAAAAGCAAGAGAAGATGCTCAACATTATTAACATTAGGTATATGCAAATTAAAATCATAATGAGATACCGTGACACACTATTAGAATGACTCAAACTAAGTATTAGTGAGGACGTGGAGTAACTGGAACTCTCATGCACTGTCACATGATACAATTGCTTTGGAAAACAGTTTGGCAGTTTCTAAAAATATGAAACATATACTTAACTGTTCTGCTTCTATGAATTACCCCAGAGAAATGAAAGCATATGTTCATTTCATTCTACACAAATGTTTATAAAAACTTTATTTATAATAGCCCCAAATTAGAAACAACCCAAATTTTCATCAACCAGCAAAAGGATAAATAAAGTATGGTATAACCATACAATGGAGTACCTAACTCAGCAATTTTTAAAAAGAAATGAACTATTGATATAAATCAGAATCTCAAAATAATTAGGCTTAGTGAAAAGAGACAAAAAAGAGTAAATACTGTACTGTATGATTCCGTTTATAAAACCTAGAAAATACAACCTAATCAATATTGACAGAAAGCAGATCAGTGGTTGCCTGGGGATTGGAGTAGCAGGAAGTGGGGTGGGATGGGAAGGAGAGATTACAGAGGGGGCATGAAGATATGTTCATTATCTTGGTTGAAGTAGATGGTTTCACTGGTATGTACATGTATCAAAATTTATTGAGTTGTCTTAAGTTTTAAAAACCGATTTACTGAGATAAAATCGATATACAATATAGGGGACATATTTAAAGTGTACAACTCAATAAATAAATGAAGACAAGATTTGAACAGATACTTCATAAAAGAAAAGCAAATAAAAAGATGTTCTACACCATTAATTATCACAGAAATGCAAATTAAAACTACAACCACTACACACCCACTCAAATGGCTATGATTTTTAAAAACTGACAATACTGAGTGCTATCAAGGATGTGGAAAAATGGAAAAATGGGACTCTTATACATTCCATCAGTGGAAATATAAAATGGTTTGCATTTGTGAACTCCCAAAATGCCACTCTGGGAAACAGCTTGGTAGTTTCTTTTAAATATAAACACACACTTATCATAGGATCCAGAAATTGCACTCCTAGGTATTTACCTAAGAGGAAAGACAATAGTATGTATACACAAAAATCTGTAAGGGAATGTTTTCAGCATCACTCCAAACTGGAAGCATTCCAAATGTCCTTCAACTGGTAAGCAAATAAACAAACTGGCACAACCACACAATGGAATACTACTCAGCAATACAAAAGAACAAAGTACGAACACAGGTAACAACATGAATGAATCTCAACTGAAGTGAAAAAAGCCAAATGCAAAAAGCTACATACTATATGATTTACTTTACAGGACATTCATAAGATAGCAAAAGCATTGGGAAGAAATCAGATAACTGCTAGGGGTGGGGGAAGAGGGGATTTATATGAAGGGGCATCATTTTTGGGGTGATGGAAATGTTCTAGATCTTGACTGAGGTGTTTATACACTGCAGAATTCAGAAAAAATACACTGAAAAAAGGTAAATTTTGCTGTATGTAAATTATACCTCACTTAGATGTAGATTAATTGTAGATGAATGAAAGTACACATTTTAAAAAACGTGTGTGAAACACGCAGGTAAAGCAGGTCTGGTGCTGCAAGAATGAGCTTTAAATCCAAAAAGGAAGACAAAGAAACGTCTCTTCTCTCTCTTCCCCAGAGCAGAGACCGCCAAATGTTGAGAGGTAGGATTTAGAACACTGGGCTTCAAATGTTAGCTCTCATCTTTTTCCTGAGTTGTGCTCCCTGGTGCCCCACCTAATCTTCTTTTTCGAATGGCAGCAGCTTTTAACCTTAGGCCATTTTCTCATGCAGGCGTTTGGTGAACACCATGATAAAGAATTTAGTGCTTTCAAAGGTGACTTTCCTCCTTTTGAGTCACTTCTTTCCTCAAATGTCAAGATGTTCACGGCAAGGGGGTATATGAGGAATAGAAGACATGGGATTCACGTGGCTGGAGGCAGCACGCCTTGAATAGGCTGCAGAGCCAGGGGGCTGACCGGGGGCTCACACAGGCTCCCACGGCACTTTTTGCAGGCACAGGTGTGCAGGTCCTCAGCTTCTGGACAGGTTCCAATTTGAGTAATTATGTTCTCATCCCCTAAGTAACCCCTACCGTTTCTGGTAGATACAGAATTCTTACTCACTTCCTGTACTAAACTGTGGTGTGGAGTTGCTGTGCAGCTGTTAAACAGCTGCCACGTTCCCCTCCATATACAGTCTCTAACGCACTTTTGGATGAAAGGCGCTACATAAACATATTTTATTGTCATGTATTGGTTGCCTTTCCACTTAGTAGTAGGTTTTGTGAGCTTCTAACTATCAAATCCAGATCTGTATTCCACAGCACATCAATGTTCAATTTCTTCTCCTTCCTGTCCCCCAACCCCCTCTAAACAACGAGGCTCTTACCACAAGGGTCCGTAGACAGAGAGTCCCTGCAGGAGCACGGGGGTCCAGAGCAGCTACAAGATCCCACACTTTAATTTTTCTAAAGATCAAAAAGGGGACAAAAATCTTAATTAAAAGCAAAATTAAGGGACCACAGGAAGAAAAGCAAAAAGTCATGGCAATAAATATGTACGGTGAATGTGATTTATACGATAAATGCAGCTCACAGGAATATATAAAAACTTTTTTGTTTTGGAGACTTGGTTCTTGCATTCATTCTTGGGTAGAGGTTATTGGTCTTAACAGGGGAAAATGTACAGGTTTAACCTAAAAAACGAGAAATAGGTTAGCTTTAACCAAGCTGAAGATAGTGAATGGTAAAGTTACACCATATTTTGGGGCCAGGAAGAGATCTTATACATTAGACCTCTTAATGATATAAGAGGTCACTTAGACCGAGAAACCTGTAATTCTGAGGCATCTTATTTCCGGTCAATTCTAAGAATGGCCCACGTAACATGTACCAGAGGACTGGAGCCCACTGAAGAACTATGTAGTTTATACAAGCAAATGCTCACATTTTGATTTAAATAAGAAAAGTTTAGCCCTTCTAAAAATCAAACATAGGGTCATGTCTCCTCAAGGTAAATAACAGACAAAATCCAAGAAAGGTGGGAACAGATCAAAACCAGGGCAATCAGAAAATATAACGTAGCTGGAATATGTCCTCACACCCTGAACAATTTCCCAAGGGTAGAACAGTGATGGCTGACTCAAAGCAGAGGGAGTGGTCTATTCCTGCTGCGTAAGTTGTCTTCATCACTATAGCCAGCTCCAAAACTAAGGTAATGTTGTAAGGTAGTTTCTGATATTTAAAAAGCTGTCAGTATGTGAACTACAGCCTTCCACCCCCCACGTCAGGTACCCTGACAAGAAGAAATGAGAAAGAGGCCTTCATAAGTGAATAATACACTTTTGTACGAGTTTACTAAGTGTTTAGCAGTGCTGGACATGGGATCCATTCACAACATGAATGGATTCTAAAACCACTGGAAATTAGACCAAAGAAAATAAAGATTACTAAACTTGTCACCGAAATGCTAGGAGAAGTGAAGACAAGAGCGCTAGGAATTACTCAAAGAGATCCATATTCAAGGGCCTACCACACTATGCCCCAAAGATACTGCCTCCAATATTTCAGTTTTATTAGTAAGTCATTATTTTACACACATATCCTGGTATACTGGGTTTTCCCAGTTCTTTGCTTTATACGATAAAACAGACAAGTATATAACCAAATAACTAAAATGTTAATGAAAATCATGAGCAAATAAATGATTGGGAAGAACATTTTAGAAAAGTAAACAAAGGAGAGGTGAACACATAGATTAGATACAAGAAATATTGTATCAGATGCTTTCTGTGAAATCCATAATCTTTCAGAGTCAGGGAAATACTATATTTAATCATCCTCAGCGAGGAGGGATCAAGATGTACATTTTTTTTTAAAACCTGTTAGCAAACTCACCCATCGTAGGCCCCACTGACAATCCTCTTGTTATCGAATCGAATACAGCGCACCAGTTCCTCGTGACCTTCTAAGACTCGTAAACATGCACCACATTCTATGTCCCATAATCTGGAAGAGAAAATTGAGTCAAGTGAATTTTCATGTATTCTTTTCTAAGCTTGGGATGTTATAAGAAGATACTTTGTATGTCTTTAAAAAATCCACAAAAATAAAATCAATCAACATTCATACAAAAATGTGGTTGATCTCCTTTCTGTTGTATAATTCAGGCAGACAAATGTATGACTGAAGTTCATATGAAGTATATATTTTCAAAGCACAAGGCTTTATATAATCCTGTAACCAGGGTCTCCAGGGTATAAGAAGGATGAATTCAATGTACCCAGTTGCCTATGAAGGAAATGACCAAGCCAAGAAAAGTAATGCTTCCTGAAATCACCAATAAGAACGAGATGCAGAGTGCCAGTGATATCCTGCCCTCACAAAGCATGTGCACCTCTGTTACTAAGGACACTCTCTGTTTTCACCCACTGTCCAGGACAGTCTTTCTCTATAACGGAAACAAAAAGCAAGTTCTCAAAAACATTTATATACTCACTTAAAAAACTGGGGGTGCCTGGCTGGCTCAGTCAGAAGAACATGAGACTCTTGATCTCAGGGTTGTGAGTTTGTGAGCCCCATGATGGATACAGAGATTACTTAAAAAAATAAAATCTTAAAACTGCATGCTTTCAGGGGCACCTGGGCGGCTCAGTCATTAAGCGTCTGCCTTCGGCTCAGGTCATGATCCCAGGGTCCTGGGATCGAGTCCTGCATCGGGCTCCCTGCTCCGCGGGAAGCCTGCTTCTCCCTCTCCAACTCCCCCTGCTTGCTTCCCTCTCTCGCTATATCTCTCTCTAAAAAAAAAAAAAACACAAAAAACTGCATGCTTTCAGACAAATCCAAATGAAATGACAATTTCCTTCGATATAACAATAGTTCTGTTGTTTTTTTAAATGGACTTTTCACCCTCTTAGTACTTTTTGAAGGAAGGGAGAGGATTGACAGATCTCCCAAATTCATCTTTGTGAAGGGAAACACCATTCATCTTTGTGAAGGGAAACACCAAAAAGTAATTCGATCTATGGATTCTTCATAATTTCCAAGACTGGTAACTCCCTGGATAATTACATAATGCGAAGAAAACAAAAGTGCACAATTTCTAGTAGGGAAACAAATCTTTTTTCTCTTTTTCTTCTTCTTTTTATTTTTAAGAACACTGGTGGAGAGAAAACACAGTTGGCTATTTATTAGCACTTTTCAACTGTACACAGGAGGAATTTAAAGAGGAGGGCCTTCAACCTCCATCTACTTATCACTCTTGTCCACGTCTTCATTCAAGCAGTACCTTTAAAACAGGTCTATCTGGTAATAAAACTATTACAGGAAGGAAACACATCAACAAAAGGCTTTGCTGTGCTTTCTTTCTGCTTGGGGCAAACTTTTGACCTATAAGAAGCTACAGAAAGGAAAAACATTTGGGGCACCTGGCTAGCTCAGTCAGAGGAGCGTGTGACTCTTGATCTTGGGGTTGTAAGTTGGAGCCCCATGTTGGGGGTAGAGATTACTTAAAAATAAAAATCTTAAAAAAAAGAAAAAGAAAAGAAAAACATTTTATTATAAATATAACACACTCGAAGGTAACACACCCAGACTTCTGTGCGCTAATAATGAATGGCAGGGTAACAGTGATCCCTTCTGGGTAAGAGCACCTGCTGCTCACCTGATAGTATTGTCAGATGAGCCACTCACGACCAGCCTGTCTCTGTACTGCAAACAGGCAATGCCGCGTTTGTGTCCATTTAAGGTCCTTACAAATTCACAAGTACTTGTGTTCCATACCTGAAAAGGAAATAGCATTTGGCAGTTGATTTGGTGTTTTTACTAGTAAGATCTATGGCACTTGGAGTCTTGGGGAAGCAGAAAATAGCACTGAGCCAACAGGGGGAAGTCAACTTCTCAAACCACACCAAAAAGAGAGAGGGAAAAAAAGGGACAAGTTTAATTCACAATAACAAAGGGCTAATTTATAGCTGGCTGCTATCACATGAGAATTCCTCAAATTGATTTACTCTTATGTGGTTAGTCTGGTTTGCAGACAAATTTTCTTGAAGCTAAATTTACCCCTACCCTTCTCATACTCACCATTATTTACAGGAATAAGATACCTAACTAAGATCTTCACATGGCTTATCTCACTCATGGCTTTTTTACACATAGACTAGTGTCTGAATTAAATATTAAATTACTCTACACTGACATTTAAATATGAAATTTCCTTTGATCGGATTTTCACATGAACTCCCTTACTCTATGTTGGGGACTTACTGAAAAATGCCTCATTACCTTTATAGTCCTATCTCCAGATGCAGAAACGATATACTTGTCATCAAAGTCTACAACATTGACAGCAGCTCGATGTCCGACGAGCACCCTCCGGAGGGTGATGTCAGTTGGGGAGGCCATATCCCATACAGCAATGGAACGGTCTTTGGAGCAAGTCACCATCATGCCATTATTGAAACGCAAGTGCAGAACTGCTTCACAATGGTGAATCAACGTGTTTAGCATTTCACCTGTATTTACATCCCACACCCTGGAACAAACAACATTAAAAAGGTTATCTGAGGTTTCGAGGGTGCTCCTGGCTATAATCCTATTTGACCACCACATTCCCCACACATCCCGCCCCATTTTCATAATTAGTATTACACTCTCCTCTCTAGCAGCTTTGAGGCTGAGGTGAGGTGAAGAGTTCTGATGGTGCAAACTTTTTTTTGCCCCAAAAGTTTGCAGGAAAAGGAAGGGATAGGATGCTGCCAATGTGAAACCCTTAAGACACACTACTTGAAATCTGGGTGAGTTACGGGGAGTAGGAATGAAGATGCAACCACCATCACCTACTAACTGGGCCCAGACTTCAAGATTATTACAAAACTTCTGACATTCAATCTGATACCTTTAATGAGATACATTTTAAAGCAGGCATCTGATCAGTAAGAGTAGCATTAGTGTCCCACGAGTAGCCCTCAGGAAGCAGAACTGACACGGGCCAAGAAGCTTCTGTAACAGACTTAGTACTACGGATTTGAGCCTAATAACCCTGGATCTTCGATTTCACCATACCGGCCAGGTGCAAGATGAACTATACTCTAAGTCTGAGGCCCTATTTCTGTGCCTTGAATGGGGGGTAGAGATCAAGAAGAGCCATCCTGTTGTAAATGGGGACTTAAAGCAGCAGGGTGTGGGACGTTTGGATAGCTTGAGAATTTTGTGTGATGATATATTTAACTTTCATTACTCTCTTTTTGTATATTTACTTTGATTTTCATAACACATTTTATTTCCTTTTCCAATTTAACCCCATCTTTTAGAAAATCATTTTGTCCCTTATCCTATAAATGATGTTAGTCTCTACAATGTTTTAGCTTCCTTGAGGCACTCCACAGCATCAAGAAATGTTAAATGTCGATAACTGTAAGAACTGAGTTTGCTATGCCTTTAAGTCAAAAGATAAGAAACAGGAAGAGCCTTTTCTATTCACAGAGGATAATTTCGAATGGTAAACATTTAACTTCAGAGAATCTAACAATGCAGTTAACTGCCTTTTTTTGTATATATATTTTTTTAAGTTACTTTTGATGCATTATGTTTTCTAAATCCTTTAGCTTAAGGCAAAACTCCTAACAGAGGTTTCCAGCAGTGCTGCTGGTACCCAGAACTCAAGCTACACTGGACTCCAGCAGCATAATGGCTGTGTCATCAAATCACTAACGCCTCTGGAAACTGAAGGCCCCTCCCTGAGTAAAGCTTGCAATTAAAAACTGCAGGGACAGCAGCGGAGGGGCTGGCAAAGAGAGAGCATTGCTCACCTGTACACATTTTAAAGGAGATAATGCATGTCTATACCGCAGTTATAACCACCTGAAAGGAGGCTTTATTCCATTCACATCATTCCTCTGTGAGTTGGTTTTTGTAAAGAATGCAAGGTTTATCAAGTTTCTATAATGGATGATTCCCCCAAATGAAAACAGAATACGTAGTTTCTTCAGTGTGCAAAAATGTAAACTTGCCTTAATCATTCCTAAATCAAGGTTTCTAGGTGGACACAATGATGTGGAGAGCTGATGGTTTATTCTTCTTTAGTTATGAAGTTTCAGAACTGTGTTCATGCAGTTATATACAAAATTACTATCTATGACTAAGAACAGAGCAGATCTGATTTTCCAGAGTTCGAAAGATCATTTGAAATTTTCTACCTGACCGTGGAATCCGATGATCCAGTTATGATCACCCTCTCATCATACTGGAGACACAGGACAGAACCCGTGTGGCCTGTGAGAATTCGCTTGCATTCCAACGTGCTTTTATCCCAGATCTAGGATGGCAAACAAGATCCTTTTGATCAATGTGATAATGGGGTGCTGCTGAGACTTGTTGGCTCTATTATGTGTTTGATTCTCCAAAAGAATCAAAGCCCAGAGCAATGTGGAATGCATTCTTTTCTACAGGTATAGCTAAGCACTATATATATGTGGCTTCAATACTAATGCAGACTTTATCCTTTTCATTAAGGAACAGGGGTAGCCCTATAATTATGTGAGGCCCAAAAGAGCAACAGCACATTCAGTGTACTTTAAACAGAGTTTAACCCTAGGACTATCTATCTGTACATGCTTCTGGCGGGAAGCAGGTAACTGTCCTTTAAGGAAATGATTCTGGCTTTGGGACTGGAAACAACCTAAAACTCTCATTTACTTTCTGGAAATAATGCTTAGAGATGATGTTTGGACTGCCTTATTAATGTGGACACCCTTGTTCATTCAGCTACCTTCCCATAACTAAACAGACCTCACCTTGATTGTGTTGTCTCGAAGGCCGCTTACTATCTTTTGATCATCATACTGTAAACAGTAAACTCCTTTGCTTGTTTCACTTCGACAGTGGATTCTCTGTAAACTATGTCTTCCACATCTCCAGTTAGATTCTATTGTCTGAGGAGAAGGAACGGTAAAGAGGAAGTAATTAGGAAAGGACTAGGACTAAATTCTTATCTGACTTTCATGGCAACCAATGACAAATGCTCAATGCTTCACTCTATTAAATATATAGACCTTAAGGCAAACTAAAAATGTTTTTAAAAAGCCACTGTTTAAAATTATGTAACATTTTCCCATTTGCAAAGTTATTAAAGATTTATTTTCTAGAGCTCTGCTGCATATAACTCATTCAATTAAATGATAAACTGGTGGAAAGAGGGCAACAGAGGGCAAGCTATGAACTACATAAGGTTATGTGCTCAGTGCTCCTCATACATATGTGGTGGCCATTTCTACTAGTGAACTTCCAGGAAGGCTCAATTCAGAAGATATCTGAATATCACATTATAAGTGCAACTTCAACAGTCTCACTGCTATTGCATGAAGATATCATCTTCTCTCTCTCATTTACCTACCAGTAAACAATCTTTACAAGCTTTAGAATTTTTTGCCTGGCAATTCACTATATTTTACCTACCCTATTTACTTAGAAGAAATTTATTTTTAACCTACATTAATAAACCTTAATGGGTTTGCTGTAACAATGCTGTAACTGAAGAATGCTGATGATTCTCTAGTATTTGGCAAATACTCAAATATACATAGATTCTTACCTCAATGTCTTGTATAATTTTAGGATAAAGTGCTCTATAAAAAGAGTTGGGAGGAGCATTCCCATCAGGAGGTTTGTTTTTGAATAAATACTGTCCCCTAAAAAACGACAAATATTTCCCAATAAAAATCATAGTATTATACATTTACAAGGAGCTTCATAGTACTTCAAAGTGTTTTCACAGTTACCATTCCATATAATATCTATAACTAGCCTGGAAAGGCACGAAGCTAAGCCTGACTTCAGGAGTCCCATGTCAACGAATCACTTTCTGGGTTCTGAGGAACTAGGTCAACACTGAGTGTCAACATGATGATTTGCAATGTAGCCATCACAGTATAATGTTATAAGGTCAACAAACAGAATACGTATAATCAGAATTTATCAACTGGTCTTTCAAACCTCTATAACACATAGATTCATTGGTCTTATCTTTTGAAAATTTTGTTGGTGATGGTAACTACTATCTCTGAACTGGGCACACGCCCCACAGTTTTTGTTTTTGTTTTTTTCCACTGAGTAAAGCTGTGCCAGCGTCAGTGGAGCCTAGCATCGTGGCAGGGAGAATGCCTCTGTCATGGAGATCATTTTTTCTAGACTTCACTTACATGGGGTAAGGTGTGGTGGCAGCTCAGGCACCCAGGCTGCTTGTGATCGGTATAGCTATGCTTTAAAAGGAGCAATTCAGTTCATTTCGACAGAAGACAAAGGGAACACAGGAGTGTCCAGCAGCGGGTATAGAAGAAGACGAAGATGCCTAAGAGCACTGTGCTATCAGATCTAAGGCATGACACTCTTCCACAGGTGTCCCTGGCTATGCACAGACATACACTTATTTATTGCCTCTCCTTGATTCCAGTGAGCAACATTTGTTAGTATCTCCTTCCTTATGACAGCACATCTCTGGAATACTCATATCCCAAGCTAGATCTTTGCTACAAAAAAAAAATCAGTAAATGGCAATCACTTCCTGCTGGGTAAAAAATTTAATTCCTCATCCTGAAGTTAAGAACCCACCAAACACGGTGTGGAAGCTAGTAAACTCCACTATGGGTGTACTAACTGCTGTTCTCACTGGCACTGTGCCTTGCAAAGTGGAGATAGGCAGAAATGCCTCTGAGTGTAATCCTGGCACCAGAGAAATCATGTTTTCTCTGGGCCAGTCATCCACTCCTCCCTCTATAGCTCCATTACAATATAATTAATTGTTCAGTGTCTCTAGGAATGCTTTTCCCCTGCCCTCTTCCTATTATACACCTTGAAAATTAGTTGAGGAAATTTCTTATCAGGAAGGTAGCTGGCTTTCACTTCTGTGTTAATACAGGAAGGGAAATCTACAATGGAGAAGCTAAAATAATAGTTTTTAAAAGGGGGCTAATAGGAGCAAGAAACATGATACCCCAACATAAAGGGCAAACAAGACACATTATGAAATAATTCTAGGTTGCAAGTACACTTCCCTGAACAATCTTATTCTGTAAACACACTGCAAGCAAACAACAGATTCGGGATGAAGAAATTTTTTTTTTTTTAAAGATTTTATTTATTTATTTGAGAGAGAGAATGAGATAGAGAGCATGAGAGGGGGGAGGGTCAGAGAGAGAGGCAGACTCCCTGCTGAGCAGGGAGCCCAACGTGGGACTCGATCCCGGGACTCCAGGATCATGACCTGAGCCGAAGGCAGTCGCTTAACCAACTGAGCCACCCAGGCACCCCGGGATGAAGAAATTTTAAGTCTGGTTAATAATTACAACTTCATAATTTCAATTCCAACATCCTTTCATGAGGTGAGAATCACTACATTTATTTTGCAGATAAAGAAATCAAATGTCAGGGAGATTAGGTAACCTGTTCAAGGTCACATAGCCAGCGGGAGACTGGAATTTCAATCTGACTTTAGAGCCTACACTCTTAACTACTTTACTGTCTCCAGGGGCCACCATCCTTCATAGATTCCTGTCCCCCTTTTAATCTCTGGCAATTGAATACAGGCATCCCAGGATTTTCTTCATACATAACGAAACTATCTCTACATCCCAAGAAAAGAGAAAACTCTGATCTCATTTTTTACCTCAATGTATTTTTCATGCCTTGCCAAGTATCTAAATTTCTTTCAAGTTAAAGGTGCTACAAAAAAAGGTGGCAAGGTGTTGAAAACTGGTTTTTCAGTCTAGATCTGTGTTGTAAGTCAAAACCTTTTATGATGGAAGCTCTCCGACAACAGGGACCACTTCTATATGAAATGCCTAGTACCTTTGAGAATGTGAGTACATGATAAATGCTAAATATTAAATTTAGAATGTTACCATAAAATGTGATCTGCTGATTAAGAAAATGGGCTTCCCCAAGTGATCTTTTATTATACTTTTAAGAGTTACCATTACTGAACAGAGAGAGCACATTCAATGTTGTTATTCAAGACAGAAAATGACAGAGTTCATGTCATGAACTGTCAAATTCATCTAGATATAAAATACAACAGTGGAGTAGAAGTTAAACCCAAAGCTTCATTAGAGAACTAGATTTACTTATTTATTTTTGGTTGGAGGAAATGGAAAAAACTTTCAAAGCCAGCATTTGGGGAAAGGTATAACAGAAAGACTTTACTGACACAGTAGGCTTAGTAAAACAATCTGAAAGAAGATGAGAAAGTGATCATAGATTAAATTTTTTTAAAAGTGGGGGAGGACACTAACACAAGAAGAAAGGCAACATTTAAAAATAGAAGCAGCCACAGAAAGTCAAGGGGCTATTAGAGGAGGTCTTCATGGTGTGGACAAATACTTGTAATTTCACGGGGCTCTATCAAGCCAAGATGACAAATGTGGCCAAAGACAAAGGAATATGGTCTGAACTCCGAAAGATACTCAAAAGAACAGGAATGGGTTCCTGTGGTTGAACAGACAGCAGAGAGAGTGATAATTAATACTGGATCCTAGATTATTCCTCAGCCATCCCTTCACATACCCCTTTAAAAGGCCAAAAGGCCATCTTTTCAATGATCTTCTTTCCTTTCTTTGTAACTAACATAACAGATCTTGCTATTTACTGCCACCCCCAAGCAAAACTGTGGAGCCTACGCTTATCTTTGGCATTTTCACATGCATCTGCCTTCTTCTTGCCTTCAAAAAAAGAAATCAGTAAACTCCCAATGTCTGATAAAGGTTTACTGTTATTTACACTCCAAATGGGAGCAAAGGATATTTTAACAGGGAAGAAAACCATTATCATCACTATGGGAGTGAATAATCTCTGTGATAGAGTTTCAGGCCAGGAGTTCCAATTTGGAGGAGAGTCTCTTTTCTTTTCTTTTTTTCCCATGAGGGGTAGTGGAATATTCCTAGCTATCCTAAAATTCTCCCATGTCATCAACTGCTCTATATCGAAGGCTGGTCCTGACATGCTTAGCAAAATGATGGACTTTGAATCCCATACAACTATATACTTTTTTGCTTTTTTATACTATAAAGAGTTTATTTCCAAAGTATGAAGTAAGTTATGAAAAGGCTTCGGGTTTTTCTATATAGTGAAGTGAGAATAAGAAAAACATATTTGGGAAGAGTAACACTTTGCTTTCATTTATTCATTTTTATATAGCCAAAGAATTGCCTGACATTTGCTTCCTTTAACTGAATTTGAGAGAAATTTTAAAGTCTTCCTAATAGCCAGAATGACAAAAATTTCTTGAAGCATTTGGTATAATACTTAGAGGTCATTATGTTTATTATATATTAATGAATTTCAAAGATGCAACAACAACAAAAAAGAAGCCAACCATATTTTAATGAAAATTGCTAAGAAAAGCTGATCCGTTTTGTATCTCTTTATGGTCCAAGATAAATAATTGATAAAATTAATTGCCTAAGATATCCCTGAGCACACATATGCCTACTGGTGCATATCTATCAGCTAAAATACTTAATATGTCACCTTTATTTTACTTATGAAATATTCACACCTGACTTTCTTATAGTGACATTCTAGAGACATCCTCTGAAAGTACATATAGAAGGCATCTTCCACAAGTTCGAATGAAATGGTACCTTTATGTTAAAAGAACAACAAAATTGGTTAAGTCTCTTAGGCTGCTAACTATATAATGCCTTAAGGAATTTGGGATTAAGCAGTATAATCTTGAGAAAATATGGGTCTTATGAAGGAAACAGTGATATACACTAGGATCCCACATTTCACTCTTTCTGATGGCTAGAGTTCTTATTCTAGTTGAGTGTAAAAATAATTTTGATTACAAAGGTGAGAAAACACCACAGGCATGGATTAAAGACAAGAAATCTTCTGAAGGAGAAAATACTTATTTGTTCAGGATTGTTTCAGGCATCTGATGGCTTTTGTGTGATTTGAAGTCATCTGTCTTACAAACTGCCTATCAAACCTTTGTCAGGACACTAGTTTCTGCCCAGAGAACAGAATGCTCTAAATGGAAGTCAGTTTTTAATAACTTTTGCAAAGCAGTATTAACACATTATTATGTCACTTATCAATGATTGGTCAGAAGAAAAACAGCTAAGTACATGTACAAACTATTTTACATTTTGTGCTATAAACCAGCTGAATCATTATATTAAATGATAAGCAGTCTCACTGGTTCCCAGTGTTATTCCAATGATTCTGAATGGCCAGGTCCTGAAGCTCATCTATAATAGCAAGAAAGTTAAAAGGCTCACCACCCTCTTCGTTCTGCCAGGCCTCTCCACAGAGAATCTGTCCTGACCATTCTCTCAATGAGCTTCTTCCATAACATGCCATCAGATGTCACTCGGTACCATTCCTTACATACAAGTTCAGCAGCACATAGTGATTTGGCATCCAGGTATGACAGAATGTTCTCAGCAATGTGATCCAAACCCCGAGCTGTTGGTGGAGGGTGGAGGCCAAGAAGAAGAATATAGGTGGTGAATGATTTTTCACAAAAGGTCCTTGAAAACAGAACAGCATTTATTCTGCTCTGAAGGCACATCATTGTCCCTAGTGTGGTCCGGTTTCTTTTTCAAACAGAAACTTGGGTAAAATGAGTGTCAATAATTTTTCCATAAGGTTACAGAAATGAACAGTATTTTCCATCTTCCTTTAGATAAGGAAGTTAAAGCTAACAACCAGCAAACCCCCCAAGACATTAAAAATAAAAAGGATTCCAGAAAACAATTCACATCTATCTATATGGATTTCAGCACTAGGGGATGTTCTATGGATGGCATCTCAAAGTCTGTGATTCAGACCCCCCCAAATCTCTATATTAGGTCCATTTCTCATTCTGTTTCTATTACTGCTGCAGTTCCAAAGCTGTTCAGTAAAAGAAATATCCTTTAAATGTACTGGAGGAGAGGCACTAAGTCAGAATGTGCTGGGTTATAGAATTTTGGGCATGCAGAAAGGAGAGAAGAAGGAAATACAGATTGGTATAGGAATATCCCGAGAGGAAAGACAGAGAGGTATGTTTAAGTTCGAGTTTAATTTCAGATGTTTAAAACAACTATATTTGACAGTAGTTGCTGCGATAAAACCTAAATGACAGTTGACCAAAAAAACAAAACAAAACAAAACAAAACTCCAGACCAATAAATAACTTGGTTAGCATTTCAGAGACCGTTTTGTAGGATGTACAGAGGAAAACAGTGGAAGTAGATCTTGGGCTGCCTAAACTGGATGCCCTTCCCAATTAAAATACTCTACCACCCAAATCTCTACTGAGGCCTCAGAGGACTAGATCCTATAAAATAGGATGATCATACTAATAAAGCTTTTGGCTGCTGTTCTAATTCACAAGTGAGACAAACACACTCAAAGTTATTTCTCTTTCAGGTTACATATCAGAGGTTTGCTAAAGACTTAAATAGTGCAGAAGGATTCCTTCATACTCCGACTCCCTGAGGCACAAACTTAACAAATAGGAAAGAGAATACCACATTTCATTTTGTGCCTTTCCCTTGAATCACACAAAGACACACTTGGACGCCATTAGCAACAATCCAAATGTGTTTAAACATTATTCTAATTATAAAACTGTATGGATAGCAGTCAAATTTTTCAGCAGATTTGGAAAAGAAAGCATTAAATGGATTTTGTTTGGCTGGCATCACATGTTCATATTTAAGCATAAGCAGATGGAGGCATCCATCACCTAATTCTTATTAAAGGAAAATGACTATAAGCCAATTAAAGATATAATAATTAGTTCTTCATGCAAAAAACAGTGATGGTACAATTCCTGCATGTTTAAATTGAAACTTTCTACACCATCAGAAGTTTCCAAAATCCACTCCTGTGTTTTTAATGGCTATCATCAAATTGTTCCTGATCTTTCACTGTCCCTACAGTAAGTCTTTGGAAGTAATTTCACCTAACACTCCAAACAAACCCATTACATTAATGGATTACAGGCATTTTTGGACGTAGTTTGGTTTACTAAATGTAGCCAGATGGTGTAGGTTTATAAGTTAAAATGGCCATAAAACATTAGACTGATGATTTAATACCTTATAAAGTGGTCAGCAGATACACACCAGGGATCAGGATTAGGCAAAGGATGCACAGGTCTAATCAACTCCTGTTCAATTCTTAGTGGTGGTATATGCTTGAGATAGTAGCATGTCTCGGAAATTGGGGAGAGCACAGTAATGAGGTACACACAGATTGTTCACACAATGAAAACTGTTTGCCTATGGCTCAAACAAAATCCAATGAGTGAAGAAGGGGCAGAAGTCTATTCTATTTAACAAAAAATATAGGTAAAAATTTAGCTTTAAAATGGTTATTTCTAAGCTATAAATAGGTATTTCTTTTGTTTTAAAGGGTGATTTAAATTCCAATTTTGGAAAAACAAATTAAAAAAAAGATAATTGGCAAAGATTAAGCAAAGTAGTAATACACAGTTTTGCAGAGGGTTGGTATATTTTTCATAGAGGACAGTTTGGCACAAGTATTAAACCTTGAAACTGTTCATAATTCTTTAATATAGGAATCCCACTTCTGTTATTTTTTCCTAGGATGCCCAAAAGATCAGTGAGTAAGAATGTCCACCACAGCAAAGTTTATAGTAAGAAAAATATTTTGAACTACCCAGATGTTCAAAAAAGGGGTTAAATAATATGAGCTTTGGCCATCAGAAAGAATATATAATACTATAAATAATTATGTTTTAAAAGAACTCTTAGGAAAATACAGTAAGAGAACATAGTAAGAAAAAAATGCTACAAAAACATACGATCCCAGCTTTAGAAGGAAATATACACAACTAGAAAAAATAGTAAGGCCAAAATATTAATAGCACATTAGCAGCTCTCTCTGAATGGTGGGGTTCTGGGAAATTTCATTTTTATATTTTAAACTGTTTTGAATTCCCTAAATTTCCTATAACTTCTATAATCAGGAAACTGAAAAAAAAAAAACCCCAAAAAACCAAGATATGATATTTTATAGATTCACTCATCTTTGTACTCTATTTTCTTCTTTTTTTGAGAGATAGAATGCTAGCAAGCCAGTGTGGGGGAGGGACAGGGGGAGAGAGAGAGAGAATTGAGCCCAAGGCAGGGCTTGATCTCCTGACCCTGAGATCATGACCTGAGCCGAAATCAAGAATCAGACGCTTAACCTGACTGAGCCACCCAGGCACCCCTGCACTGTATTTTCTTCTAAAATAAACTTTTAACAAAGAGGACAACCTTATGTTTTCTTGAGATAGCATTTGCCCCAAATACTGATGTCTACATAGTGTCCTAGGATCACCATATTGAGCATTCAGTAAAACCACATCATCCTCCCCCCACCCACAAAAGTACTTTAAGTGTGTGTGTGCATGTGTGTATTTATTTATTTTATTTATTTTATTATATTATGTTAGTCACCATACATCAGTAGTTTTTGATGCAGTGACCCACGCTTCATTGTTTTCATATAACACCCAGTGCTCCATGCAGTATGTGCCCTCCTTAATACCCATCACCAGGCTAACCCATCCCACGCATGTGTGTATTTAAACATATATATAGTTTACGAGAGCTATTTGGTTACTGAGAACAGTGAGACTGCAAAGCCAGGAGTTTACATATTTAATGTCATAAGACTCCTGAGATATTTTTCTTTCTAAAATACTCAATGAAAAATGTTTCCTATTCAGTCCTATAATTTAAATATTCTGTTGATAAATTCCCATAGAAATCTAAATCCAGGGCACCTGGGTGGCTCAGTTGGTTAAGCGACTGCCTTCAGCTCAGGTCATGATCCTGGAGTCCCAGGATCGAGTCCCACATTGGGCTCCCTGCTCGGCGGGGAGTCTGCTTCTCCCTCTTACCCTCCCCCTCTCATGAGCTCTCTCTCTCTCTCCCAAATAAATAAATAAAATCTTAAAAAAAAAAAAAGAAATCAAATCCAAGTATATAAGTTAGCATATCTTAAAAACTAAGACATATTATTGAGTAACACTTCAGAAAATATATCATTTGCATCTCTGAATGGGTTAAGAACAGGATGACTAGAAGGGCATGAGATATGGAGAAGACAGGGGAAAGAGGAGTCTCTATTTCCAGAGTGTGACCTGGGGTATTTATACCTCAAGAAGGCACGATTAAAGGACTCAGTTTATAAAAATCAAGCCAATAAAGACTTTTAAATAAAAGAGAGATGAAGATCCAGTTCCATTACCATTGTAACATGTTTTCCAGGCAAATTAATGGCCCACAAATACCCGTAGACATACCTGGCAAAGCAGTTATGAAATCCCTCTGCAACATAGGTTTAAGATACGAGTTTATGTGCCCATGTTGGTAATGACACATTTGGGATATAAGATGTTCCACAAATTCCACTTGATCGGACTCTGACCACTGCTCAAAATATTTGACACACAGTTCCTTTTCCTTCTCATAGCTTGCTGAGAGTTTTCGTTGCTTGGGCACAATCATACTGGAAGTGCCATTGGCAAGTTTTGTCTGTAGAAGGAGTGGATTAAAAGAAACAAAAAACAGTAACTATCGAAAATGAGGGAAATAAATACTTTTCTGATCTGGCATGCTATGTTACGTCTGTACGTTGGAGCTCACTCTGTTACTCATTAGCAATTGGATATTTGTGAACAGTGATTACATGGAAAGCCACACAAAGACCACAGTAAATTGGTAAATCAGGAATAATGCTGGACAACTAGGCGTCCATTTCTAAAAGTTCACAGGAAGATATTATTTGGAGATCTACACATGAAAACTGAAAGCTGAAAGCATGTTATTATTACTAGCAAGTGAAAAAGCTAATTTGCTTTTTCTTGTATACACGAGTTACTGGACATTTATACAATTACTTACTCACAACTTCTTTTTTAATATAAGAAACCTTCCACGCAAAGAAAGGCTGATGAATAATTTGAGACTCTAGTACCTTTGGAGATAAAGCTTTACTGTAACATTTATATGCTCAATCTACCCTTTTCCTTCTAAAAAAGAAATCAAAATTACATGCCATAAAATCTTTTTATTAATTAGTTCATTCGGTAAATATCAATTGGACACCTACAATGTGTCAAACACTGTCCTAGGTGCTAGGAATACAACACTGAACAAAAGTAACGGTCTCTATCATCAGGCACTTATACTGTAGTGTGTACAGCAAGATCAAACCATTAAACAAATAAATGGAAAATATAATGTGGATAGTGCTATTAAGAAAAATAAGGAGAGAGAAAAAAATGTACGGGTTATTGTAGTAGGCAAAATTCTAAGATGATTGCCCCCAAGATTCTTGGCTCCTGGTGTACACATACCTTCTCTCAGCTATTCAAACAAACACATAGGTACTGCTTTGATTTAATTAAGGTGCCACATCAGCTGACCTTAAGATAGGGAGATTACTGTGATGAGCCCTTTAAAAGCAGAGAGTCTGCTCCAACTGGTTGCTGAAGAAGAAGGGGGACCACATGGAAAAGGATGTGGTCAGACTCTGGGAGCTGCCAGAGCTGCCAGATGACAGCCAGTAAGGAAATGGGGTCCTCAATCCTACAAAGGCAAGGAACTAAATTCTGGCAACAATGATCTGAGAAGAGGATTTTCCCTCAGAGCCTCCAGATGTGAATTCAGCCTGGTCACCATCTTCATTTCAGCCTTGTGATACTAGGAGCAGAGGACCCCCAGCCATGCTGTGCCAGAATTCTGACCTAGAAAACTTTGAGCTGATGAATGGGTGCTATTTTAACCTGGTAATTTGTTATGTAGCAATTAAAAAAGCACAAAAAAACTAATATAATTATTTAAGTCTGAGGGGTCAGAGATAGTTTCTCTAAAGAGATGACATTTAATCTGAGACATGAATGAAATGAGGGAACTAGACATTTTGTCACATGGGGGGAAGAAAGGTCTAGGGCAAGGGGAATTTGAGGACAAAGGTCCTGGGTGGCAGTCTGTCTGGCATTTTCAAGGAACAGGCAAGAGGCCCAGGGTGGTTTGAAACAAGTGAACAAGGAGAAGTAAAGTTGGAGTAGTCCAAGCCAGATCA
This sequence comes from Neomonachus schauinslandi, assembly GCF_002201575.2. Taxonomy (NCBI): domain Eukaryota; kingdom Metazoa; phylum Chordata; class Mammalia; order Carnivora; family Phocidae; genus Neomonachus; species Neomonachus schauinslandi. The sequence goes on along the minus strand of NC_058408.1, from coordinate 127,452,306 downwards.
TCCAGGTCATTTAGGTAGCGGTAGCTAATCTCCAATGATGGCTTGAAACAATTCCATCCCTCCCTGAACATGAATGCCGTTCCTCCCATGAAAAGGTAGATTTTATCTTAGCTTTTGAATCTGGGCTTTGGCTAACAGAATGTGGAGAAAGTGACATTCTAGGACTCCTGAGCCCAGGCAGCTTCTGCTTACTTCTTCTAAGAGCCCTGAGCCACCATGTAAGAGATTCAGGATACCCTGCCGGAGAGGGAAGTTGGGAAGATGGGAAGCTATGCAGAGAGAGGGGTCACATGGAGAATCACCTAGAAGCCTGAGAGTAACATGATCTGACACCTTCTAAAAGGATCACTACTGTGTGGAGAACAGACTGTAGGGGATATGAATGGAAATAAGGAGACTAATTCAGAGACTACTTCACAGTAGTCCATGGAAGAGAACAATCTTTTGGACTTGAGGGGTTGCTATAGAGGTGGTAAGAAATAATTGGGACTCAATGTATATTTTGAAGGCAGAGCAAACTGAATTTGCTGACAGACTGGATATGGGATATGAGGAAAAAAAAAAAAAAAGAAGACAAGGATCATATGCAAGTTTGAAGGTGGGGACACTAGGAGAAGATCCAGAAATCAACTGAAACTTTTGCTGCTCTGAAAGAAAGTTGGCTTTCTTTAGAGGATATCACAAAGTGGTACAACTGGGTACTTTTCAAAGTAATTTGATAGATCTTCGGCATATTTGCCTGAGGCAATCCCAGTTTGGCAGGGAGGCCAATGTTACTATAAAGCTTATACCTGCCTGGACATATTTAATGTGCCATAAAACTACCAAATTTGGATAATCAACTTCTGCTATTTAGGGCATAGGCTGGCTTAATTTCTAAATGTTAAATCCTGCATACAGGCTTCTTTACAAATGATTCCCGATACACGTCTGAAAGTATATTTTCAAGAATGGCATGGCCGTTCTGCTTACACAGAAAAAACTGACACCTGTAAAGAGCAAGCCCTGGTGGGGCGCCTGGGTGGCTCAGTCGTTAAGCGTCTGCCTTCGGCTCAGGTCATGATTCCAGGGTCTTGGGATCGAGTCCCACATCGGGCTCCCTGCTCCGCGGGAGGCCTGCTTCTCCCTCTCCCACTCCCCCCTGCTTGTGTTCCCTCTCTTGCTATCTCTCTCTCTGTCAAATAAATAAATAAAATCTTTATAAAAAAAAAGAGCAAGCCCTGGTGTATGGAGTTGGATGTTTTCTAGCATAAATGCCATTGTTGTCTATGATATAGACTAAAAATGATTAATAAGAACCTTGTTGGATACAGGCCTTGGGGGGCTTTAGAGCTGCCTTTTGTGTAGGTTATTTGTTTGCATTTCAGAAAAAGAAAACTTGTGAAATATGAAGTAAGATTTAGTGAGCTAATGAATGGGGGTAGGTGTACAAGCTTCACCAGATGCCACCTCTCATCTCAACAACTCAAACCTCCCACTCCATCATCTTTTATAAATTTGTCCTTTTGTCTTTTAAAAGGTAGAAATGGACCGGAGTTGGATGCTACCCAGGGTACTGTTTTCCAGAAATGCCAGTAACAGAGAACAATAATCAGCATGGTAATGAAATGATTCTATTTATAACCTTCAAGAAACCAGATGTTTCTATAATCACAGGGAGTCATGCTTTGATCAGCAGTTATCAGACTAGTAACAGAAAAAAATGCCTAAGGATTTTACAAGTTTGATTATCCCACTGCAGGAGCTAAAGTTCAGTCAGGACTTTACTTTATATATATATATATATATATATATATATATATATATATATATATAT
>NC_058408.1:127446531-127450480 GCF_002201575.2 Neomonachus schauinslandi | reverse complement strand
TATATATATATATATATATATATATATATATATATATATATATATATTTTAAAGATTTTATTTATTTGAGAGAAAACGAGAATGAGAGAGATCACAGAGGGAGAGGGAGAGGGAGAAGCAGGCTCCCCTCTCAGCAGGGAACCCGATGCAGGACTCGATCCTAGGACCCTGAGATCACGACCCAAGCTGAAGACTGATGCCCAACCAACTGAGCCACCCAGGCTCCCCAGGATTTTCTTATATTTCCAATGATCAAATCATAAATGGGACCTAAAATGTTTGGCTATTAGAAATGAAGTATAAACTGAGAGTTCATGAATTTACCAACTGTCTAGGCTACTCCAGCTGGTACTGCATTTTAGTTACTACCCCAAAACAGAGTATTTCTGTGTGAGGTAGAAAGACACACACCTCAGATCCATCATCACTTTGAATGAGTTACTTACTCTTACCACTACACCACACTGTATTAAGAGCTTTGGTCCTACAATACAAAGACCTGGTTTCAAATTCTAGCTCCTCAATTTACTAGCTGTGTGTCATGGCATAAACAACTTGATTTTTTTCCCCTGAGTCTCTGTTTCCCTCATCTGCCAAATTACAGGATATATTCCATTGGGTTTTTGTGAGGATCAAATAAAATAATCTAAGAAAACCATGCTTAGCTCACCACTTGGCACACAGTAAAATGCTCAATAAATCAACACTCTTAATGAACTTCTGACACTTCTGGAGTTGGACTTTCCCTCTCCTTTTGAAAATACATCCTTCTTTCTCACTGTGTAATATATATTTTTCTGTTTTAATTTTCATTGCAGTATAATGCACATAAAATGCATAATCTCAAGTGTATAGCTAGATAAATTTTCAGAATATAACTAGCACCTAGAACACGAAACAGAGTACCATGAGCCTTATGAGCCCTGCCTTGAGCTCCTTTTATTGGGTCACTAGCCCCACCAAGGGTAAGCACTTCACTTACTTCATTTTTGTAAAAAATATACTTTTTTTTTTTTAAAGATTTTATTTATTTATTTTGACAGAGAGAGAGACAGCGAGAGAGGGAACACAAGCAGGGGGGAATGGAAGAGGGTGAAGCAGGCTTCCTGCCGAGCAGAGAGCCCGATGTGGGGCTCGATCCCAGGACCCTGGGATCATGACCTGAGCCGAAGGCAGACGCTTAACGACTGAGCCACCCAGGCGCCCCAAAAATGTACTTTTTAAAACTGTTTGCCTATACAGTTTACAGTAGCATTTAAAAAAATATGGGTGCCTGGGTGGCTCAGTTGGTTAAGCAACTGCCTTCGGCTCAGGTCATGATCCTGGAGTCCCTGGATCGAGTCCCGCATCGGGCTCCCTGCTCAGCAGGGAGTCTGCTTCTCCCTCTGACCCTCCCCCCTCTCATGTGCTCTCTCTCATTCTCTCTCTCTCAAATAAATAAATAAAATCTTTAAAAAAAATTGAAATAAAAAAAATGTAATACTTGGGAATAAACTTAACATATGTGTTAATACCTGTAACTGAAAACAACAAAACAGTGCTGAGGGAAATTTAAAAAGACCAAAATAAATGGAGAGAGATACTATGTTTACAAATGGGACTCAACATGGTTAAGATATTCATTCTTTCCAATCGATCCACTGAGAAGAGTCAGTGCAGTATCAATGGAATTCCAGCAAGCAAACTAACAAGCAGATTCTAAAATTTGAATGGAAATGCAACGGACCTAAATGTTAGCCAAGCGATCTTGCAAAATAAAAACAAAGATGGATATGCAGCCATCAAAAGGAATGAGATCTTGCCATTTGCGACGACGTGGATGGAACTGGAGGGTATTATGTTGAGTGAAATAAGTCAAACAGAGAAAGACATGTATCATATGATCTCACTGATATGAGGAATTCTTTTTTTTTTTTTTTTTTAGATTTTATTTATTTATTTGAGACAGAGAGAATGAGAGAGAGCACGAGAGGGAAGAGGGCAGAGGGAGAAGCAGACCCCCCGCTGAGCAGGGAGCCCGATGCGGGACTCGATCCCGGGACTCCAGGATCATGACCTGAGCCGAAGGCAGTCGCTTAACCAACTGAGCCACCCAGGCGCCCGATATGAGGAATTCTTAATTGCAGGAAACAAACTGAGGGTTGCTGGAGTGGGGGGTGGGGTGGGAGGGATGGGGTGACTGGGTGATAGACACTGGGGAGGGTATGTGCTCTGGTAAGCGCTGTGAATTGTGCAAGACTGTTGAATCTCAGATCTGTACCTCTGAAACAAATAATGCAATATATGTTAAGGAAAAAAAAAAAAGAAGAAGAAGAAGGTAGCGGGAGGGGAAGAATGAAGGGGGGAAATCGGAGGGGTAGACGAACCATGAGAGACGATGGACTCTGAAAAACAAACAGGGTTCTAGAGGGGAGGGGGGTGGGAGGATGGGTTAGCCTGGTGGTGGGTATTGAGGAGGGCACATTCTGCATGGAGCACTGGGTGTTATGCACAAACAATGAATCATGGAGCACTTCATCTAAAACTAATGATGTAATGTATGGGGATTAACATAAGAATAAAAAAAATAAAAAAAAAACAAACAAAAAAATCAAAGATGGAAGACTCACACCACTGAATTTCAAGACTTAACAATAAAGCAATAGTAATCAAGATAGAGTGACTTTGGTGTAAGGACAAACATGTAGATCAATGAAACAGAATACAGACTCCACAAAGAGACTTACATATGGCCAGCTGATTTTTGAGAAAGGTGCTAAGGTAATCCAGTAATGAAAAAATGATCTTTTCAAAAGATGATGTTGAAACATCTGGATACTCATATAGTACTATCAACCATGCACAAAAGTTAACTTAAGTGGATTCTGGACTTATGTGTAGGAGCTAAAACAGAATGTCTAGAAGCAAGCATAAGAGAAAATCTTGGTACTCTTGAGACAGGCAAACATTTCATACACAGGGCACAAGAGCACAGACTTTTTTTTTTAAGGAAAAAAATAGATAAATTAGCATCTGGCAAAATTTTAAACTCCTGATTTCTAAAAGAAACAGTTAAAATAAAAATACAAACCACAAACTGGGAGAAAACATTTGCAATATATACATTTGACAAAGGATTTGTATCCAGAATATATAAAGAACTCCTAGAACTTGGTAATAAGAAAATAACCTTAGTTTTTTTTTTTTTTTTAATGAGCCAAAGATTTGAATAGACATTTCACAAGAAAAGAATCATGGATGTCCAATAAGCCCACGGAAAGATGTTCAACATCATTAGTCACTAGGGAAATGCAAATTAACATCACAATGAGGGGCTCCTGGGTGGCTCAGTCATTAAGCGTCTGCCTTTGGCTCAGGTCATGGTCCCAGGGTCCTGGGATCGAGCCCTGCATGGGGCTCCCTGCTCCGCGGGAAGCCTGCTTCTCCCTCTCCCACTCTCCCTGCTTGTGTTCCCTCTGTCCCTGTCTCTCTCTCTGTTAAATAAGTAAATAAAATCTTTAAAAAAAAAAAAATCACAATGAGATACCACTACACACAAGAATGGCTAAAATGAAAAAGACTGAACAAACCATGTACTGGCAAGGATGAGGAGCAATTGGGTCTCTCATACATTGCTGGCAGTAATGATTAAAGATACAACTACTTTAGAACACAGGGAGCAGGTTCTTATAAAATTGAACACATACTTATCATATGACCCAGCAATTCCACTCCTAGGCATTTACCTCTCCTACAAAATGAAAACATTTTTAGGGCGCCTGGGTGGCTCAGTTGGTTAAGCGACTGCCTTCGGCTCAGGTCATGATCCTGGAGTCCAGGGATCGAGTCCCACATCAGGCTCCCTGCTCAGCAGGGAGTCTGCTTCTCCCTCTGACCCTCCTCCCTCTCATGTTCTCTGTCTCTCATTCTCTCTCTCGCAAAAAAAAAAAAAAAAAAAAAAAAAAAAAAT
>NC_058408.1:127102508-127127371 GCF_002201575.2 Neomonachus schauinslandi | reverse complement strand
CACACACACACACACACACACACACACACACACACACACACACACACCCCTACTCCTACTTTAAAAACTAGCTCACACTTCTGCCTCTCCTGACATCCTCCAGGTGCATTTCATGAGTCCAACTGGCCAATAGCAAACAAGTTTTAAAAATTACCTTTTTAGTTGTTGTTGTAGATTTGGAGTCACAGAGACATGGTTTGGAGTCCCAGCCATGCTGCTTTATAAATGTGTATCAGAACAGATCAATTAACCTCTCTGGCCCTTACTTTTGTTTGTTTGTTTATAAAACAGGTATAATGGGGGCGCCTGGGTGGCACAGTCATTAAGCTCTGCCTTCAGCTCAGTGGTCCTGGGATCGAGCCCCGCATAGGGCTCCCTGCTCCACGGGAAGCCTGCTTCTCCCTCTCCCGCTCCCCCTGCTTGTGTTCCGTCTCTCGCTTGTCTCTCTCTGTCAAATAAATAAATAAAATCTTTAAAAAAAAACCAAACAGGCACAATGGACTCTGCCTTCCGTTTCAGTAAGCCATTGTCCAAGTCTTCGGAGTTCATTGGGTGTATCTCTGCTTTACCATCTTTCTTATTGTATTAAAATTTGTGTAAAATGTTTTGTCATCCCTACTTGTCTGGGAGTCATTGAAACTCAATGTTGTTAGCCCTGCTCAGTTTCCCAGAACCAGTTGATGAGCTTCTAGGACTCATAGAATCTCTTCTCCTTGCCTCTCTTATTTTCCTCCTCTTGAGGCCTCTTTAATTTCCCATTGAGAGGATAGGGCTAAGGCAGTAGAGACAAGTTCTGGAAAAATAGAACATCAGTGCAGCAGAAAAGTATAGGCAGGATTTTAAGGTCAAGAGAGCCAGTCCCCTGCCTCAGGCCCTGGTGCAGGCTGGTCATTAAGGAAGCCCTGGGTTCTTCTTGGCCTTCAAATAAAAAGACATTTCATGCCCAAGGACCTCAGTAATGAGGAGCCAGGGAGGGGCTGGGTAGCCTGCAGGCTCAGCAAAACCTTCCCCATCTCAGAGGCCTCCCCTCCTTCCTCCCTCCTCCTCTATCTCTCTGAAGTCAGCGAAACCTTTCAGCAGCTTCTGGAAGAAGGAGGTTCCTTTGCCTTTGGAGCAGGGAGAGGGATGAAGGGCCCTGGCAAGGCCTCTATAGAGGCCTCCTGGAGCTTTGCTCCTCTGCCCCCACCTCTCTACCAAGGGTGAACCATCTTTACCTCAGAGAAGCCGATCTGTCTGTGGGGAAAGGCTGAGGCCCAGGGCCTGGAGGATGGGGGCAGTGCCTTCCCATATTCTCCAGTCCCTCACCCTTTAGAACGGGGTGACACCTGATCAGGCTAGCACATACTCACCACTAACTCTAACCTGCCATTCCTGCCCTGGGCTACAAGTGACTTTGCTAAATGCTGCAAACCTGTCTGAGTCTGTCTGGGGCATTTCAGACTTACCACAACATCCCTTCGCTTATTTACGAAGCATTAGACTTGACTCTTTTTTCTATTTTCCCTTTCTCTCTACCTTAGCTGTCCTATCCAGTCTCCCCACTGAGTCTTTTCTTAACACTTACGGTCTGGGAAATTTCCTAACCAGCTCTTTTACCCAACTTGTATGTTGCATGCACACAACACACATGCAAACTCAGAGGCACATGCAGACCCCTACTCTCAAAAACACATGGGCAAACTCCCGAGCATGACACATTAACCCATCATGAAGGCCTGGATCCACCTGCGCAGACGTGCATCTGTGCTGTCTCCCACTGAAAAGCATATATGCAGAGAATACAACCACAGAGGTTGGCATGCTCACAGAAACACAAATACACAACCGATCAACATGCCAAGCACAGTTTCTGAAGTTGGTACTGCCATTGAATCTTCCAGAGTTTGCCAGGGGCCAGGGAAGTGTCTTGGGAACTCAGTATATGTAGGATAATGTCTGCTCAAGGGTATTTGGGATTCGTATAATTGTATGGCAGGATTGGGAAGAACCACTCCCCACAAGGTACCCAAGCTCTGAGTCATTCCAGAGGACCTGGAAAAGTAGGAGGAGCACACACCTGAGCAGAGGGATGTGGTCTTGTCATTGGAATCAGAACCTGCCCATCATCTGCACTCTGTAAATTAGGTGAAGATCCTAAGGCTGGAAGTGAGAAGCTAGAGGGCAGGCTCCAAAGGGGCGTGGACTTCGAAACAGGAAAGGAAGGAGCTATTTGGGCCTCTCTCAGGAAGTGGCCCTCAGTTCCAAGAAGCATGAGGTAGAGATAGCACTCTCCTTGGGGGTGGCTGCTTGGGCCCAAGTGAAGCCAGTCCTGACCATGGCCAGGAAGAGCAGCGGAGCTATAAAGGCTTTGTTTCCACCTCAGTGTCCTTGAAGCAAACCACTCATGGCAAAGAGAAATGGACTAGGGTAAAGTGGGGGCTTCAGGAGGTCAGAGAGGAGGGAAGTAGAATGGAAAGACCAAAGGCACTGATGTTTGAACAGGATTCAAATTTTCCCTGTGCTGCTCTACTAGCTGTGTGGTTTTGGGTAACACACTTAATCTTTCTGATCCTCAGTTCACTCCTCTATAAGATGAAGATATGCTATCTACTTTGTATGGTTGTGGTGAAGAATAAAAGAGATGAAAAGACTGGCTGACACACGGCAGAATCCAATAGATAGGGGCTGTATACGAGAAGGCCTTCCTTTCCTGAAGGAGATTTGGGCTGCTGGGGCCAAGGCAGGACCCAGAAAAAGAAGGGCACCTACAAGCTGAAATGCCTGTTCCTGGTCAAGAGAGCAGAGCACAGCAGTTAATAACCTTTTTTTTTTTTTTTAAAGATTTTATTTATTTGACAGAGAGAGAAACACAGCAAGAGAGGGAACACAAGTAGGGGGAGTGGGAGAGGGAGAAGCAGGCTCCCGGCTGAGCAAGGAGCCCAATGTGGGGCTCGATCCCAGGACCCTGGGATCGAGTCCCTCATCGGGCTCCCTGCTCAGCAGAGAGCCTGCTTCTCCCTCTGCCTCTGCCTCTTTCTCTCTCTGACTCTCATGAATAAATAAATAAATAAAACATTTAAAAAAAATAATCTAATGCCAGGCTGCCTGAGTTCAAGTCCTTCCATCTATATGACCCACAGCAAATTTCTTTTTTTTTTTAAAGATTTACTTATTTCTTTGAGAGAGAGCACACAACTGGGAGGGACAGAGGCAGAGGGAGAGAGAAACTCAAGCAGACTCCACCCTGAGTGCAGAGCCCAACTCGGGGCTCAGTCTCACCACCCTGAGATCAGACCTGAGTGGAAACCAAGAGTCAGACGCTTTAACCAACGGCGCCACCCAGGCTCCCCAGCAAATTTCTCAATGGTTTGGTTTCTTTATCTCTAAAATGGGCACGATAATAATAACAGGATCTAGCTCGTGAACTTGATATGAGAAGTAAATGAGTTAATATTTGTAAAGTGCTTAGAGCGGTACCTGATACATAATAAATGCCATACAAATGTATGCTAAGTCAATAAAAACAAACCAGGCCCACGTGCTGATGGGGCATCTGTCTCTAAGGAGGACTCAGGCAGTCCGCCTCTCTGCATGCAGGACCGGTGCCCTTCGGAAGCCTGTGCTCTCCAACTCCTGCATTTGTGTCCTCCTGTGGCTGTGGTTTGTTTGCTTTAGGAGCAGGTTACCCTTTTAAGTTTTCAAGCTGCTCAAGGGTTTGTTAAGGGAAAAGTAGATACTTCTTTATATATTGCTGGTGGTGCTGTAAATTGTTACATAACCTCCTCGGGTTATGTAACAAAGAACCATGATACTGTTCATATCCTTTGATCAGATAATCCCACTTTTGGGCCCATATTCCAAGAGAATAAAAAAGCAATTCGTACAGAGATGTTTAGAGGAGCACTATTCATAATAGCTCAACCTTGGAAGCAGTCCAAACACCCAACGTGAGGGAAATGGGTAAGCCAGCCAGAGAACATCCGCACAGAGGAATAGTACACAGCCGTGTAAACTGCCAACGATGACAGAGATTAAGTAGAGGGAGATGCCGTAGTCCCAGGTAAAGACACCAAGCCGCGTAAAAATGGCAATATTCCCTAAGAAAATGTACAGGCTTACTGTCCTACTAATCAAAATCAAAGCAGAATTTTTCTTTGAAATTTTTTCAGGAAAAAAATGATTCCACCATTCACATGAAAGAGTAAATAGGTGCACATAGCAAATAATTTTCTAAAGAAGAACAAGTTCAGGGGCGCCTAGGTGGCTCAGTCACTGATGCATCTGCCTTCAGCTCAGGTCATGATCCCAGAGTCCTGGGATGGGCTCCCTGCTCAGCGGGGAGTTTGCTTCTCCCTCTGCCCCTCACCCTGCTCGTGCGCTCTCTCTTTCACTCTCTCTCAAATAAATAAATAAAATCTTAAAAAAAAAAAGAAGAACAAGTTCAGGGATGTGGGGGTGAAACAGGTGAAGGGGATTAAAGAGGGCACTTGTGACGAGCCCCGGGTGATGGATGGACTCGCTGAATCACTATATTGCACACCTGAAACTAATATAATGCTCTTTGTTAACTATCCTGGAAATCAATCAATCAATATATTTTTTTAAAGCCCAACCATAAAAAAGAAAAAAGAGCAAGTTTGACCAGATGTTAAAACATTTTGTTATAGGGCCACGGAATGAAAACCGTGGGTGTCAGCACCAAACAGACATTTAAATCAGTGGGACAGAACAGAGCCTAGAAATAAATCCAGCCACACCTGGAATTTAACATAGATGTTAGAAAACAAGAAAGAAGGGAACCTAACTCAATAAATGGTTTGGGAAAGGCTTTGCCACTTTGAAATTATTTTATGTTATTATTTATTTATTTTTTATTTCCAGTAGGTGCCACACCCAACATGGGGCTGGAACTCATGACCCTGAGATCAAGAGTCACATGCTCTACCGACTGAGCCAGCCAGGTGCCCTGGAAAGAAGTTATTTTTTTTTAAGATTTTATTTATTTATTTATTTGAGAGAGAGACAGAGCACAAGCAGGTAGAGCATAAGCAGGTAGAGGGGCAGAGGGAGAGGGAGATGCAGGCTCCCCACTGAGCAGGGAGCCCAACACAGGGCTCGATTCCAGGACCGGGAGATCATGGTCTGAGCTGAAGGCTGGCGCTTAACTGACTGGGCCACCCAGGCGCCCCAGGAAAGAAGTTATTTTATATCATATAAAATTAAGAGCGATAAGATTAAATAACTAGGATGATGACTAAGAGATGTAGATGCAGAGAAATATGGGTACAATGCAATCTTAAATTTTAAAGATTCAAAGATTGTGTGTTCTTACTGACTACAACTGGGGAAAAGTACAGGTCTTAACCTTGAAAAGGATCAAGAGGTGAAACATGATTGATGTAGGTCATTGGTGTTTCCAGTTGATGGAACTTGCTGAGAAGGCAGGAGTTCAATACAGTGGGGAAAGGGGAGGGATGTGAGTGCTCCCACCTGTCCTTGCACACGGACAAGAAGGCGGTGCGGCCGTGGGAGGGCTGGGACTACAGGTGCTCCAGGTCGGATGGAGAGACCCTGGGAGTAGAGATCCAGGACAGCTAGCTGTGAATACTTGCTAGCTTCTGCGCCGACTCCTGAACCTGAGATTCCCTGCCTCCAAACCAGACTCAGACACCTCCTACCAGCTCCCTAGAGACCGGACTGCCTGGGTTCCAATTTCAGTTCTCCACTTAAAAACTGGGTGACCGGGGCGCCTGGGTGGCTCAGTCGGTTAAGCGACTGCCTTCGGCTCAGGTCATGATCCTGGAGTCCCGGGATCGAGTCCCGCATCGGGCTCCCTGCTCGGCGGGGAGTCTGCTTCTCCCTCTGACCCTCCCCCTTCTCATGCTCTATCTCATTCTCTCTCTCAAATAAATAAATAAAATCTTAAAAAAAATAAATAAATAAAAACTGGGTGACCTCGGACCAGTAACTTAACCTCTCTGGATCGCAGTTTTCTTATCTGTAAAGCCGGATAATAATAGTACTTACATAAAGAATTATTGCGATGATTTCATCAGCCGACTCCTGGAAACCTACAGAACAGTGTCTGGCCTAGAGTAACTTCTCAGTAAAAGTTGGTTATGCTTTGGGTTGGGTTTGAGGGAACTCTCAGGGAGGAAGCAGAAAACAGTGTTTAATTTCTCTGATGCTTATGTCTTCTGGGTCTCTGGTTGGTTTTAAAGCTTAGCGCACCTGGCTTTCTCCCTCATCTCGGCTGTTGAGGCAAGAGAGACTTGGCCAAGAAGGGGCCCTTGGTGCAGACCGAGAATCCAGTGCTGACACACAGGGCTCAGCTGCCTCAGATTCTTCCTGCCCCCACCCTGGCTGGGGCTGGGATGGGTGGGTTAGCCTTCCCCTGCCCCCAGGGGCCAAGACCAAATCAAGTCTCCATCTGAGATCCGGGGGAAAATAGGCTTTGTGCTTGGGGGATAAAGAAGGGGCAGGTTTTGAGCACTTGGCGGCGGGCGATGTCTCACTAACTAGAGGTAACTCCCCCAGCCGAGGACCAATTGAAGACAGGAACTCCCACCAGAAGTTTCCAAGCATACAGGAAAATGGGGATGCTTTTCTTGAACTGTCTCTGTGTATTCCTCTTGCTAAGTCAGGCACAGATGGGGTGACAGGGTGTAGTGGGTCTGTTTCCTGTCATCCTTCCCTATATGTCCCTCACACAAACCTGGGAGTGTCCTTATCTTTTGGTGAAAATTTTGTTTATTGCTATATCGTATTGTTATTAGCACTCTTATCGTAATTAACCAGGGTAGGATTTCCCAGGATCGACTTAGTGGCTATTTAGTGGCCCCCAGGAGGAGCAAAGTGAGTGACTCCTGGGTGCATGCAGGAGGGCAAGACACAAGGGCAGGGATCTCTCAGAACCAGATTGAAAAGCACTTCCTTCTTCTGGGGACTAGACCAGGTGAACCTTTAGCAGCCAAGGGGGCTATAGAATGAAGTGAGTGTCAGGCCTGGGAGAGGGTGCCCAGAGGGTCCACTGCAAAGAGAAGACAAGGCGGAGGCCTGGAAAGGACTGAGGGTCCTTCCTGAGTCCCCAGCAAGGCCAACCCCATGTATGTGCTCAGAGAGTTTTGAATCCACAGAGTCAGAGAGAATGATTACCAAGAAACCTTTCCATTCATCTCCCCATTCATTTATTCAGTTATTTGTCCATGCAGCCTACTTTGTTGAGCTTTGCTCCAAGCCAGGGACTGTGCGTGCCCTGTGTGAGCTAGGCAGGCACCCTGGGGAAGGGGCTCAGGAGGCCCCCTGGGAGACAGGCCCAGCAACACCTTCACTGCTATCAAAGCCAGAATCAATCACTTCTCAACTTTTCTGGGACTCCAGTAGTTTGCCTGTGTTTGTTTTTGCTAACCCCTGTTTGTCTGCAGTTCCTGGTGGTTAGAGAAACAAGCAGGGCAAGCCTCAAACAAGAAAAAGAGCGAGAAAGGGGACGTACACTGGTTTCAGAGCCCAGGAGCAGAAGTGTCTTGGAGAGGTGCCAGGAGAGAGGAGTCCAGGGAGGGAGAGCCCAAAGTCAGCCCTCTTCCCTGTCCGCCCTCTCCCTCATGGCCCTTGCCCTCTCCCCAGTGTCCCCCACCCAACCTTCTTATGCCCTACTCCTTCCTCCCCACCCCCCCTTAACTGTCCCCTAGCATCACACAGTTTCTCATGTCCCTTCCCCCTTGGGAGTCTGACCTTGAGCCTTGGGTGCTGGAGAACTTGGGCTGGGCCTGAGCAGCCGCCTCCCTAATGAGCATTCATCCTGGGATGAGCCCTGGCCTCCGGGGGTCAAAGGTGGCAGCTTTATTTACTCCCAGCCCTGCTCTCCCTGTTCTGGCGCTTTCATCATTTTGTTCTAATGGAAACAGCCGATGGCCACGGGCGCCCTGGGAGACCGCCCGCCACCTCCCTTCTCCCCCCAGCCTCCAGACACACAGACACCTGTAGCCCCCCAATAAGGGCTCAGATTTCTCCACCAAGTACAGCTTTGCGCTCACGACAGTTTTCAGCTGTCGATTTGATCACATTCCCCTGTCTGTTTAGAGCCTGGGCCCGAGAGGCTGGGGCTGGGCCAGCGTGTGAGAGTGGGCACGTGTGTGAGGAATAGGTGCGGTGTGAGAGTCTGAGAGCGCGTGGTGTGTGTGTGTGTGAGAACGTGCACGAGTGTGTGTAAGCATGTGTTTCTGGGTGAATTTATAGACGCATGTATGTGTGTATTGATAGTCACAAGTGTGAGCGTAATGAAAGTGTGCGTATGTGCACGAGAACCTGGGTGTGTTTGTGCCTGTGTGCGTGCGTACTTGTACCAGACCTGTGTGCAAGCTCTTCTAAGTGTGTGTGCATCTCCATGTACAAATATCATTTAAGAATGTGTCTGCAAGGGGCGCCTGGGTGGCTCAGTCGTTAAGCGTCTGCATTCGGCTCAGGTCACGATCCCAGGGTCCTGGGATCGAGTCCCACATCGGGCTCCCTGCTCAGCGGGAGGCCTGCTTCTCCCTCTCCCGCTCCCCCTGTTTGTGTTCCCTCTCTCGCTGTGTCTCTCTCTGTCAAATAAATAAATAAAATCTTTAAAAAAAGAAAAAAAAAAGAATGTGTCTGCACAACGCGGATAGATCTGAGAACTATAATGTTGGGCAACAGAAGACAGACAAAGAAGTTAACACACTGTCAACATTTATATAAAGTATAAAAACAAAAAAAGTAATCTATGGTATAAAAAATCAGAATAGAATATTGTGCCTGGAAAGGTGGCCTGAAGGAGCTCCTGGGGACTAATAACATTCTACTTTTTGACTGGATGCTGTTTACATGTATGTGTCTATTTTGTGGAAATTCACTGACTTCTATACTCCTATATAATGAGAAACCATAAAGTGCCTATATAATTTTACTGCCTGGATATATAATTCAATAAAACTTTGGTCCGAACAAAATCAAACCTGAAGACTGTCCCCTGCACGCTCCCCCATGTCCCTCCCACATGCCCGCGTTGCTCACCTTCTCCAAGCAGCTCCTTCGCCTTCTTTCCCTCCTCACACCCCCTGACGGTGAGGGTGTCTGTGCATGAGGGGCAGAGGTCTCTGGGTTGCCAAGACGCCTGCCCAAATCCAGCTCCCCTCTAAGCTTCTCCCCCCAGCCTTCCTCCTCACCTCCGGCTCACCTTTCTTGGTCCCTCCTGGGAACTCAGGGTCCCCCTTGGAAGGCAGTGTCCTGAGGGCAGAGATCAGATGGGGGAAGATTTGGCCCCACCCTCCAGGAGCCCCCGCGCTGACGCTCTGGAGCGGGTCAGACCTCCGGCCAGAGGTACTGGAAGGCCAGCAACTCTGCCCAAGGACAAACCGCACGTGGGAGGCAGTGGGTGGCTGCAGGGCATTAGTGAAGTATGGCTTTTTACCAAAGAAAAACCTGGGTCTCTGAAGATCCCCAAAAGAGCCTTGGCCACACTATTTAAGCTCCCAGGATCTGGTTTCTTAACCTGTAAAATGCAAGAAAGGGCTCTGGTTTCCCGCACTGTCCCTGTGATTGCCTGTGTCTCCGTGTGTCTTTGTGTACAGGACGGTGTGCACGTGCCCGCAGGTGATGTGTGTGAGTGTGGGTACGTGGGTGCCTGTGCGACCAGATGAGGTCCTGTGTGATTCATAGGTGGTGTGCGCAAGCTCCATGCAGGAGGTAGGGTAAGTATATCCCATTCCAAACTACTTTGCCCTGTGATTCCCACAAACACTTGCTGAACTGTTCCAATTGGGGGTTCAGAACCTCTGATTCCTGCAGGTCTATACTGGGAGGGGGGCTGTGGCTCCAAGGAGGAGGGTCAGCCTGGCTCCGCTCTCTCATCTTCCTCCAGGTTGGGTTTGTTTATTCCCCTCCCGGGTAGCGCCTGGCATGACACCCTGAGGAACCTGGCTCCTCAGCTCCATCCCTGGCCCAGTTCCCTCCCCCCAAGTCAGGGCTCCTCCCACCCTCTCCCAAAGCTGCTCAACCCGCCTGGCAGCCCAGCATTTCCCAGAGGCGCCTCTGGTGCCCCTCTTCAGGGGAACAGCCATCCCACCAGTAGCAGGAGAGGCAGCAAGAGTGGGAGTGGGGTAGGTGGGAGGGCAGGCTGATCCCTTCCCAAGGGGTTGGGGGAATTAGGCTTGCTGCTGCCAGAAACTGCCTTGATGCTTCTCTCTCGACTTAGCTTGCAGCGCCCCTCCCCCATTGTCCCTGGTCCCACTTTCCTACCAGCCTGAACTCTCCTCCTCACCTCCACCCTTTAAGATTCAGTCCTCCCTCCTGGCTCAGCTGACATTCTATCTGTTTGACCCAAGGGGGCAATTGGGACATTGTCCTCGAATATCCTGGAATGTCCTAGAAGCGTAGAAGGGATGAGAGCTAGATGTGAGTCACCCCTCTCCTCCCCAGGGCTCCCTTTGAGGATGAGCCCTGGCTCTGGATCTCAGTCTCAGCAAGCACAACCGATCTCTGCAGTAGGGTGTACAAACCGACGGGAAGGGCAGAACTACCCAGCCACCTTCCCTACCTGATGAAAGACAAGCTGGGGCAGTATCCCTTCCTTTAAGAGGATAAGAAACACTCACAGATGCATAAAATTTAAAAAAAATTGTTGAACACTTATGTGCCAGGGGCTGTTCAAAGAGTTTTATAGAATTCGGCTCATTTTAACCTTGGTAGCGATGCTATAGAGTACGTATATTCATTATCCCCATTTGAAAGATAGGAAGACTGAGGCACAGAGAGGTCAAGTAGCTTGGTCAAGATCATATCTCCAGTAAAGAGTGGATTCAAGATTCAAACTCAGGCAACAGGACTACTGAGCCTCTGCTGTTAACCACCACATTATAACATGTGCATAATTACCCTTAAGGATATATACGCCCACTCGTACTTAGAGCAGGCTGGCTCACATGCATAATTGTACATAGAAACATATCATTACCCAGATGCTAATCATACCTAGCATTTATACAGCAATTTATTTACAAATCTCTTTTACACCTAAATCCAATGCCCACTGAGGAGGGATTGTTGCTCCGTTAACAGACAGCAATTAAGGCTGCCATTCACTGACTTAGCTGAGACTCAGTTATTTGGCTGGAAACAGGTTATCTTTTTTTAAAGATTTTATTTATTTATTCATAAGAGACACAGAGAGAGAGAGGCAGAGGGAGAAGCAGGCTCCCCGCTGAGCAGGGAGCCCGACGTGGGACTCGATCCCAGGACCCCGGGATCATGACCTGAGCCGGAGGCAGATGCTTAATCATCTGAGCCACCCAGGCACCCTGGAAACAGTTTTATCTTTTTCCTTCCTTCCTTCCTGCCTTCCTTCCTTCCTTCCTCCCTCCCTTCTTTTCCTTCCTTCCTTCCATTTTCCTTCCTTCCTTCCTTCCTTCCTTCCCTATTTTATTTGAGATATAGAGCATGAGCCGGAGC
Source organism: Neomonachus schauinslandi (assembly GCF_002201575.2). Taxonomy (NCBI): domain Eukaryota; kingdom Metazoa; phylum Chordata; class Mammalia; order Carnivora; family Phocidae; genus Neomonachus; species Neomonachus schauinslandi. The sequence continues at coordinate 127,115,926 of NC_058408.1, read as the reverse complement.
TGGGGAGGAAGAGAGAATCTGAAGCAGACTCCACGCTGAGCATGGAGCCAGATGTGGGGCTCGATCTCACAACTCTGAGATCATGACCTGAGCCGAAATCAAGAGTCGGACGTTTGACCGACTGAGCCACCCAGGCGCCCCTTTCTTTCTTTTCTTAAATAAAAGTAAAATATGCTTCGTAGTAATATTAAAACAGTACAAAGAGAATAAAGTGAAAAGTAAAAGTCCCCCTTTTTCCTCCTGTTATTCCCACTTCCAGAGGTAACCACTGTTGACAGTTTCTTTGTATACCCTTCTGGAAATTGTCAACACATAAGCAAATAGTATTAAAGAATTATTTGTGGCTTTTAATCCTTGCAACTTCACACTGGTGAAGAAGCTCTGTTCTCCTCCTTTTACAGATGAAAAAACTCTTAAAAGCGGGCTGGCTCTCCAAGGTCACTCAGGCTGCCAATCCAAGTTGTCCTGCCTGGAACTCGTGTCTTTTACTCTCTCTGCCCTAGGGTTCCTTGCCTCCTCCATCCCGTGTTGGCACCATGATGGTCCAGCTGAGGTGAGAGGCTCCATCATCCCCATGGGCAGGCCAGGACTCTGCTGCTCTGTGCTTTTAGTGGTCCCCTCTGACAATTCAGTCTAGGGGAGAATTTGCTGGGCTGAGCCTTGCTGATGGGGACGGCAGGAAGCAGGCCCAGGAACTTGATTGAGATGACTATAGGGGCCACATCAGCTGAGCGGTGCATCCCTGGATGCCCTCTGGGATGCACCTGGAGTTTCACTGAGGTCTTGAAGGTCACAAAGAGCTGCAGGCCTCAGTTTCCATGGACAGGGACATAGGATCGGGGAGGAGGGGGGTCTGGAGCTCCCACGGAGGGGAGGGACCTTTAGATGAGAACTGCAGCCCTCCACACCTCCCTCTGGGAGGGGGCTGAGCAGGAGCCAGGAAAGTAGTCTTGCCCCTGGATATGAGGAGAGGCTCTGGAAGGCCCCTACCCCCTGGGTAAGCTTTCAGAAGGACCCCCAGACCTGTCTTCAACTCCTCTTTCCTACAGAGCCTATAGGTTGGGACCTTAGGAGACGTGAATTGCCCAGGTCCAGCCACAGCTGCTGAGGTTTCGGAGACTTTCCCAAGGGAGGGACATAGTGGGCATTCTGACCCCAGCGGCCTGGGCTGTCCCTGCTGGGGCCTGCATGCCTCAGGCCTGTGTCCCATTTCTCACACTCCTATCCTTATACAGACTGTAGAGAATGGACCAGGCCAGGGCCAGACTGGGACCTACCCTTTCCCAGTCCTCATGGGACATTCTTTGGGATGGAGTCCTCAGTGAGGTGCCCCTTCCTGGCTGTCCAAGAGGGAGTTTATGTCAGGGATCCCTGAGGTCAGTACTCAGGGGATGGAGAAAAGCCATGGCAAGGCTAGCAAAAGCCAGAGGAGGGTTTGAATTTGGATCCATCTCTGCCATTTCTGGACCAAGCTGACTCCAAGGGACAAGGCAGGCCTCCCCAAGAGCTCCACCCTCTCTCTCTGCATATGGTAGAGCCTCTCCAGGTCTCTGTTACCCCCAAGATCATGTCCATACACCTTAACATAGACTTAATACTTTCAAAGCCCCACAGCTCTTTTGAGTACCGGGGGGGAATTAGTGGTACTCCCCATTTCTATCTGTTGGTAGTGATAGTGCTAGACTGGGAGTCCAAGGACACGGGTCTGTTCTCAGCTTGAAGGGTCTTGGACACGTCACTTCCCCACTCTGAGCCTCAGTTTGCCCATCTGTGAAATAGGAGAGTTGGACTCCATTTGGAATCATGGAAATCTGGGGATGAACTGGTGGGAGTGGGGTTGGCAGTGGGAGTTCTGCTTGTTGAACTGAGTAGGATCTCTCTCTAGGGGACTGGGGAACACTGTGGAAGGTAGGGAATCCTAAAACGATATTATTGGTCAAGGGGAAAGAATGCATATGAGTTTGCTATGAGTGCTTGTATCAGTGTGTATGTGATGTGCATATATGTACACGTGGCATGAGTGCATGTGTACGTGTGTGTGTGTGTGTGTGTTTGTACAGCAGCTAATTGATCCTCGTCTCCCAGTTGGAGTGGGGGAAGGGACCAAGAAGGCAGTCACTCATTAGGAGGCAGCTAATGGGCCCAAATGGCCGTGTCAGCAAAGGCCGAGCTCACATGAGCTTCCTCCCGGAGGGGGGAAGGGGAGCCATGTGAAATAGGAAGAGGGGGGAGAAGAGAGCAAAGAAGAGGAGAAGGAAGGGGAAAGAATGAAGCTTTCCCAGGAGGAACAGTAAGATTTACCATGTTCTGACTTTGTCCCCATCAGTAAATACTCCCACCTGTGTGGAGAAAAAGCCCTGGGAGCAGAGAAGGGGAGGGGGGGAGAAACCACTTGGGGGGCAGTGGGGAAAGCACACATGTGTTGGAGAGCCCACCGACACAGGCCCGGCAGCCCGCACTCACAGACCGCCTGTCGTGCACACGCATCCAGGCACGTGGGGGCCACGTGCTCACCCAGGGACACGGCCCTTGGGCACACGCAAGTGCACTCTGTGTTACGTGCGGGGGAGACAAAAGTGCAAAGGACAGGTCCCTGGCCCCTGGGGGCTGACATTTTAGTGGGGGTCCATGCTAAGGAAACAGGCTGGTCATGTGACATGATGCACGTCTTACACCTGGCACACGCAGATGCGCCTCTCCGGACCCTCGGGGGATCACCCACCGTTCCTTTGCCTGGAGCCATTTTCATCCTGAGGGGCGGGAAAGGGGGAGCCAAGGCCAAATTCTGTACCTCACTCAGCTGAGCCCGATGAGGGGACCCTCGCATCCACTTCCCCCACACCCTTCCTTCACTGCACCAGATCCTTGCCATCGCTTACAAAATCTCTTGCTTTCAAATTGGGAAAACACTAACAGCATGCCTTGATACTAGCAAATCAGATTTGTAGTCTGGAAACCTCATGATTGTGGGGTAGGTCTCTAAACTTGACTTTACAAGAAGATTATTTCTCTCTCGCACCACTTACAAAGTAGATTCCAGAGGAAATAAAGACCTGACTCTAAAACTGTTCGAAGACAATATACGTTAAAATAAAATAACTTCGGGCGCCTGGGTGGCTCAGTTGGTTAAGCGACCGCCTTCGGCTCAGGTCATGATCCCAGGGTCCTGGGATCGAGTCCCATGTCGGGCTCCCTGCTCTGCGGGGAGCCTGCTTCTCCCTCTCCCACTGCTTGTGTTCCCTCTCTCGCTGTGTCTCTCTCTGTCAAATAAATAAATAAAATCTTTAAAATAAAATAAAATAACTTCACATTAGAGAAGGCTGTTTAAAATAAGACACAAACTGTAACAGCCATAAAGAAAAACATTGAAAAATATACTACATCTAAATTTAAAACTGCTTTCTGATAAAAGGTTGAAAATAACATAGAGAGAAAAGCAACCAAATCATAACAAATATTAACATGCAAAATAATGAATTCTAATACACCAATAAAAAAGTTTTTTACAACCTGTTAGAAAAATGGGCAAAGTATGTGAACAGGCAATTTATACACATAGAAATACTAAGTGTCCAATAAACTTAGGAAAATATATTCAACATTAGACAAATGCAATCATAATTGGGAAAATGCAAATTAGAGCAAAGATAACATTTATTTTTGCTTGATCCATTAGAGTAGCAAAATTCAAAAGATTGCTAGTATCCAATGTTGGAGAGAGTGTATGAAAAAAGGGTTGTCTCATCAGCAACTGGAAGCACCAAAAATTGATCCAGTCTTTTGGGAGGGTACTTTGGCAGTTTCTATTAAAATTAACAATGTCCATCTTTGTCTTAGCAACTCTATTTCTAGATATCCATTATCCTAACGAAATACTCATGTCTGCCCACAGAACCACATACCAGGGAGTTCACTGGGCATTGTTTATAACAACAAAAAATTGGAAGGCACCTACAGTCCACTGGTGGGGCATGACAAAAACAATGGCACCCTGCCCTATGGAACACTTCATACGTTGCAGTTAAAAATAATGAGGCAGGGCGCGTGGGTGGCTCAGATGGTTGGGCGTCTGCCTTCGGCTCAGGTCATGATCCCAGGGTCCTGGGATCGAGTCCCGTATCGGGCTCTCTGCTCCACGGGAAGCCTGCTTCTCCCTCTGCCTCTCTCTCTCTCTCTCTCTGTCTCTCATGAATAAATAAATAAAATCTTAAAAAAAAAAATAATGAGGCAGACCTATAGGTATTGATTCAGGACAATCTCCAAATTATATATTTTTCTAAGCCATATTTTTAATTAAAAAATCAAATTGCAGAAAAAATACTTGTATACAAAGATAAAAAACACACTCAAAAACCTGCATGTATATATATATATATATATATATATGGATGTGTGTGTGTGTGTGTATATATGTGTGTGTAAATTCACAGGAGATGATCTGGAAGGATACTCAATAAAGTGACCACAGCAGTGACCTCTGGGGAGAATTCTGGAATTGGAAAGAGTGCTTCATTTTTCTTTTCTTTTTCTTTTTCTCTTTCTTTCTTTCTTTTTCTTTCTTCTTTCTTTCTTTCTCTTTCTTTCTTTCCTCGTTATTTTTTAATATTTTATTTATTTATTTGAGAGAGAGAGAGAATGAGCAGAGGGGAAGAGCAGAGGGAGAGGGAGAAGCAGACTCCCTGCTGAGCAGGGAACCTGACACAGGACCCTGGGATCATGACCTGAGCCAAAGGCAGACGCTTAACCAACAAATGCCCCTCATTTGTCTTTCTTACAACAAGAATGCATCCAGGGTGCCTGGCTGGCTCAGTCGGTAGAGCATGCAGCTCTTGAACTCTAGGTCTTGAGTTTGAGCCCCACGTTGGGTATAGAGCTTACTTAATAAAAAATAAATATGGGAAAAAGAATGCATCCATGGCTTACTTTTTACTTATTTTTTTAAAGGTGGTTTTATTAAGGGACGGGACCTGTGGACAGAAAGAGCTGTCTTACTTTTGAAATTTAAAATAAATTTTAATAAAGGTGCATTGAATGAATGAATTACTGAGGGGGTCTGCATTGAGACCTGACATACACACATTAGGCACCAAGAGTTTTATCCACTGAATGAAGAGTGGAGACCCTCTTTGGCAGAAAATCTACTTTGATAGATGTCATGAGAATTTGCCTTCCATTCCATTCTTGGAATGCCAAACTTGGGGAGCTATACAGACTGACTGGCTAGCGTCCCTCATGTTACAGAGGTAAGGAGAGATGGCTGGGGCCCAAGCCATAACTGCAGAAGGATCACAAAAGGTTAATGGAAGGCAGAGAGGCAAGTTGACTGTACCCTTGTTTGACTTGTAATTTATTGTCTCAGAGACAAGTCCAGGCCCAGGGGCTCCTGGCTATTCCCATAGCCCCTGGATTCAGTCCCAGCAATTCAAAACAAATATTGAGTGCTGGCTGGTGCTAACAGTCACTCCAAGCAGCCCTCTGCAGTTGATAGGATCCTGCCTTGCACATTTCCTCATTTGTTCTCATTACAACTCTGAAAGGTAGCTTCCATTGTTATCCCCATGTTACAGATGGGCAAACTGAGGCTCAAAGAAGTTAAAGACTTGGCCAGGTTCACTCAGATATCAAGAGGCAGAGCAAGACTCAGCCTCATTAATTTTGAATCTTTATCCCCAATTCTTTCTGCTGCAGCAAAATTCCTTTTGGGATTACCATCTGCTCCCCGCCTCAGTTTTCCTGGGCATGAGCCTTAGCCCTGGCCTGACACGTGCTCTGGCAAGAATCCAGTTCTGAGGCGCAGGCAGAGGACTTAACTGCCTTGGGATGGTGATGAAGACAAGAGGCAGTCCTGCTCAGCGATGAAGGGCAAGCACTTGGCATCAGATGCACCAGGGCTGTCTAGCTTAGTGACCTTGAGCGAGTTACTTAACATTTTTGCCTCTGTTTCTTCATCCATAAAATAGCAATGATATGAGAATCTCTCTTGGGGCTGTGGCAAACATACACCAAGATAATAATACATGTAAGGTTCTTAGTTTGGTGCCCAGCATTTTATTAGCTCTCACTAATATGCTGAAGGTGCTGATGGCAAATATTTATGATGGAACAGCCCTTCTGCCCTGGTAAGTGTGACTTGAATCTTGGTTTTATTTTATTTTTTAAGATTTTAAAAATTTATTTATTTGAGAGAGAGAGAGAGTGTGTGCGAGAGAGAGAGCACCAGAGTGGGGGGTGGGTGGTGGGGAGGAAGGGGCAGAGGGAGAGAGTGGGGCAGACTTCCCGCTTAGCAGAGAGCCTGAGGCTCGATCCCAGGACCCTGAGATCATGACCTGAGTCGATGGCAGACACTTAACCGACTGAGCCACCAGGCGCCCCTTAAATCTTGGTTTTAGTGCACATTTGTACCACAGAAGGAGCTATGTCAGAGAAAAGTGTGATAGCAGTTTGGGAACTACAGAAGAGCATCTGGGGCTGGGGGATACTGAGCCAGCCACCAGCTGCCAACAGCGAGAAATAAATCCCCAAACAGGAAAACAGGCTCAGTGTCTTCGGAGTGGATGGTCTGAGAGGCAGTCAGAACTCATTGTGGGGGGAGGGAGAGGGCTGTGGTCAAGGTCAGGATGGGGCCCGTGTGCCAAGCAGAGAGGCCAGGAGGATGGGGTACTTAGGATCCACAGGTGAGAGTCAGCCAGATAAGATCCATGAGCCAGGGTGCTTCTTGGACCTGATTTCCCTTCCTCTGGGCTTTTGTATCCAGAAGGGAGCCAGAGAAGGATAAAGTGGAGGGCCAAGGTACTCAGAAGACTGAATCCCCAAAGCAGCCTCCAAGTCTTGGCAACTGCTGACAGGGAACATTCAGAGTCTTCAAAGGTCAAGGAGAGGGGCTCTCTAAGACAGTTCCATAACATTTTCCAGGCTGCTTCCTGTTGCCTCTCCTCACCCTAGCCCCACAGGAGCCTAAGGCCAGTTACCAGACTGTGGGGGCAGCCAGTGTGGAAGGAAGCTTCCTAACCCAGCTGAAGTGTGAGGCACTCGTATTCGCCAGTTGCCAACTCAGCAACAACCCAGAAGCCACTCTTAAGCCTCCCTCACCCTCCACCTCACTCCACATCCACCTTATCCTCCCTAGGGTTGCTAACTTCTCCCGCCCTGCTCCCTGTTTCCTCAGCCCAGGCCACCGCCCGCCTGAACTGAGGCAATGGCCTCCTGTCAACTGTCCCCTCTTCCCATCCACCGCACGTGGCCACAAGAATATTTCTAAATTATTATCTGCGCAAACTACCCCCTGATAAAAAAAACAAAAACAAAACAAAACAAAAACCCCTTAGTGACTCCTCAATGCCCTGGGAACCAAGTTCAAGTTCAAGGTCCTTGTCAGGGTGTCTTATCATTGGCCATTTCATAATTATGCTCTGGCTGGATGGAACTGCTTGTAGTTCCTCAGGCTCTCACCTCAGGACCGCTGAACTAGAATCTGCATTCGAACCAGCTCCCTAGGTGATTCTCACGCCCAGCAAAGTTTGAGAGCACAGCTCTAGGCTGGGGTCTCTCGAATTCTCTGAGAATTTGAATCACCTGGGATGTTTATTAAAAATGCAAATCCCCGGGCCTCACCCTAGCCCAGCCAAATCAGAATTTCCAAGGGAGGGGCCTGGGAAGCTGTGTATTTAACAGGCATCTCAGCTGACTCTCTTCATCAGGGAAGCTTGGGAATCATCATCAGTGGTTCTCAATCTTGGCTGCCCGTGAGAATCACATAAGGGAGCTTGAAATCTCCACTAATGATTGGGGCTGGTTGTCTGGGGTGCAGTCTGGCCGGCATCAGGATTTTTCAGATCACCCCCAGGGGACTCCTGTGTGATGGGCAGCCAGAGTCGTGACGTGCCACACCCAGTAGACGGTTTCCAAACGCAGCTGCGCGGACTAGGGGCACCAGGAACACCTGGGAAGCTCAGTGACGACTGGGACTGGAGGTGCCCTGGCCCTCCAAGCCTGGAATCATAGTGGGGAATGGTCTACAGAAGGTCAGAAGGGGAAGCTGGACAGACAGCCTCCCTCCCTGGGGCCTGTACCTTCACAGGAGACGGCAGTGGTTCCAGCGGGTGGAGGGCTGCGCGGAGGCCGTGGGGGATCTCCCGGCTCTGGAGCAGAGCGGCGCCGTGGCAGCCTTGAGTAGAGCATGAGGCACCAGGGTGGATAGATGAGGCCGCTGTGCCCACGCCTCCTCCCTGCGCCTACCCAGTCCTCCTGAACCCGGGCCCCAGAGCCTCCCTGTATGGGCTGTCTGCGGGATGCCATCCGCTCCAGTGTGGAACCCGGCTGGGGTGAGGGCAGGGAGAGAGGCAGAGGAGGGAGAGGGCTCGCTGGCTTCCCAAGACCCTACATTTGACAGATTACAAACTGTTCTCCACCGCACAACTTCACTGGAGCCTCAGGATTACCCTTTGAGGGGATTTTCTCCCCACCTGCAGGTACAGAAACAGACTCAGAGAAGTCACACGTCCAGAGCCACATAGCTGGTCGGTAGCAGAGCCGAGCTCGGGCTCTGGATCTTCTGGGATTTGCCAAGATACACAGGCAGCAATGCCTTCCCTACTCATTTTGTGCTCTCATGCCCAAGCACGATCACACTGCTTAGCGGCACTCACTCTTTCAAAGGCCCACACATTCACACGCACAGTGGCGCCCGCACTCGGCCCTAAGGGCACACGCCTATGCAGTCACAGACTTGCACACTTTTGGTCTCTAGCAGGCACGCTCACGGACACAGGTGCAAAGGCACCCCCACCCAGTCTCGTAAGCCCGTGGGGGCTCTCCCTCTTTCCCAGAGGCCAAGTCTCTACTCTTAACCTGACCCCATTCAAAGTGTGTTTTGGGTGGTCAGTCTGGGCCTCAGGGTGGCAGGCAAGCAGGTGTCTGGCCCCAGCAGCCCACTTCTCATCCCTCCACCTGCCACATTGTGGCTCCAGCCCCGGGGCCGAGAGGCTGCCCATGTATCCTGGAGGGAAAATCCCAGAAGGTCCAGGGCAGCAGCCAGGGTTGAGTAAGAGAAGCCAGAACAAGGTTGAGTAAGAGAAGCCAGGTCAGAATAGAAACCCACCATCATCCAGACGCCCCCTCAGGCCATTCTGAGTCTGGAGCAGGACCCTTGGGCTGGGAGGTGAGACCTAGTTGGGTCTGAATCCCATCCTACCACTTCCTGGGGGCAGCTTCGAGCAACTCACTTAACATCTCTCGGTGCCAGGCACCTCTGCTGGGAGCAGGGCTGCCCCCTCTGCCCGCCGTGCCGAGCTGGTAGGAAGATCCCATTGCAAAGGCGTCTGGCGCCACAGGTGGAAAGTGTTCAGGCAATAGGAGCTGTTTTCCATCATTCTTGCCATTATCACAGTGAATTTTATCATCATTATGAAAAATGCTCCCAGGTGTGGCCCACTGCAGAGCTCAGCCAATGGTCAGACGGGCTGAGGTGGCCTTTCCAGGGCAGAGCTGAACGGCAAGCGTCGGGGTGAAAGCAGGTCCTGGGGCAGAAGCTAGAGAGGGCAGGAGTGAGTGAGGGGGCTCCTTCCAGTGGGGGGCAGACACAGCTGGTCAGGGTTCTGAGCATGGCCTCGGTTGTGTCCCCTGGTTCAGAGGGCGGTTCCTGCCCTATCAAGGAGGCAAATGGAAGCTGGGGGCCCTTCCCTAGTCTTCAACGCCTGATTTCCTATCCTTCTGAAGCTCTAGATAGAAATCAGGGCCCACCCCACAGCAGTGCCCCCATGAGTCAGCACCACATCCTGCTTACCCGGGCTCCCTGAGAAGCTTCACTGCGTTCTCCAGGCACCCCAGGGAGGCTTGGAGGGTCAAGATTGTTTTCCTTCATGATGAGTCAGACTAGGAAGCATTTTCTGCTAATTGACCTTGAGATGGGAAACTGAGGCACAGGACCCCAATCCAAGTCACAGGGAGAACCCAGCAGAGTTGGGGCTGGGATCCCTGACTTTTACTGCCACCCCCAGACACTGACTACAGGTCTGGGAGGGGATAAAAAGGTCTCTCTCGGCTGGCCTGAGTTGAGGGGTCAAGATCTACATCTTCTGGAGGTAAGGCCAGATTTAGCCAGGAGCTGGGGAGACGCAAGTCTTTTCCAAGGCATACCCAGGCCTCTGTTAAATGAGACCAAAGGGAAGCTGAGATGGACCGGGGTAGTGCATGGAGGCCAAGACTGCCCTCTCTGTGGTCTGGGCCTAGCTGAGGGAGGCCAATTACCCAGGAGCCCCTGCTCCCCAGGGCCCCATCACTAGGAGCAGCTCTCATCACCTCCAAGCCCAAGCGGATCCCCCTTTATCAGCCCCCCTGGCACCAGCCTGTCTGAGCCTCCCGCACCTCTGACGCCCAGGACATTTGTTTTGGTATCTGTGGTGACTGTGGTCAGAACATAATTGGAGTCGAAACACCCACTCGGACCCCTGAAGGATAAACAAGCCAGGCTGGGGCAGCCCTGGAACTGACGTGAAGACAGACATAAAGACAGTGGCTCAAGGAAGAAGGGCAAGCTGGGTGTGGTAGGGCAGGCGGGGAAGGGAGAGGGCCCAGGTGGAAAAACAGGGAGGAGGCCAACCGTGAGCCTCTGCTGCAGAGAAGTCCAGGTTCGGATGCCAGCTAGGAAAACCTACCCCGCTCTGGTCTGCAGCTGCCCTCGGGCAATGCGGGCTTTCCCCAGCCTCGGGGAAGTCTGCAGCACAGGTAGGCAGGCAGGTAACTGGGTTCCCCAGAGCCCATCCCCACAGGCTGCAGCTCGGTAGGTCTTCAGGCCCAGGAGTCACACTGGGAAAAACACTGGTCCTCACTGATGGGGACATCTTGGCCTTGTTTTCCGGGAACCTGAGAGCGGGAGATAGGGCCCTGCCTCGCGCTAGGACTTCCCATCAGGACACAAAGATCCTGGAGCCAGGAGGGGCCCTCCAGGATCCTGGCTAATACCCCGCAGAGAGCTGGGGGGAGGAGCTTACAGCAAGGACACCTAAGCAAGATCTGCCAAGTAGACAGATTGTTCAGTTGTTTTCGTAGGACGCCAGTTGAGGCAGCTGGGGCTAAAGGAGACCTGGCTGGCCTTCAGGGCCTGGTTCTGCCATCTCCACCCTTGGGGCTCAAGGCATTTAAAGAGCCAGAGGCCTGCGTCTCCAGGGGAAGCGGCTGGTTGGCTAGGTGGCCACGCAGTGCCACGCATGCTCCGCACACTCTCAAACCGCAGCTCTGCCCGGCCTCAGCGGAGGGCATAAGACCATACCCTCAAGGTGTGGGGGGGGGGTCAAGGAGCTTGAGAAGCGTCGGGCTGGAGGTCTCTGGCAAGCCCATTATTGAAGCCACAAGTCTCCTGAATCTTAGGACTCATTTGTGTCTCTGGGCGCCTCGCCACTAGCATGGAGGAGGGGGCAAGGAGCGGGTCTGTGGGGGGACAGGGGTCCTTGAGGACAGGGGTCCGCGCAGCTCACAAGCCTGTGTGTCTGAACGATCAGTTTGCAGGGACAGTGAGCACTCCAGATGCTGAGGGTTGGGCTTGCTGGACCCCCACTGACCCTGTTACACCAGCAGCTCGTGTCTTCGTTGCTGTCAGGGGTCTCCCAGCCAGCACAGGAGTGGGAGGTGATGGGCTTGAGCCTGGGAAGGAGAGCCTTGACAGGCTGACCGCATTTCAGGGGAGCTCAGCCGGGGTGGTGAAGTTGGGACTGGCCGCATCCTCCCCAGCTCATGCCCACCTTCTGGGACTACCCCATTTGAGGATGGCACAATGTGTGCTCTCATGGGGGGGGATGGGTACCGTCTTTTGGTCCCACTGAGGCAAAGGGCTCTTTCACTCAGCAAGACTCCCCCATCTCCAGCTATCCCCCCCCGCCCCCCCCCACACTCCTGCAGAGCCCACCTTTCCAAAGGCACGACCTCCAGAGCTGCTGTCCCAGGTTGGAGGGCTGCCACCTGGTGGACATTGCCGTAACTGCTGCCACCGCCTCCCGAGGCGTCGGCCTTCTCAGAGGTGTGGCCCGAGAGAGCGGCCCGGACCCCAGAGAGACAGGGCCCCCGCGGGAGGCCGGCCCCCAGCGCAGTGAGCACGCCCACATCCTGCTTCCTGGGAGCGGGAACTCCCAAGAGTGGGCTTGACTGGCAGCAGAGGCGCTCAGGTGTCGTGCAGGAACCTCCAGGTAAAAGCTCCCTCTGCTCCACCCACTGCGGCCTTAGGAAGCCCGGGGGCCACCCCCAGCCTCTCATCCGCCCCGTTTCTCCCGTCCAGAACTAGAGAAGTGTCAGAGGCCACAGCCCTGTTTCCTAGAGCTGAGAAGTTCCGGTGTGTAGAACAGACCCTCATTAACAGGGCACCTCTCCCCACCAGCCCCTCAACCCCTTTGCCTGGGGCTCCTTGCCGGGCCCAGAGCGGCGAAAGCCCGCAGTCCTGTAGAGCTGCCACGAGGACCCCGAGGTCTGAGGACCCACCCCACAGATGCAGATGGAAGGATGGAAACCCTCATTACAGGATTCCTCCACGCGCCCCAGCAGTGGTGAATAATTTATGTACAAGGCGGAGAAGACAATAAATCAGCAGCAGTGATTAACATGAGCTATTTTGCGTGTGAGAAAGATCTATGGCAGGAGGCTGCCAGGTTGCTGGTGATTAATGCTGCTGTTTGCACTGGCTTCTGGGCCTTTATATTCAATTATGGGCCTGGCGTATGTGGGGGGTCCCGGGGATGGCATAGGGGAGACAAGGAAAGCAGGGGCCCAATAGTTGATGCCTGAGACCAAGGTTGAGGTGACAACAGGTGGCAGCCTAGCCCTGGGGACACCTTTACTGATGAACAGGTTAAGTCAGTGGGACGGAGATGTGCCGATTTCTGTAATGGCAGTCACTCTGCCCCGAGGATCACCTCTAAATACCAGGCGAAGGGCTGCCCTGGGAAGGGGGCACAGAGGGAGGGAAGCATCCTTGGGAAAATCTGACCCTTCCGGAGTCAAACGTTAGGTTTCTGGGTCCCCCTACTTCTTGTGCCGCCATCTCCACAAAGCTAGGAGCGGGGTAACATCAGCCAGCTTGGGGGCGGGTGTGTGGTTACTGCTAGGAAAAGTTCCCTGTCAGCAACAGGGCCAGGGAACCAGGGCCTATCTTCACATCCCAGGCAGGGATGGTGGCAGGGGGGACAGGCTGGGGAAGAAGGTTCTGGGTGCCCTCCTCCCAGCTGACCCAGGAAGCCCTGGGAGGCCCCCTCCCTGCATTCCCACACTTAGGCCTCTCATCCTCAGCCAGCTCCAGCTGGCCCCTGTCAGCGCGGGGGGAGGGAGGGGTGGCCCAAAGACCAGTGGCGGCTTGGGGTTAAATGATTTCCCCCTGCCCAACCCCTCCCTGCCCTGGCTCCTATCAGCTCCTTCCTCCTCCTCCTCCTCCTCCTCCT